>NW_026732228.1:155000-472500 GCF_028476545.2 Physella acuta | reverse complement strand
AAGACAACATTGTCGCTGATTTGTTGAACGATTTAAGCAAAAGGCCCATTGTTGCTACAAGTAACGGTTTATCTGTCTTTTAGTGATTCTATGATGTGTGGTTTTTGTGTTGGGTGCTGCAGGAAGAAGAATTGCCGATGTTTACTTGAACTATAATGAAGCAATGACGTCCTTATTAAGTAATACATCGAGTAAGCAAGTAGACAACATGAATGTGTACTGAAATAAAGGTCTAGAAAGCAGCTAGACAATGAGGTAGTTACAGAGTTAGCATTCAGAGCAGACCCCAGTTAGGTCACCATGAGGTAGCTCACCATGAGGTAGCTCACGGGTAGAGTTCAGCAAATGATGAATTACTCCGGCCAGCTCACCCTGAAAGGAAGAGTTCGGTCAATAATTAAAGATTTCAACTGCTGCCTCTTATCATGGCACAGCTGGTTTTTTCGATGCTTGGTTACTGCCCCTTCATGTTACACGAATATAAAATATATTCCATTTTTCGCTAGATTTGACCAGCTCTGCTAAATTTAGCGACGATTTATTTTTCACAGGAGAAAAAAAGTCCAGTACGCATCTAGCACTGTTGGTTACTTTTGATGATGGCGGTCAGGCCGTCTTTAAAGCCATGAGGTAAGATACAGGCACATACGATGACAGGACAAATTATCTCAGGACAAATACCGCAGACAAAATATCTTAAGAACAAATAATCTCAGGACAAGTAATCTCAAAGACAAATTATCTCACAGACAAAAGATCCCAGGACTAAATCTGTTATGTAGCAAGGGCATTTCCCGCACTATACTGCCCCGTAATGTATGTCACACCATCAAACACACCACCTATCTAATCATAGAATATAAGTTGTATGTAGATTTTTTAAACTGTCTGCTTGAATATTTATCTAAGCACACAAAAATATTGTTTTTTTTTGTAAACTAAATTTTTATAAAGTAATTTTAACAATTTTTTACGTAATGTGTCCAGAGAACATGCTGTAATGCAATTAGTTGTAAACACTTTCTATGTGTTCGATAGAAAATAACAAACTCTGGCACACCTGCCCGTAACGTTCTCTCTCCTGCCACAAAGGCTGTAGTCAACGAATCAAAAGTATCATTGTTTGCTTGTGTGATGCCACAACTGACTAGAATAGTCACTTGAAGTTATTTAGCACTTGTTCTCCTTTATTGTACTAGGACCATATTAACGCTGACTAGCCATTTTCAGAGCACCAAAGTTCTCAGAATCTGCTTTAAATAGTTTTCACTATAGCGACATAGAGCGGCCAACTGCCGAGATAGCCGCCTTTCATTTAGACATGTAAGTCACAAGTCACAAATTTTTAAGTCATTTAACTTTGTGTTTTTTTTTCTACAGTTGTTAAGATATTAATAATTATTTTAAAACTGCTGACATTGTGTTTTAAAATTATGTTCCTATGTGTCAGGCTGTTGGCGTTTTATCGATCTCCTCCAACGGTGGGAAGGGTGGTCAATATTTCTAGTGACATCATCATGGTTGGTGACGAGAATATCAAGAAAACGTCACACTGGTCACCAGGTAAGTTAGCACTCTTGTTATACTGTCTAGGGCTTTTCATATTAGTCTATCATACAAACCAAATAGACATTCTGGAATACAGTAAATATACGCATTCAACGAAGATTCTTTTTAGTATTGTTGATTTGTTTTGAATAAAAATAATATCATTCAAGTATTTTGCTGACAAAATGGATCTAATTCTGTAAACTCATGACGATTTATTAGGCTGACTCAAGATT
Organism: Physella acuta; assembly: GCF_028476545.2. Classification (NCBI taxonomy): domain Eukaryota; kingdom Metazoa; phylum Mollusca; class Gastropoda; family Physidae; genus Physella; species Physella acuta. Next base: position 470,716 of record NW_026732228.1, on the reverse strand, counting down.
TTATAATTTTCCACTTTGTTTCAACCTGTGGTACGAGATTATAAAAGTTGCAGGGGATTCGTGCTAGTGCACTCGTATAACATGTATGATAGTTTTCTCTCGCATTAATGAAACATGACCAATTTTAGGTTAGTTGAAATATGTTCGACGTGGTACAAAAGTTTGACGTTCTCTTACGCCTTGTTTTTTATGTGCTCGATGTTAAAATTTCAGCGGGCAACTTATGTTTCCACGGCAAATGCAAAGATTATTGCACGCAGGGCCATGCAGTGTGTGGCAGCCCGTACCTTATTGAAGGTTCCTTGTCGGCCTATCTACCCAACAGGTCCTTGACGACGAATAGCTACATTGTTCACAGTCCCTACTGCCAGTCATACAGCTACAAAGCAAAAGTACGTTCATGCATTGATTGGAAAAACATTTTCAAACTTTAATTTAACTTGCTTCCTCTGTCGTTATAGATTGAAACGGCCGAGCAAAATTTCGGGCACTTCTAACTGACAGATTCGTTTCAAAGTTGGCCCCTGGGTCAAGACATGAAGACAGTGCAATCTGACATTAAATAGGACTTATTTGGATGCCTAATTAATTTTGTATGAATGTATTAAAATTTTGTTCAAATTAGTAGGCAGACTCATCCAACTATTCCGTACTAATATACGTGCGTTATCATGTTCATTAGGTGCGCAATAGTTTTAGTCATGCTACTCTATTTTATATACAAAATTTAAAGTACTGAAAAAAATCATGAAAAACTATTAATAACCAGCTTTTGTGTAACAATACAGTAAATGGGAGAAATAAATGATTGTCTTTAAATATATAATAATACACTACGATTTAAATAAGATAGTGCTGATTAAATATTAAATCAGTGTGCCGAGTAATGGGGGTGGGTGGCATAATGAGGTCCGATTTTTGTTTTTTGATTGTTAATTATCACGAAAATAGTTACCTAACATAATTACAGTTTATAATAATGCTGCGTTTCTGTAAAACCAAACCAGGCAAGATGGGAGACTGACGATTCGTATTGTGACAAAGTAGTTAAACCACAGCGCTTCTACCAGGGCAGGGCATTGTTTGAACTCATCGATATGGCAGTCTTTGACTTCCTACAAGGTAATCCCCCTTAACTTTGACGTTACACGAAATTGGCTTTTAAGTTAAGTAAAAATATCTGTAAAGGTACGAAATCTAAATTTTATTCTGAAATGAAAAAGTTAGTCTGTTCTTAAACTATACAAATTATTTTATTATAAATAATGTAATAATTATCAAAATGCAAATAGCGTCTCTATTTTTACATGTGCATTGAATAATTTATTAATAATTCTAAAAACATTATTATTGAGGCTTAATGCGTGGTAAGTCACACAAATTCTACACGAATTACGTTCAAAGCCTCAATTTGCCAGACGTTAGAAATTTCAAGACTGAAGACGTAAGCTGTCTAACTGACTCCACAAACGACAGGACTGACTCCGAAAACTACAAGAATAACTTCAAAAGCTAAGTCATAAATTGTTCGACTGACGTCACAACGTACAAGACTAACGCCACAAACGGTATAAATCTTTATGTCTCCAGGCAACTTGGATCGGCATTCAACTGAGATCTACCAGATGTTTGAAAACGACACGTTCTTCATTCACTGGGACAACGGTCGGGGGTGAGTTTATCACTTTAATAGGAACGTTTAACTTAAATACCGGCCTTTTAATATACGTTTTTTATAGTAATTTTTTAAAAAATATTCCAAGTTATAACTACATATAAATTTCAACTCCATCTAGATTCGGCAAGAAAAAAATCGACTACATGTCGTTACTCGCCCCAGTTCGTCAATGTTGTTTGGTTCGGTTATCTACCCTTGCCAAGTTGGTTAAACTTTACACTGGACCAGACAGCCTCAGTCAACTACTTAGGACGTCATTAAGCTCCGACCCCTTAGCTCCGATATTGGATGAGCTGTACCTAGACTCTGTTGACAGACGTGTTGGTCTAATACTCAGTGCTGTGTATGATTGTGTCAATAGGACGGGATCCTGGGATCAAGTTATTGTTGATGATGGCGTTGTATAACTTATAATCATTTAAATATTTTTTTCAAATCATAAATCTGTTCAGGTGTATAAATACAAAGTAATACAACATACTTTAATTTTTTTTTATAATATGAGACTGGACCTGTGCCTCAATTATCATCACTTACTGACAATACTGGCTATTAGTTCTATTTGTTTATTTTTACAGCTACAAGTTTTAGAAAGTTCTGAAATGTTTCATAGCCCTAACATAAATCTACATAGTTTAACTGGGTAAACAACTAACCCTTGTGTTCTAAAAGCAAACGGGTCGTTTTAATCTGGAAGTTAATATCCTATCTAAATATAAAAAAACTCCATTAAATTTTTCACTTCCTTTTTCTGCATTACCTACCTTGTAATTAAATCGCATCAAGCTTGAAAGTTTTCAATATTTTAAAATGAAAACAACGACATTTACACGATCTATTCTGTAAATTGTGTTCCTTCATGTTTGAAAAAGTAGTGAAATAACAATGTACTGATAAGAACGTGGCAGTTGATTTAAGCTTGACCTCCAAAGACCTGAGCACACAACCAACCTAATATTCCTAAGCTCTAGACAATATTAAGTTAATTCGCACTTGATCTTACTAAGTCCTAAACTATTAACTTGAAGATAAACCTGATAAACATTTACATAACTTAAAGAGTGAACGTTGAGAGTGAGGGTTGATCCTTGCAACCATGGCTAATCTTGGCACTAAACCCTGAGATATTTAGGTCTTCAGCAACAGCTTTGGTTGGTCGCTGTCGGTCTAAACAACAGCTTTGTTAGTCTGATGTGGTCTAGATAGCAGCCTTTTGTTAGTCTGTTGTGGTTTGAATAGCAGCATTTTGTTAGTCTGATGTCTTCTAGACACAGCTGTGGTTGGATAGATATTTTTGCTTCAGTAAAAACTTTGTTGGTCGGATGTCCAATGAAGGAATTAGTGAATGACACATTCAATATTAGCAAACCTTCTGGGCTCTAGCCAAAGTAAAAGGTTTTTGAGGTATCAGCCTTACATAAAGACATAACGTGAATGTCCTTGAGTTCATTTGTCATGAGATCATTTGTCCGTGAGATATTTTGTCTCAGATCATTTGTTCTGAGATCATTTGTCATGGAACCATTTGAGCTAGTTGGGTTTTATCTAATACTATAATGGGCCACGTTCGCACATCTCTCTCTCTCTCTCTCTCTCTCTGTCCGCAAAACATTTTCGCCGGACATCACGTCAGAAACGGCAGCAATATATGTAGAACTTTATACGGACTTTTGTTGAAAATAATATGTTAGATGTTTTAAATGTATAACCACAATTTTATTTAAAGAAGAAAAATATAAAATAAAGGGGTATTCGAATGTAGAGAAACAGTATTATTTATGCAACCGGAAAAGCATTAATAGATGTGTAAAAGAACGCATAAAACTGTGACGACACTATTGCTTACTAATGACGTCATCTGCCGTGTTTAGAATATAAAATAGAAATGAACTATTTCATTCAAATTTGATTTAGATCTACGTACACTATAAAATGTATACAATACAATTTTTCCGGGCTAAACTCATAACAAAATCTTTGTTTGGAACTGGCTAATTTGGGATAAAAAAATTAATTTGAAAGAATAGGCATATTCGCGTAAGTTAAGATTTTAAAATACGTCTTTCATTCTCTGTATTTTATAAGGTGCCTAAATAGCGGAGATGTTAGTGTACTATAAACCACGCAGGTGGTGCGGGTTCGAGACCCACCAAGTCAACTTGGTTAATGTATTTTTTTTTTTTTTTTTTGCTCGGACTAAACTTAAAAAAAAAAAATTCAATTAGGATTCTAGATCTAGATCTAGATTGTCGGGTGTCCGATAAGGCACTTCCCGGCGCCGCAGGCGCTTCAAATTTGACAGGATCTTGCCTTGGGGCGACAGAGCACGGGGGCCGGTTGGCCGAAAAGTCTACGATGAGGGGGTCAAAACTGACCTCGACTGACCGGTACCTTATATGAGCTATAAATCGAAAAAAAATGTCCACGGAGGAACCTCTTCATAACTCTTGAGGTCGTAGACCGACCCTCGGGCGAATTAATTAAGCATGCAAATTCTCAATGTTTTCGAAAGCCTAAGCGAAGCTGGGCAGCATGCCTAGTATATGAGAACTATGGCGACACACCATTTGTGTACACATCACAGTCACGTCCTACCGTGACACACTGCTCTACACGTAGCAGACAACCAAAAGAATATGACGAAGTGTTTAACACATTAAAACGGTATCTAATCAATACACAAAATATATGGCGTGCTTTTATGTCCATACACAAAACTTTATGTTTAATGTGGAAAAACAAACGCCACGATAATCGCAGAGACAAAGACGTTGAAACAACACAGACGATTGAAAATTTTACTTTGATTCTGATTATTTAGTGAGATGTAAGGACGGCTTTCTGAGCTATTGAGATGAAACGACCATCATGCTGCATGAATGGATACATCTTCTCATTGATATATCGAGTGCCCCCCTGAACAGATGTGTAAGAGAAGATTTGAATATAGCTCAAGACAACGTCAACGTGCATTACAAAAACAAATATAAATTTAAATAAACATACACGTATGATATAGATTAAATCAGGCGTGGAATGCCCCACCGGTCTACGGGAGAAAAATCAGTGGACTCGCAGGTGGAATCAATACTTATGCGCCCCCCAGAAGCGGTGCTGTACTAGGCCTGCTATTTCTTTGATTTAAAAAAAAATTTATCGCGTCATTTGTCATCTAGCTTTGATGGGGAAAAATGCACAATGAAAAAGTAATCTTGGATTGGGGACCCATTTAAAATTTCCCGAGCCTCTTGTGCAGAGCCAGTCAGCTCTGTATGACATAAATAACAGACCAGTTGCCACTTTCATAATTCACATTCCAATTATCATTTTTTAAATGTATATAAAGTAACACCAACAACAAAATGTACTGCAATTTAACACAGAGGGGTAGTAAAAAGAAAAATATTTCCACTTTGTTTTCGCAAAGGATAACACGTTGAGACTAGGGGTATAAAGCTTTAGTCCAGACTCCTGACCCAAGACCCAAGATTGGTCAGTCTAGGTTTTGTAACTTTGGATAGCTGATTTTACGATTTGGTAAACGACTTTTTCAATGGAAAATTGATTTTAAAAAATATAGATCAACATCTGTGCGATTAATATATTGGAGTGGGCGGGGCTGCGACAAGTAAAATACATCAAAAAACGTGCTGTTTAAAACACGCGCAGCTATGTTGTTATATATATGTTAACCTAATAAACATATAATACTCCGTAAGATAATATGTCATTCAGCATGAATCACTTATTGTTATTGTTGTTGCCGTTACTACTATACTTATCATGCGCGTGATTGACCACGTGCCAGTAGCTTGACTTATCACGTGTCAGTAGCTTGACTTATCACGTTGCAGTAGCTTGACTTATCACGTGGCAGTAGCTTGACTTATCACGTGTCAGTAGCTTGACTTATCACGTGTCAGTAGCTTGACTTATCACCTGGCAGTAGCTTGAATTATCACGTGGCAGTAGCTTGACTTATCACGTGTCAGTAGCTTGACTTATCACGTGTCAGTAGCTTGACTTATCACGTGTCAGTAGCTTGACTTATTACGTGTCAGTAGCTTGACTTATCACACATTAAGTGACACCACTGCCACCATCCGAGCTGACCACAAGTGTTCATGTCATCATGTAGCCAACAAGGCCCGGTTAGTGCAATAGAATAATTATAATTCAATTATACGTCAACAGTTTCTCAACATTACATTTATTAATATACTTTGGTACACGTAGGTTGAAAAGGGTGATACAAATGGCATACAAATGGCAGTTCAGCGTCGTGAAGCAGGCGCTAGTTATTTAGCAGTGGGACCATTGGATTCTGTCGTCTGCTACACTAGACATCTATTTCTGTGATCAAGCTTGTGCGCAGCCCCACAATTTATTTATGTGTTTATACTTGGGTTGCTGCACTAGAATTATATATATATATATATATATATATATATATATATATATATATATATATATATAGACATATCAGCCTCTAAAACTCGTCGCAAAACGAAAGTATACACACTTTGTTACACATGTTTTACTACTTGCTTTACAACACATGTTTTACAACACTTTTTTTATAATACATGTTTTACAACATATATTTTACAACGCGTTTTACAACACATGTTTTACAATATATATTTTACAACACATGTTTTACAACATATATTTTACAACACATGTTTGACTTCACGTGGACCAACACTGGTTGACTGACATCTCGAGACTTAAAACCAACACGCTAAGATTATTTCGCTTTGTAAGATGTGATTCAAAAGATTATTTCTCTACCAAAATGGTACGTAAAATGCGATACCACATCAGACGAATAAAGTCATTCAAGCGTTGAAAGTTAAGTGAATGACGGACGTTTGTGGTCGATGTCCGTCTCAACTGAGATATTAAAAGATTTAAGTTAGCGGCGGTATCAAGTATATGAAATATGTTTTGTCAACATCTAGAGGCAATACAGGTGCTTCAATGTTAATTGGATAAAATAAACTTGAAGATTTGTTATTCGGGAATATTATGTGAGTCTTGATTAAACAAAATTTTAATATTGTGGTTAAAATTATATTTGGACATTAATCTATGAAGTCTAATTGTTTTTGCCTGTTGATGATAAAATACAAACATGCTTATGGTTTTTCACCTTTCAGCGAGCCCCAGGGGTTCGGTGGTTCAATCGAAGGAGTTCGGTGAAAGTGAAAACACACACCCGACTCATATGATTTGAGATCGAATTTAGTCCGAGCGGACAATAGAACTAGTGGTTCAAAGACGACAGCACGACATAGTACTAAAGTATGCCAGAGCTAGATACCACTTCTATGTCGTGGAACTCTTGACACCACGACACATACACGAATCGTGTCAACGCCACCTACACAGGCGTGCGTTGATCCTGTATATTCATGATACTTGTTTCTATATCGTGGCTTAATAGTCGACTTGTGGCTGTCATGATGGTACGTCGTGTGAGTTCTTTCTTAATATTTTAATAATTTCATATTTATCCCTGCAAAACTAAGTGAACACTTTCTTAAGTTGCATGGAGACAGAAAATTCAAGAACTCGCTAAATTAAAAAGCTGCGCATATCTGCGATATGGATCAGCCAACGGCTGAAATAGCTGCCTTTCACCTAGATATGTAGGTAGCTTAACGAATCAATCTATTTAACATAATCATGCCTTCATACAGGCTGTTGGCGTTTTACCGAACTCCCCCCACCGTGGGCAGGGTGGTCAGCGTTTCCCGTGATATTATCGAGATTGGTGACAAGATTATCAAGGATACTGCTCATATATCACCAGGTACTCACCTAACCCGATTAGTTAGTGATTGAAGCGTCAGTATGCTTTAAGGCAGCACATTCCTTTTACATTGAGAAAATAATTGAAGACAGTTGCAAGCATCAAGTTAAATTAATTCGATCCAAAAAAATGTTTGTGTTTCAAAAAACGTCTTAGTCAAATTCTAAGCAATCATGAGGTTTATAATATTAGTATATTTGAATTTAACAATCTTAATTAGAATTTAATGACTAATCTAATGTCTAATTAGATTACAAATTATATATAATTGGATTGTCATCAGAGACTAATGTATCTGAAAATTTCTACAAGATTTGCCGAATCTCCAAACACAAGCAAGTATATTAGGCCAAATGGGAGACAAATGAACATTTATGTAAACAGATTGTAAAAACAAAAAAGTTCTATAAGGGTCGTGCCCTACTGGATCTGACTGATGTGGCCATCTTCGACTTCTTACAAGGTAATTTTATACTGCTACATTTAGCGGTATAGAATAAGTTTACGAACAATGTAATTTTATACTGCTACATGCAAGGGGGTCGGGGTAATTTAATATGATTTAATATTTTCGGGTGGCTTAACAAAATAATATTCATTTAGACCCAAAAGGAAAGAAAATATCAAGGACATTTTTAATAGTGAGACCATCTGATAAATTGACACAAAATTTTGACTTTTATCAAGTAAGAATTTTAATACTATGTGTTTTTTAAACTCTTTACTTCTAAAGGCAACATGGATCGCCACTCCATTGAAACGTTCAAAATGTTCGGTAACGACACGTTCTATATCCATTACGATAATGGAAAAGGGTAAGTGTTTTGAAATCTTCTACCTAAACGTAACGTTTACAGTAGGGATAAGAAAGTAAGACAGAAACGTTAAATTATTCCAGCCTAAAGGTGAGTAAAAAGAGCGGTGAGGGGGGGGGGGTAGAGAATAACAGCTTTAAGTAAATTAAATGACATTTCGCTGTATACAATGTTCTCAGTATAAAAGACCAAAATAATACTTTACCAGGTTTAGCAAGAAAACGATGGACTACATGTCACTTCTCACTCCTGTACGTCAGTGTTGTAAAGTTCGGTTATCTACCCTTGCCAAGTTGGTTAAACTTTACACTGGACCAGACAGCCTCAGTCAACTACTTAGGACGTCATTAAGCTCCGACCCCTTAGCTCCGGTATTGGATGAGCTGTACCTAGACTCTGTTGACAGACGTCTTTATCTAGTACTCAGTGCTGTATATGATTGTGTCAATAGGACGGGATCCTGGGTTCAAGTAATTGTTGATGATAAAATGTTATAATGGAAAAAGTGTATATGGCTTTTAGGGCGAGGCTGGAAATTGTACAGATCCCCTTGGATAGTGAGTTTGTGATTTGATTTGTATAATACGTGGCGATGTATTTGAAATCAAATTCGAATCTGGGTATAAAAGTCATGAAAAGATGGTGGTGGTGGGGGGGGGGGGTTGTGTTTGGTTAAACAGCTAGGAGAGTTTATGTGAAATGTACAGGACAAAATTATTGTGTTTTCTGTTGATTTAGGTAACATCGACTTTAACAACTGATGTAAAGTAGAAAAAGGTAGATAAAGCTAGATGCCAAGGCATCAACTCTTACTTCTGCTGCAAATTATCACTTGTCGTAATGTCGTAATGTCTGCTAAGTGGACACGGTCATCTATAAAAATGTTGTATAATCTAATAAAACATTAAGAGAAATATAAATCAGTGTTTGTTGTGCAAATTTTTCAGTAAACCATTTAAAGAGAAAGTGTCTTCGTTTCTTTTGTTAGCGTCAATTAAGATAGCGAGCACTGAATCAGTGAAATTATCATGTAATATGTTAGTGCAAGTAAATGACAATTTTCAGTTACACCTAACATATCAAAAGTTACTCCACTATGCTGTACCTATCTATGTCCACTTATCTGTGACCTACGTTACGGAAAGTTTAGGTGACTGACCAAAGATGACCAAACTATCCCATTTTGCCGAGGTCACAAAAGTTATACAATTCTACTTCATCTGCCTAATAAGCCTGCTACCTAGCTTCTGTAATGACTAAATTTAAGAAAAGGTGTATAATGTATGTGTGTGGTGGGGGGGGGGGGGGGTAAAAAAGACCCTCTCGAACCTTATGATGTAGTTCACCTCTTTTTGCGAAGAGGTAATGTTGTCAGCACTATGCCCAGCAGTCTTTACTTTTTCTATAGTAAAGTTCGGTTATCTACCCTTGCCAAGTTGGTTAAACTTAACACTGGACCAGACAGCCTCAGTCAACTACTTAGGACGTCATTAAGCTCCGACCCCTTAGCTCCGGTATTGGATGAGCTGTACCTAGACTCTGTTGACAGACGTGTTAGTCCACTACTCAGTGCTGTGCATGATTGTGTCAATAGGAAGGGGTGCTCGGATCAAGTTGATGGTGCTGTTTATATTTTAAACATTTAAGTAATTTGTAAATTCATAAATCTGATTAGGTGTATAAATACAAAGAAATACAATGATTACATATTATAATAGTTTTCTATAATAGAAGACTGGTGATATGACTAAAATATGACGTGTACATGGTATTATTCTGCAAATTTTGTTCCTTCATTGTTTGAAAAGGTAGTGAAATAACAATGAATTATTTGAAAAGATAGTGAAATAATGCACCGATAAGAATGTGGCAGTTGATTTAAGCTTGACCTCCAAAGACCTGAGCACACAACCAACCTAATATTCCTAAGCTCTAGACCAGGGGCTCCCAACCTTTTTATACTCTAGAGCACATTCTAAAATATCGGTAGGGTGGCGGGCACCACCTATTTTAAATCGACAAACTCCCTCCAGAGGCGTAGCGACCGTTCCCGTCACCCGGGGACAAAACTTTCGATTTGCACACCCCCCCTCAAACTTTCGATTTGCACCCCCCCCCCCCCAAACTTTCGATTTGCACCCCTCCCCCCTCAAACTTTCGAACTTTCGATTTCCATCCCCTTCAACCTTTCAATAATGTTTATGAAAAAAATTCTGTCTCTGTCGAATAGTGAGAGGCGGGCACATACGAATCATGCGGCGGGCGCCATGGCGCCAGCGGGCACGGGGTTGGGAACCCCTGCTCTAGACAATATTAAGTTTTTTAGCACTTGATCTAAGTTCTAAACTATTAACTTGAAGATAAACCTGATAAACATTTACATAACTTAAAGAGTGAACGTTGAGAGTGAGGGTTGATCCCTGCAAACATGGCTAATCTTGGCACTAAACCCTGAGATATTTAGGTCTTCAGCAACAGCTTTGGTTGGTCGCTGTCGGTCTAAACAACATCTTTGTCTTATGTGGTCTAGAAAACAGCTTTGTTGGTAGGATGTCTAAACAACGGTTTTGTTAGTCTGTTGTGATCTAGATAGCAGCCTTTTATTAGTCTGATGTCTTCTAGACAACAGCTTTGGTTGGCTTGGCGAAAGTCTCAGTAACAACTTTGTTGGTCGGATGTCCAATGAAGGAATTAGTAAATGACACTTTCAGTAGTAGCAAACCTTCTGGGCTCAAGCCAAAGTAAACGTCGTGTGTGAGGTATCAGCCTTACACGAAGACAAAACGTGAATGTCGTGTGTGAGGTATCAGCCTTACACGAAGACAAAACGTGAATGTCGTGTGTGAGGTATCAGCCTTACACGAAGACAAAACGTGAATGTCGTGTGTGAGGTATCAGCCTTACACGAAGACAAAACGTGAATCTCGTGTGTGAGGTATAAGCCTTACACGAAGACAAAACGTGAATGTCGTGTGTAAGGTATCAGCCTTACACGAAGACAAAACGTGAATGTTAAAGCTGTGACTTCCTGGCTCCTGGTTTACCTACCTAAAAATGAAATGTTGATTTAATAAATAATGACAGGATGTGAGCAATTGTAAAGGAAATAGAATAATAGAGAGGTTGAACTAGTTGGGTTTTATATATGAGAACTATGGCGACACACCGTTTGTGTACACATCACACAAAGTTCCACAGTGACACACTGCTCTACACGTAGCAGACAACCAAAGGAATATGACGAAGTGTTTAACACACTAAAACGGTATCTAATCAATACACAAAATATATGGTGTGCTTTCATGTCCATACACACACAAAACTTTGGTTTGATGTGGAAAAACAAACGCCACGATAATCTCAGAGACAAAGACGTTGAAACAACGCAGACGATTGAAAAATTTACTTTGATTGTGATTATTTAATGAGATGTAAGGACGGCTGTGCAGAGCTATTGAGAAAAACGACGATCATGCTGCATGAATGGATACATCTCCTCATTGATATATCGAATGCCAACCCCTCTATTCCCCCCCCCCCCCCAACAGATGTGTCAGAGAAACTTTGAATATAGCTCAAGGCAACATCAGCGTGTGTTTACAAAAAAAAATATATTTAAATAAATAAACGCGTATGATATAGATTAAATCAGGCGTGGACTGACCCACCGTTCCATCGGAGAAAATTGCATTGGTACCGCAGATAAAAAATAAATAAATAACAGACCAGTTTTCACTTCCATAACTCAGGTCCCATTATTTAACTAAATAGTTTTTGGTCTAGTAAAACTAGCATGATCCCTTTAACTGCCAAGTGGCTTTTGTTTAATCAAAAATCTATAGTTAATTAAATCTGTTATTCTTTGTCATCACCACACCAAAAAAACACACTGTTTAGGTGCGCGGACCTTTGACTACAGGTGCTTTGACCATAGGGGCTTTGACCATAGGCGTTTTGGCCACAGCGGGGCTTTGATCATAACGTGGTTTTGACCATAGGGCCTTTGACCATTGGGGGTTTGACCACATGTGTTTTCTCAGCCGAGGGTCTGTGATCAGAGGTGTTTTGTCAACGGGTGTTTGATCACAAGCGCTTTGTCCGACTTTGAGAGTGTTTCTTCCAGACTTTTTTCTACGGGTGGGGGGGGGGGTGCGGACTCAAATTTCCGGAGGGACGTGGGGGGGGGGGAGGCTGTTAAAAGAATACATTTTCTATATAAATTCCATTTCGTTCCGGTTTGGGGGAGTAGACTTTCTTTGGGGAGGGGGGGGGGAGGGGACATATAGTCAAACAGATGTACTGACATATTTGCGTGCTATAGCACATCTGTCATTTAGTTAACTATACAAGTATTACTTCTTTGACTATACTGTTGGCATGGTTTTTTTTATCCTTTTTTATCACTTATATACGCCAAGTTTTTACTAGTACATCTACATTATACATTTGTGAAACTTTTTATATGTCGCATTATTTGTATTCCATTTATATTTAAAATAAATCTATGAGGCCTAGCATTAGCCTTTATGTGGAGACTAAAATATCGTTCTTGACCTTTTTTTTAGTACATGTAAATTTCAATTAATGGTCTCTCAGGAAACATGTTTCAATAGTAGGCCTACATTTTCTATACGTGTAAGCTTCTCTAACACGTAGCAAAACAAAATTATACGCACTTTGGTAAGCACATTTTAATACTCGCTTCATAACACTTGTTTTACAACACATGTTTTACAATATATATATATATATATATATATATATATATATATATATATATATATATATATATATATATATATATATATATATATATATATACAGCAAATATTTTATAATACATGTTTTCAGCAAATATTTTACAACGCATATTTTATTATACACATTTTATACATGTTTTACTACACATTTTACAAAACACGTTTTACTACGCGTTTAACTATCAACACGCTTTGCATAGTTTACAACACACGTTTAAAAGCAAAAGTTTTATAAAGCGAGTCTAATTATCAACACGCTGCACAACATGTGTACTGTGTGTTTTCATATAACAAATACAAGCTGACGGACATTTCGAAAATTGAAAAAAAAACTACGCGCTAAGATGACTTCGCTTTGTTAGAATTTATCCAAAAGATTATTTCTCTTTATAGGCAGATCTCCATAAATAATTCATAAAATGTAATACGACATCAGACGAATAAAATCATTCATACGTTGAGTTGAGTAAATAACAGAAGCGTGTAGGCGGAGTGTGGGTTAACTGATGGTTCAAAAAAGCAAGTTAGTGGTGAAATCAATAATACAAAATTTGTTTTTGTCAATATCTAGAGGCAACACAGGTACATAAATGTTATCTAGATAAAACAAACTTGAAGTTTTGTTATTCTGGAATATGATGTAAGTCTTGATTAAACAGAATTTAATTAACGTTGTAAATATTATATTTGGATATTAATTTATGAAGATCAATTTTTTTTGCCCATCGGGGATAAAATATAAACATGCCTATTTTTAGATAGAAATTTGTATATTTTTACTCAGCAGGAGCAAAGCACAATCTACAGCTAAGTGATCCGTGACTGTATTGACTATAATATAAAACCAATTAGGCTACTTAAAATTCTACTTGAGTAATGTGCATGGAAAGAAAAATGAAATATTTTACAAAGACTATTTTTACTTTCTGGTATATACGAAGTATAGAGAAAGTCTTGTAATCGTGCAAAAAAAATCGAGATTTTTACAAATCTCGACGTTTTACATCTCACTGATACGGAAAAACATAATTTTGCAATCTTGTCCGTATGTCTGTGTGTCTGTCTGTGTGTCTGTCTGTCTGTGTGTGTGTAAACACGATAACTTGAGTACCGTTACAGCTAGGTTGATGAAATTTATATATAAATATTTTATCAAAATCGTAGATCCGTATCAAATTTTGAGCGATTTCCGATAACCGGAAGTGGTACTTTTCCTACTTTGAAATTTTCAAAAGCCTATAACTTGAGTACTATTTCAGATAGATAAACGAAATTTCACATGAAAGTAAAATATCTTATTCTCTACCATCTGTTAAATTTTGAGTCATTTCCGTTGACCGGAAGTAGTAATTTACGCTACTTCTGATTTCTCAAAAAACTAATGTAAATTTTTAAAGTACTAATAATATTGCGCACTATTATGCACTTTTTTTATTTAGCGTTCACTTGGTGTGCAATTCTTTTGTCTACAAGATTTTATTCTATTTTTAAAACTTTAAGTATTTAAAATGGATTAAAAATCATGTCTATAGCCCGAGTTCCCATCCCCCGTTATTTTATATAAAAATATTCGAGAAAGTTTAGGGGAGATCACTCCCGGTTTATTTACTTTCGTCACGCGTATATGCAATACTGTTCCGAGCTTAATATTTTTTAACTCGTCTTGATTAACTGAATATCGTTAGAGTTTAGATTTATATTGTTTGCCTATGAGTTTGAAAGTCAATACAACTATAAAATGCATTGTAAATTTAGTTTTTATACGATTTAATATTAAAGGGCACTTTTATGAATATATATATATATATATATATATATATATATATATATATATATATATATGTATATATATATATATATATATATATATATATATATATATGTATATATATATATATATATATATATATATATATATATATATATATATATATATATATATATATATGCGTGTGTAAGTGTGTTTATGCACGCTTATATGTGTGTAGTTAAACCTATACCTTTTATTTAAGATAATCACTATGAGGCTGTTAAGAAATACTCAGGTGAAAATTTTCTTCGTCATTTGTCTTTCCATCTTACTGAGTCTGGTTTTGTTTGAGATCGATTTGAACATCAAATCGAAGGCTTTGTATTACACGAGAATAAGCCAGGTAGGACATAGTGTTAAGTGTATCCTCTTTATGAAAGTTTCAACTGTTGACTTGTTAAAATGTTAGCTTGGCTTTTTTCCTTTTTTTTTCATTCGTGTGTGTATTTTTCTTCCTTATAGTTTCCGTTACTTAAAACCGGGTGTAAAGCAAACCACAGTGTTGTCCAGGCTGACGAGATGGTCAAACAATTTCGTAAGGTCCACAAAAGGAATTCATCCATTTATTATTTAGATGATGGTGAACCTTACATGAAGCTCATCAAAAGGTTAAGAGTGTTCAGAAAGAAAGGTCCGTCTATTGGTCGATATTTTAACATCGAAGGGTACGTTGAGTTAGACTTTTACCCTCTTCTTTAAAAGTCGTGTCACTCTCGTTGATACTTTTATAAATTAAACTAGAATTTGTTTAAAGAGGGTTCCTGGTACATCACTTACAATCGTGAACAATAGAAAGATATTATTTTTTATATCCCCAGCAACAGCAGCTGGCAGAGATTCCAAAGAAACGTCAACCAGTATTACCTGTACGACCCTGACCAAGATAACATTGTCGCTGATTTGTTGAAAGATTTAAACAAAAGGCCCATTGTAGCAACTGGCAAGATTTTTCTTCTTTATGTTAATTTTTTTATTATTATGCATACCTTCAAAATAACATTTGGTAAAAACATATCAGGGGATTTTCTATACTATATATATAGAGAGAATTCCAACTTCTATAGATATATATATATAAAAATTCAGATACTTTACAACTTAAGAAATCCAATCTTATTTACTATATAGGGAAATTAAACTTCTTGTTACTATATATAGAAATCAACTTTTTCAGCAATGAAATCTTTAGGCTCACATCTGGCACTGAAAATGACTTTTGATGACGGAGGCAAGGCAATATTTAAGGCCATGAGGTATATGATATACTTTTAAAAACTATACACACAAACACACACACACACACATACAAAACACATACACGCACACAAACACACATGTATATATATATATATATATATATATATATATATATATATATATGTATGTATATATATATATATATATATATATATATATATATATATATATATATAAATGTATACATATATATATATATATATATATATATATATATATATATATATATATATATATATATATATATATATATATATATATATATATATATATGCTTTAGATAACTACTTAATCTATTCTGGATTGGCATTTCACCAATGTAGATCTGAGAACGTAGAACTGAGTAGACATTGTGACGGGCATTTTTTTTCCCTTTGTATGAAAGCAATCATAATCAGCTGTAAACCCAATGTACTTATGAAACAAACGGATCGCTATTTGGAAACAAACGGATCGCTATTTGAATACCAAAGGAATATTTTAACAGAGAACAACATGAAAAACGTGTTAACTTAAATGTATCGAGACAGTTTTAGTATAAGGTGTAAAAGAAGTACAGAAAAGTCAGTATCAAAAATATTACTAAACTTGCTAAACCAACCTGTGGTCTACATATTCCAGAATGCCCAAGTACTCAAAAACTGCTCCAAACAATTTCTTCTTTAGCGACATGGAGCGGCCGACGGCTGAAATAGCTGCCTTTCACCTTGATATGTAGGTAACTTAACGAATAAATCTATTTGACATAATCATACTTTCACTTAGACGTGTTGGTAACTGAAAGAATCTTTACTAACACTTTGATTCGCTGTAGTGTTGATAGTTAAAACACAAAAACGTTGAACTAATGAACGTGCTTTATTGTGTGTGACAGGCTGTTGGCGTTTTACCGAACTCCCCCCCACCGTGGGCAGGGTGGTCAGCGTTTCCCGTGATATTATCGAGATTGGTGACAAGATTATCAAGGATACTGCTCATATATCACCAGGTACTCACCTAACCCGATTAGTTAGTGATTGAAGCGTCAGTTTGCTTTAAGGCAGCACGTTCCTTTTACATTGAAAATAATTCTTGATACTTACCACCACGAATTTTAAAAAATCCGACACAAAACAATGTTTGTCTTAGGGCATTATGTCTTATTCCGTTCACAACGATTAGTTGTTTGTAAGAAATCACTTTTTATTCAGTTTTCAAGCAATCACCAGGTTTACACTATAATATTAGTATATAACATTCACTATCAATTTTTAAAAACTGTTACTGGACGTAATAAAACAAATATAATGCACTGTGAATAAAGAAAATGAAACTAATCTGCTTTCTTTAATAAACGGATTGCTTGCCAAAATGTTCTGGGGCATGAAAGCAACAGCAGTTCACAGACGCCAGCAAGCTGATTAAGCGATGGCTGATTCTTAATCTTGTTACCTCCCCTTAGTTTCAAAGCGTTTACAAACCCTAATAACCCTTACTAACTTCACTCGGCTCTAAGATTATAAGCATTCGTCGTGGATGACTCAACATCTAAGACTAAAAATATTTGCGTTAAACCCCGTTCAGTACCAGGCTATCTCTAAAAGATAGTTAGCTGCACTTATTTTGCTCACAGTTAACGCGCCTCGTGAATCAGTCAACCATGAAGTGACAAGATTAGCCACAAACCCACAAACGGACGTTGGGAACTGAATAAAAGCTTGTAACCAAGTTAGTCCAGCTTTCGTACCCTCCCCTTCTCCCTCAGACAACAAATAAAATAGCGGAAGTTGGAAGTTTTAAAATCATTGTTAAAAATATGATTTAAAATTACAAATGTATGCAGCAAAAAACAAAAAAAAAAAAACAACCGGGAAAAATTTTTATTCACGTGATTTAAGTTGGAACACATGACATTTTTTCATTATTTGAAGCTGCTCATACATTATGCACTACATGTGGTGTGAACCAATAAAATGCCCAGTGTGTTGGCCGCGAGTCGTGTGTTGTGTGTTGGCCGTGACTCGTGTGTTGTGGGGTGGCCTACTAGTTCACGTGCAAATGATAACTAATGTCATATTTCTGTACATCTGGGATGTCATATGACACTGTGGATTTCTCATTGTGATAATTTTGTAACACTTATGTCGCGTCGCGTTTCTATTCCTTTTATATTGTAGTAGTGTAACTCAATAAGCTTTATTGACAAATACTTTGATACACTCATTGCAATAGTGACATCGGATATGATAGTCATAGCGTGACAATGACACGGTGACACTAAACATTGTGGCACTGAAAAGATGATAAGGAGACACTGACACATGGCAATGAAGGCTACAGAAATCGATCAAACTATCCAATTACGTCTTCATAATCAATAAATCATAGACACAAAATCAATTGTGCTCCAACATTAAGTAAAGCTATTGTCTTGTTGTTTGTTTGTGTTGATAAAATTATAGACTAAAATTCACTTCAATGTATGTCACTTGATTCTGATTGAATTATCAGAGTATACACTGAGTAAAAGCGTTCTCTATATTTTGGAGAAAAAACATAAATGTGTATAAACCTTGACATAAAACCTATATCGGCTTTCAGTGGGTAACTATTGCTTCTTTGGGAAATGCAAGCATTACTGTACTCAAGGTCACTCCGTGTGTGGCAGCCCAGATCTTCTAGAAGGTTCCTTGTCGGCCTTCCTCCCTAACAGATCGCTCGACAAGGACACGAATATGTTTAACACGCCTTACCTACAGACGTACTCCGTTGTCAAGAAGGATTGTTTCCTCTTGCAATACATTTTCTCTACAGGATCCATAGCATAAGCATAGTAAAGGTAGAGGTGATTTTTTTTTATTATCAAGCCATTCTGGTATTAAGGATGACGTGGTCGGATTTAAGAGCATACGACTGCTAAATGAAAAGTTCTCGAGTTCGAATACAGGGTTCGTGTCCGTAGTATGTCCGAAAGTCGAACCTTGTCTGATGATAGCTCACTTTAAGGAATGTAAATAACGCTGGCCACACTACCCCTTCCTATGCCGAGGTCACTGAAACAGGTGAAATCTACTCAAACTGCTTCTTGAACCGTCAAGTTCGAAAGGGTACTATACTTTTATTCTGCCAGAGACATGATGTATTACACGAGGGACTTGATTGGTCTATGGGCTAGAGAAAATACTTCATGTCTGCACGTTGATGTTGTTACATCTTTCAAAAGTCAGCCACCATTGTGTTCACAGAAAAGAGTATTCAGTGTGTAGATTATTTTTGTAAGTAGAACTCAACATTTTAGCCAAAGCGTCATTAACTTTTTAAAAAATATCTGTTTGTGTAGGCCAAATGGGAGACGAATGAAAATTTCTGTAAACAGTTTGTGAAAACAAAAAAGTACTATAAGGGTCGTGCCCTACTGGATCTGACTGATGTGGCCATCTTCGACTTCTTACAAGGTAATTTTATACTGCTACATTTAGGGGGAGGTAATTTTATACTGCTACAATCAGGGGGAGGTAATTTTATACTGCTACATTCAGGGAAGGGGGGGGGGGAAATAGTTATTTATACGCTACCTTTAGCATTATATTGTAATTTTTATGGACAATGTAAATGTAATTTTATCCTGCTTTAATCATGGGGACAAGGTAGTTGCTTGAGACAGCTTTATTTTTTTATACACCATTATTCTTTGTTGTATTGTTTACTGCTTTATATTATAGCGGAGTGCACGGAGAATAAATATTCTTATGTGGCTAAACAAAATACTATTTATATAGATAGACCCTCAAATAAAGAAAAAATCTCGACCATTTAAGTAGTGAGCCAAGCTGATAAATTGAAAGAAAATTTAAACTTAGATCTGTCTATGTTGCTGTGCAAAAGAATTGAAGCTAAAGTAAGTATTTTGATACTATGTATGTCAAACTCTTTACATCTAAAGGCAACATGGATCGCCACTCCATTGAAACGTTCAAAATGTTCGGTAACGACACTTTCTTTATCCATTACGATAATGGAAAGGGGTAAGTGTTTTGAAATATCCTACCTAAATTTAATCTTTACAGTTAGGGATAAGAAAGTGAGACTGAAACGTTAAATCATTGCAGTCTTAAGTTGATAAAAAGAGTGTTTTTATTTTATTTTAATAACTGGTGGGGGGAGGGGTAGAGAATTACAGTTTTACTTAAATTGGATGACATTTTTTAATAAATCGTCTGCCATTTGAGTTTTTGCTGTATAAAATGTTTGTAGGATATAAGACGAAAATAATACTTTACCAGGTTTTGCAAGAAATCGACGGACTACATGTCACTTCTAGCTCCTGTACGTCAGTGTTGTAAAGTTCGGTTATCTACCCTTGCCAAGTTTGTTAAACTTTACACTGGACCAGACAGCCTCAGTCAACTACTTAGGACGTCATTAAGCTCCGACCCCTTAGCTCCGGTATTGGATGAGCTGTACCTAGACTCTGTTGACAGACGTGTTGGTCTAGTACTCAGTGCTGTGAATGATTGTGTCGATAGGACGGGATCCTGGGATCAAGTTATTGTTGATGATAAAATTTTATAATTTTAGGGCTAGGCTGGAAATTGTACAGATCCCCTTTGATTTTAACCATATGTTTATGTATTTTTACTTCTATTTTGAATATGTGTATAAAAGGATGGTTGGGGGGGGGGGGGGGGGGGTTAAACAGCTAGAAGCAGAGTTTATGTGAAATGTAAAGGGTAAAAATTATTGTCTTTTCTATTGGAGTAACATCGACTTTGATAACTTAAGTGAAGTGGAAACAAGTAGATAAAGCTAGATTTCCAAGGTAGCAACTCATACTTCTGTTGCATATTATCACGACTTGTCGTGATATCTGCTAAGTGGACACGGTCATCTATAAAAATGTTGTGTAATCTAATAAAACAATTAAATATTGAAATCAAATGTTTGTTGTGCGAATTCGTCATGTTTACCATTTGAACACAAAATATCTTCGTTTCTTTTATTAGTGTCAATGATGATTGCGAACCATCCATAAGTGAAATTATCTTTTTACTTGTTAATACGCGGCAATGACAATGTTCAGTTACAAGTTAATTGTCAAAAATAACCCACAATGCTCGCAACTTTCATGTTAGCAGTCTATAATTCGACCACATGGTCACATTGAATTTAAAGAAGAAAAAAATCTTGATATTATAAACATAAACATACCAAGTATTGTTTTCAGGAAGTATGTATGATAAAAATGCATTTATAATCTCTAAAATATGGATAACTGTGTTCAGTTGAAGCTATAGATTTCGATCACATTTCATTACAACATTATATTAACAAAAAATCGCCAGTAAATAACATAATCGATAGAAACTCCTGTAGCGTTTACATCTTGAAAAGAATTATGACATGAAACTAAAACTCTAGTGTAACACGTTTCATAAAGTTTAAACAGCCAAGGGAAATAATTAGGATATGACTTGATTGCGGGCCGTGTAGGTCTGTAATTACTAATGTATTTGTGCTTTTGTGAGCAAATAATACCAGTTTTTAGTGTCATCTGACATATTGGGTGACATTGAGTTTGACATGGACACTAAGTTGAGCTAGGAGCACTAGATATCAGGTTAAGAGTTGTGGCTTATGCAGTCCAAGATTTGTTTTACACGTACAGGAGCAAGTATAGGCCGAATGAACAGCTATAGTTACTTTACATCTAATTCTATACATACATCGATATGTGTGTAACTCCTAGCTACCTTTGGCTGGATCAAATAAAGTGTGGTCTTGTCAGGCTATATACGTGTGTTCTGAGTGGTCTCTCAGGGTCAGCCTCTACAAGCACTAAACCTCAGTGGGTGGCTATCACATCATATCCCCGATGAGACAGTGTTGCGATTTATTTAGTATAGTTTTGGTTATTAATTAATCATTGGAAATAAATTTAAGTCTTACGAGTATAGTTGTGTTTTATAAGAATTGGGTGTTCAGTAGATGATTTAACAGTGCCAAGATAGGGAAAAGTTAAGCCTGGGCAGGGTCCCACACTAAAACATTTTGAGGGCCCCTGATGTATGTATATATATATATATATATATATATATATATATATATATATATATATATATATATATGTGTGTGTGTGTGTGTGTGTGTGTGTGTGTGAACCGGGCAGACTTTCTTAATGAGTAAAGATGATGCTGGTTAGGGTGACTTTTCATTCATTCAATTAAACAAAGGCGCGTGCGACTGATTTAGCTTGTTAAGCTTGTGTTGTGTGATGATCATTTCTCAAAAGAATTTTAGAAACAGTCTTTGCGGGGAATATGAAAGAATACACGTTGTCGCTGATGTTAGATCTCCATTTATAAATATATATAAATATATATATACATACATACACACACACACACATATATATATATATATATATATATATATATATATGTATATATATATATATATATATATATATATATATATATATATATATATATATATATATATATATATATATATATATATATATATATATATATATATATATATATATATATATATATATATATATATATATATATATATATATATATATATATATATATATATATATATATATATGTATGTATATATATGTATGTATATATATATATATATATATATATATATATATATATATATATATATATATATATATATATATAT
Source organism: Physella acuta (assembly GCF_028476545.2). Taxonomy (NCBI): domain Eukaryota; kingdom Metazoa; phylum Mollusca; class Gastropoda; family Physidae; genus Physella; species Physella acuta. The sequence continues at coordinate 447,903 of NW_026732228.1, read as the reverse complement.
ATATATGTATATATATATATATATATATATATATATGTATGTATATATATGTATGTATATATATATATATATATATATATATATATATATATATATATATATATATATATATGACAGGACAAATGATCTCAGGACAAATGATCTCAGACAAAATATCTGAGACAAAATAACTCACGGACAAATTATCTCAGTAGAAGTTATCTCAGGACAAGTTATCTCAGGACAAATTATCTCAAGGACTAAAATAAAATTATATATGTATTCATAGTTGACAAAACGCGCTAGTGTATGTGTTTCTTCATGAAGAACTCTGCACAGCTCAAAATATCAAATCTACAAGATGATATTCCTAGCCACGTCAATCATACACGTCAGAGACCTCAGTGTGTAAGCCACTAAATATTTCCTACAACACGCGCTTTTGATGTAAACAAAGAAACACACTGTGTAAGACCAAAGCCTTGAGCTAATAAAACACAGCCATACGTTACTTCTCATTGTGTGATGTTTGATTGCCACTTTTTACGCCGCCTCATTAAGCTCTCTCGTTGTGAGCAGAGGCTAGAAACGAGTTGGTTTGTTATTTACACGCAGAGTTACAGCGGGACAATGAACAACGATTTCCTGTGCACAAAGTAAATAAGCATAATTAACATTACACTACGTAGTCTAATTAATGTATTCAAACATTTTTAAATATATAGCTGCATCAAGTAAGGAAATATTCTTTACTCACCAGATCAAGCTTTGTCAACTAACAAACGACCGACTGAGATGTACAAAGAGCAACTTTTCTTTTCGCGCGTTGGGTAAGTCTAGACTAACCAAGTGTGTTGCGCAATACATTTTATTTCGTATTCCAAAAGAGTGTTTTAAAGGCAAGATAATGTTCTCTCACGTAAAATGAATTGTATTAGTACTTAAAATAGTTCTAATAGTTGCAAGAATCTAAATCAGCTGTACTATACTTTTTTGTTGAAGATACTGCACCTGGAGAAAGTTAAGAAATACGAATGTAAAAATCTTGGCAGCACTTTCTGTGACCGCTATTTTCAGTTTGCTGTTAATGGAGGTCGGTTTGCGTGAAAATTCGAAGGATTTGTCTTACGTTGGAAAACTCAAGGTAGGAGAATTAATAGTGAGTCCTCTTTCTGGAAAAGTTTATTTCAAACACAGTGCATAATATGTTTAAAGTAGCCATACAAATGATTTATGGGACGTCGTGGCCTAGCGGTGGAGTTCTAGAGAGCTACGCCGAGTCTTGAGTTCGAATCCGGGTTCAAGTCAGTAGAACGTCCTTGAGTCCACCCAGTTCTGATGTATACCTAACTCACGTTAGGGAAAGTAGATGAGGCTGTCATAGTGCTGACCACACCGTCCCTTCATATGCCATGTAACGGGAAGTGGTGAACTCTACTTCACTTGCCCCGTGTACAGTCCGGCTCGGTTAAAGAACTTTATAAATGATATCTTTCTCTAGTTTGGTTGTGATCTTTATTTTATTCCATTTAGTTTTCTCCTGTCCGGCGTGTTACCGGATGTAAAGCAAACTACAGTGTAGTCCAGGCTGACGAGATGGTCAAACAATTTCGTAAGGTCCACAAAAGGAATTCATCCATTTATTATCTAGACGATGGTGAACCTTACATGAAGCTCATCAAAAGACTAAGTGTGTTGAGAAAAAAAGGTCCGTCTATTGGTCGATATTTTAACATTTCTGGGTATGTTTGTTTTTTACGTATCTGGTTTTTAGAATCTGTGTGTTTGTGGTTAAGGTAATTTGTTAGCTAACCGATTAAACGTGTTTGTTTTTGTAAGACATTGCACATAGAAAAAGTATTTTGATCGTGCTATCCGCCTTTTGAAACATGTTTTTGGTTATAAGTAGTTGTGTTTTTTTCCACTCTCTGATACTTTTAATTCCTGTGGAGAATTTTACCATTACCATAATTGTTTTTAATATCAATTAATTTCATCCCGCTTTTAGCTTATGTATACTGTAGACCAGAGTGCGTTTTGTATTTTTATGGTTGTCCATAAATGAGTATACTATATAGTATATTGTTTTGACAAAAATAGTAACATATCAAAGCACTCAAGAGAAACCTTTGAATTAAAACCTTCCTCAGCAACAGCAGCTGGCAAAGATTCCAAAGAAACATCAACAAATATTACCTGTACGACCCTGACCAAGACAACATTGTCGCTGATTTGTTGAAAGATTTAAGCAAAAGGCCCATTGTTGCCGCAAGTACGTGGTTTTTTTTACGTCTAATTAATATCATTTTGTTTCGTTTTGACTAAATTAAAAAAAATCTTTAGTCATTATTTTCTATTTTAATTTTTATTCCATCGAGTCAACAGATAAATATTAACTTTATCATTTAGAACTCATTTGGTTTCTTTTTTATTTTCTGTAAACACTTTTCCAGCTTTTATTTAAGGTTTTGATCTGACTGTTTTTTTTTTCGAAAGGTCAGACAGGGAGCACTCATTTAGCCCTAAAGATAACCTTTGATAATGGAGGCCAGGCATTATTTAAAGCTGTGAGGTATCCGGGACTTTGAAATAGTTTTTATATACAATTTTGTAACCTTTTTTGAGAATGTTAAAAGAAATTATACACACATATAATATATCATTGCTTAGGTTTTATTTTTAAGAGGTCAATGCGACATATCAATATATATATATATATATATATATATATATATATATATATATATATATATATATATATATATATATATATATATATATATATATATATATATTCATTCATCATACATTCATCATTTCTTTGTGACCCCTGGGGAGCAAAGGGCTGTAACCACACATTTCCAGCGGACTCGGTTTATATATATATATATATATATATATATATATATATATATATATATATATATATATATATATATATATATATAATATATACATATATATGTGTGTGTGTGTGTGTGTGTGTGTGCGTGCGTTAATGCATGTGTATATGCAATGCCGTAAACCTACAAAAGGTACTTCACTCAGCTGCAGCTTTCTTATCCGTGTTTATTGTTAATTAAACATTATTAATCTGCTTTTTAAAAGAGAGTCTAAGGAAAAAGAAATGTTAACTTTCAGAATGCCGAAGTACTCAGAATCAGTAGCAAACAGTTTCTTCTTTAGCGACATAGAGCGACCAACCGCTGAAATAGCTGCCTTTCATTTGGATATGTGAGTTATTGTGTCTCTTTAAAATGTGTCATTATCTCAGCTGGAAACAAATCTTTATAAACACCGTTCCTACTTAATTAAATACATCTTAAGCAAACAACACGTATTTGTAGAAGTTTGTATTATAAGTTTTACTTAAAGTAATGCTTATGTCATTTTTTTAATCTTTTGACGTTTTACTTAGTCTCTCTCTCTCTTTCTCTCTCTCTCTCTCTCTCTCTCTCTCTCTCTATATATATATATATATATATATATATATATATATATATATATATATATATATATATATATATATATTATCATTACTTATAAATCGTAAAACCTAGTTAAACACAAGACATTACGTTTTATCCCTTATATTAGTCTGTCGTGTTACGATTGCGTTGTTTTTTTTTGTCTAACTGCTAGGCTTTTGTCCTTTTATCGTGTCCCTCCCACTGTGGGCAGGGTGGTCAATATTTCTAGAGACATCATTATGGTTGGTGATAACAATATCAAAAGCACCTCTCACTGGTCACCAGGTATGATTTGTTTTTTCACGAAAAAAGTTACTTTGTTTATAAACTATGGGCGATTGAAAATATTTTACATGGGTTAACTAAGTATTTGTGCTAATGGGAAATCACTGCAAGATCAAGAGGTCTATTAACCTTAATATAATTTATCAAATCAAATATAATTATAAGAAAAAAGTGTACTAATTTTTTTTTTGTTTTTTTTTAGATTACTATAAATTTTGTCAATAATATTGTTAAATTCGATAACATGTTCTTGCTATTTCTCTTTCTAAAAAACTCATCTAATTTTTTTTAAAAATTACAACTTATTTATAATAATAAAATCAGTAATTGTTACAATTCACTGAAACGACCAACAGCCAGAGGAGTAGCGGGGAGGGGGGGAGGGCGGGGGGGGGGACATATGTCCCCGGGCGCCTACCTTAGAGGGCGCCAAACTGGGTTGTAAAAATAAATTGAAAGGTTGAGGGGGTGGAAATCGAATGTTTGAGGGGAGGGGGTGCAAATTGAAATCTTGATGGGAGGTGCAAATTAAAAGTTTGTCCCCGGGCGCCCGGAATTGTCGCTACGCCTCTGCTAACAGCAATTTTTCTTCTAGTTGTGATCCCAATTTTAAAAAATAAAAACAAAGCAAAGCGAAAATATTTTATAAAATTGAAATGTATTATTTAAGATGTGTATAGCAACGCTAAATCAGCATTTAGATGTTAAAAACATATTACCACACTAATCACGCAAGTGTCTGACTTTATCATCCAATCACATTATTCGAGCAGTTGACTACCTAAATTATCCAATCACATTAATCGAGAATGTGACTGACCAAGACATCCCATGTATATTCTAGCTAATAACTTCTGCTTCGTTGGACATTGTAAGGATTTTTGCACCCAAGGCCACGCAGTCTGTGGCAATCCATTTCTTCTCGAGGGTTCCTTATCGGCCTACCTCCCAAACAGGTCTTTGAAGAAAGCGTCGAACGGTTTCCATAATCCTTATGCTGGGTCCTATACTTACAAATCAAAAGTAAGTTCGACTTCCTTTTATTCTCTGTATCTTGAAGCTGAACAGTTTTGCATTTCGATTTTTCACTTTACAGCTATTTTAGCTTAAATCTCTGTGAATACATTCATCATGTTTAATGCTAATTAGTAAACCCATGTTAATATATGAGCTAGGGGGGTCTACCACAAATTACCGAAAGACACTTGCCCGAATGCCGTTTGCCCGAAGGCCGATTTCCCGAATGGACACTTGCCCGAATGCGACAAACGCCCGAATGGACACTTGCCCGAATGCGACAAATGCCCGAAACCCATTTTCCCGAAGGCCGTTTCCCCGAAAAATGTTAATGTTAGAAAATAAATAATATTACCCAAATAGACATTCTTAATCAATTCAAGTTTGAAATATTGATAATAAACACAATTCTAAGTGTCCATTCGGGAAATCGGCCTTCGGACAAACGGTATTCGGGGAAGTGTCTTTCGGGAAAACGTCCGGCTCCTGAGCTAGGGTTAGGGTTATTATAATATATCGCTCATTATTAAAGTCGTAATTAGGTTCGTATATGAGATTTGTCAATGAACAATTCACTTCAGGCTAAATGGGAGCTGCACGAAGATTTCTGTGAAACAAATGTGAAAACAAAAACTTTTTATCAAGGTCGAATACTACTTGATCTAATAGACGTCTCCATTTTTGACTTTTTACAAGGTAACATTCATCATAATGCTAATCGAAAATAGTTGACACTGTGTATCTTTATATAGATAACTACACGACGTTATTGTATGTGAGTCGTCATTTAGATTTTAAAACATTTTTATAAAAGCTTCTACACTTTTAGGCAACATGGATCGGCATACACTAGAGAGGTTTCAAATGTTTGAAAATGACACGTTCCTTTTACTTTACGACAACGGCCGAGGGTAAGATTAAATACAGGAGGTTTGCTTTTGCATAAAATTCGAATTTCAAATTGCTGTTTATTATTGTAAGATCAGTTAGTGAAATTTGAATACATGGTCTCTATTTTATTTTTATAACAACATTTAAACAATATGTTTTAGACTATTTATGCCTGTCTTTTACCGTCATTTGAATTTTCACTTATATTATCTTACAACCAGATTTGGCAAGAAAAAAATTGACTACATATCGTTACTTGCCCCAGTTCGTCAGTGTTGTTTGGTTCGGTTATCTACCCTTGCCAAGTTGGTTAAACTTTACACTGGACCAGACAGCCTCAGTCAACTACTTAGGACGTCATTAAGCTCCGACCCCTTAGCTCCGGTATTGGATGAGCTGTACCTAGACTCTGTTGACAGACGTGTTGGTCTAATACTCAGTGCTGTGTATGATTGTGTCAATAGGACGGGATCCTGGGATCAAGTCATTGTTGATGACGGCATTGTATAGTTCTTATAAATGTGTACAATTTTATAAACAAGTATACCGTATACAATCACTACTGCAAAACTTTAATTTTAAATTTCCATCTCGTAGCTTAAAATTAAAATACATTATTAGATGATGTGTGCTTTTCTCTATTGACATTTGGATAAGAATCAAGGATTTGGAAAATCTCACCTTTAAGTCACAGACAGACGATTTATAAATATACTCAAACTCTTTTTCCCTCCACCATGCCTACGAGCTGATATGACGTTCAATGATTTACAATCAGAATAGTATATATATATATATATATATATATATATATATATATATATATATATATATATATATATATATATATATATATATATATATACCGAAATAACATCACCAATACAATCACTTTTGCAGCTCTTCAATCTTTAACAAAAAACCATAATAAAACTATATGGTGATGGAGGAGGGGGAAAATGTTGTGTGAGAAAAACAAAATTTTTTAGCCGATTTCAAAAAGAAATTGCTAGCCTTCATTGATAAAACATTATTCATGTAATGCTTATATCATTGTCATACAGCCATTGCGACTGACTCGGGTATACTTTGTCTCTGGCTTGGCTATTGCAGCTTGATTCAAACTTTATTTTAACTAGTACCTCGAGTTTTTTTTTAATCTTTAGTTTAAACAGTCAACAGAAGTTTAATTTAGAGATCACAATATCAACATTATTTAGAGTGAGATAAACATATATCAAATAACTCTGTTATCTATACTTTTTTCTGTTTGTCTTAGATAGTAAAACGTCTGTGTTCCACAGCGTCATCAATTATATATATATATATATATATATATATATATATATATATATATATATATATATATATATATAACTAAATATATATGAAAAAGTAATCGTATCCACAAATCGGACAAAGTGCTGAGAGTACGTTAGTAGCAGCGATACGTAAGCTTGATAAATTTACAACGTATGTAAAGAGTTGAGTTCAAGAAAATATCTTCTTTTCGGGAAATTGACTTAATTTATTCGATGAACTTTCGCTATGGCTTATAGTAATATATCTTGCCCTCTTGATGCGCGGGGAACTTAATTGCTTTTAGTTGCGCGTATCACTACAAAGAGGACTTGATCTGTGTCAGAAAACTAATACGGAATCAGTTCAACCGGGTAACCATTGTAACATTGTCAGAATGTATCGCACTAGTTGACCTCACTGATGTTGACCGGAGATCAGATGTTATATCAGATGTTGACCACAGGTCAGATATTATCAAATTGTTGACCAGAAGTCACATATTATCACAAATTTTGACCAGATATTAGATATTATCACAAGGGTTGTCCTCAAATTCAGGTTAACTTCAAACATCTTTAAGTGATTATTACCAAACTAAGTTTTATGTATAATTTAATTTTATTAAAAAACCTTGTTAATCTTGACATAATAAATTTGCACAGTATAAAACAAACGGCAAAAATAAAGCTTTAGAGTGAGTTTTTATGTATAATTTGTTAAACCATTCGTAAACAGAGAACAACTGTATGGAATTACCCAAAAAGTATTCAATCGAGACGCAAACGCGTTAACCAATTCACACAAATATGAAATCTTTTAAGGGCATCAAACAAATAAATATTGAAATAGTAGGCTTCATTAAATAAATAAATTAAGTTTTTTTTTCTATTGATTTTATCATGTGACATGAAAATTTAGTTTCCCAATCATCTTTTTTTTCTAAAGGTCTGCGTGGTGGTGAATAGCCCCACTACTCTAAATTTCTAAATTTGAACTATTTGTAAACTGACCATTCTTCCACCCACAAAAGATGCCCATCTCTCTTATGGGATAGCTGTATTGTTCAGACAGCTTTTTCAATATTTAGCATTTAACTGAAGCTATAAATATTATATCTTAATAGTAAGTGGGTTTTTTTCAAAATGGTAAACGTTTTATTAGTTTTCTACACGATATTTATTAGTCTATTGTTCGTGCTATGAATTAAAATATATTTCCTTACTTGTTTCGTGCTTCGCTCTTTGAAATTACGATTCGAATCCACTAATCGTTAAAGCTATAATTATATCAACAGGAGTAAACTAAATCTTCAACAAAAAAAGTTTAGAAAGATTACAAGCACAATCGAACAAGTAATAAAACATTGGATGTGAGCTGTACCTAGAATAGAGCCGCATGTAGTGGATTTAGCTATACTTCAACATGAATACGAGGAGAGCTGGACATCACAGCTTACTTTTCTTTCTTGTTTTTTTAGACCAAGTATTAGATTAGGAGAAATAATACAGGAAATGCTCGGTACTTTTCAATTTTTTTAGAAATAAAACGAATGTTCTGACTTTAAATCCCCTGAACCCAAATCCCTACAACTTTCACATTATGAAATGCCTGAGATTTTTTTTTAAAACACGTAACTTAAATTTATTACAGTTTTTATAGCAGTTTTATTTCCGTAATATCTTGTTGGTTTAGCTTGTCACACAGTATTTTGTTGCTGACTGTTGTGTAGCCTGACTTATCTACTAACAAAATGATATTAGCTAGTCTAAAGATACAAAAATAATCTCGATGATAGCGACATATTTTGGTCTAGAGTTAACAAGCACCAGAGCAGATGGTTCGCACGATTAAATTGGTGAGCACGGGGCGGGGAGGGGGTGAATGTAATCGATGTATCCTTACGTCTGATTGGTTATTGCTTGTTCCGATGGGGTCACGTGGCTTCATACACGCGCGAGCATAATAAACCGTCGATGTAAAATTTTGAGTCAGTTTTATTTTATTTCAATTCATGTGCTTTCATATTTTTCATGTGAAATGAAAAAACAAAACGGTTTCGTGTTGGAAAAAAAGATAATGCCATTAATAGAATAAAATATTTTTTAAATTAAAAGTCTTTCATTATTTTAATTTTCGATATTTGAAGTATGCTACACATATTTTAATAATGGTTTATATTCTTCAATTCGACGTACTCCCTTTACAAAATAATAAAAATGCACGTGTGGTCTACCGATGTTTAAATTGAAAGCTTCAACGTAAAAATTTGACTTAAAAAATGATTCGAGTTCTCCGTCGATCCCAGTGGAAGATTGGAGTTTTTCTGTGTTGTGCCTTGGTGTGTATGTATCTCTACTGGTTCCCACAGTCCGTGCTAGACTTGAGCACCAGAGATGTAGCCATAGCTAAAGGCATTCAGGTAAGGTCGGCAATGGTAGTTGATTAACGCTTAAAACATTATTAATATTAGAAATTTTTAAATTTTGATTAACCTATTTTAATTACCTAGGCAATTTTAATTTATTATTTTTAAAATCATTATCCATTACGTAAAGATATTTAATTCTTGGTGAAACTATTTTTGGTAAGATCTTTGTCTGTGAATATTTCCAAAATTTTCGTGTCTTGATATTTTGATCAGATTCCGTTTCTCCACGACACTACCGGATGTAAAGCAAACCACAGCTTTGTCCAGGCTGACGAGATGGTCAAGAAATTTCGTGAGATTCACAAGCCTAAAAGATCCATTTATTATTTAGACGATGATGAACCTTACATGAAGCTCATCAAAAGGTTAAAACTGTTCAGAAAGAGAGGACTGTCTATTGGTCGATATTTTAATCTCACTGGGTAAGTTATGCTCTATTATACGTCGTTAGACTGTTATGTTTGTTCTCTCTATTCGGTGGTTAGACTTTTATGTTTGTTCTCTCTATTCGGTGGTTAGACTCTTGTTTGTTCTCTCTATTCGGTGGTTAGACTGTTATGTTTGTTCTCTCTATTCGGTGGTTAGACTGTTATGTTTGTTCTCTCTATTCGGTGGTTAGACTGTTATGTTTGTTCTCTCTATTCGATTGTTAGACTGTTATGTTTGTTCTCTCTATTCGGTGGTTAGACTGTTATGTTTGTTCTCTCTATTCGGTGGTTAGACTGTTATGTTTGTTCTCTCTATTCGGTGATTAGACTGTTATGTTTGTTCTCTCTATTCGGTGGTTAGACTGTTATGTTTGTTCTCTCTATTCGGTGGTTAGACTGACCCCAGAACCAGGACTATAGTAGAGATCAAGTTTCAATACAAACGTAATTAGTTTAGCCATGAGGTGTTAGATATCTCGCTCATCAGATTAACGTAAGCACATAAAGTGCAGCCGATTTAATCAAATAAATAACAAAGGAAACAAATGTTTGCGCAAGTTATTAAATTAATAGTATTTTACTTTTCAATTGCGCTGCAATTACTTTTCTATGGACTTTTAGATATTCTAATTAAAATGTAAATTGGTTAGAATTTTAACCCACTAAGTTTATAAGACTTCAGGGTAGTGTGTGTCGGTATTGAACGTAACTTTTTAACCAAAGGTTAATGTTTTGTGTGCAGATATCTGGGTGATATAAGTAACACTCCTCACAAAAAAAATAATGTTCTAAGCTGGATATTTACTCTTTTTCAGAATCTTATCCCATTTTTAACATGTCTTCGCAAAACCAACATCTTTTACTATTCTACTACAAATCTGGCTATTAAAAGTGAAACTAGTTTAAAATTCCATTGTGTTTCTCCCACGCCGATTTGAAAGATCAATGCACACATGTGAACCGGATCAAATCAAACGTGACACTATGACCTGTAGTTGACCTTTACTCTATTGTAATCCTCTTACCAACAGTTGTTATAACCCTTTGTTAGACGATTTAGATTAAGCTTTAGATTAGGTTATTAAAAGGTCAGACACGTGTAAACACGACAATATTTTTTTCACTCTTCAGCAACAGCAGCTGGCAGAGATTCCAAAGAAACATCAACCAGTATTACCTGTACGACCCTGACCAAGACAACATTGTCGCTGATTTGTTGAACGATTTAAGCAAAAGGACTATTGTTGCTACAAGTAATCCTTACTTTTAGAAATATTTCTTTTTGTTTTCATTTGCTTTAACGTTACTTTGTTATTTTCTTTTTTAAATAGATGTATTTCCTTTTATTGCTGATTTCATAAATGTTACATCACTGAAGTTATAAGTACGTAAATATACATGTTTTCTAGGGTGCAAAAGGTCAAGCACACACTTGGCACTTTTAATGACCTTTGACAATGGTGGTCAAGCAGTGTTCAAGGCCATTAGGTGAACTTGTTTATTATTTAAAGATTTGACGTATATTCGATCTCATGCCTAGTGTGTACTTAATGAAGTAAAATATATTTATATGCATGAGCTTCCGCCTATGTTTTATGATAAGCGAAGGTTGCTATAGTTACTTTTTAAGTTCAAAGATTATTTCGGAATTGAGTGTTTAAAACATGGGTAGCTATAGTTATAACAGTTTTAATCTGGTTAAAGTGGGTATTCAATGACTTAGCGTGTTTGGTGGTGATGTGAAAACGGACAAGACAGAGCTGAATTTAAAAAAACCTCATGAAGACGCGAGGTGTTGAGAAAGAGCGAAAAACAGGTTGTAATATGTTTTACATCATCACAATCAATATGGGATAGTGTTTCTATTTTTGCATTACTACAACCTCGCTAAAAAAATTACTCTTTAGTTTGGAACATTTAACCTTTTTAAAATGTCTTATCAGGTCGTAATTTCAGGTTATAATTCTACTTAAATGATTTTTACCCGTACTAATTTTTCAATAACTTAGACCATATTAAATTATTTTTTACTGTAATTAGTTGTAAGCATGTTACCTTCTACAACAGCCACTTACAATGTAAGCAGATTTAAGCATGACTGCCCACTTCACAATGTTTGTTAAACACTTTATTTACAGCTAATACAATAAAACTGTTTAAGAGACTGGCTTAAAACGTTTTACCTTCACCCCTCTACGACTGAAAAAGCAGCTTTTTAAATGATTGAAACCAAATTCAGAGATTAAAACAAGTGATTTATTAGTCGATTCTATATTGTTCCCGTTTCTGTTCAATAAATAAACACGTTGCATTAAGTTATAAAATATTATGCAATTTAACATTCTTGGTGATATGATATTTTCTGTAATACAAATCTGTGAACTTGTGATCCGTTTGTTTCAGATTGCCCAAGTACTCAGAATCCCCTCTCAACAGTTTTTACTTTAGCGACATAGAGCGTCCTACGGCTGAAATAGCCGCCTTTCATCTTGACATGTAAGTTACAAGATGTTACACAATTTACAATGCTCTACCTTTTAACAAATGTATGCACATTCTTTAAGTAAATAGTTCAACATGCAGGACAAGGCTTCGTTGTTTGGTTTCACTGTAATAAAGTCTCCATGTCAAGATAGGAAATTCTCTGTTCTATGTGACAGGCTATTGGCGTTTTATCGAGCGCCTCCTACAGTCGGCAGGGTGATCAATATTTCTAGTGATATCATCATGGTTGGTGATGAGGACATCAAGAGAACGGCACATTGGTCTCCAAGTAATCATTTTATTACAACTGATTGTAATACGTTGGTAGGGTAGAACTTAATGTTTTTAATTTTAAATACCTCAGTGATGACCCTGTGAAATGAAACTACTATCTCTTGATTTCGTTACAATAAATGTGCTTGCACGTGGTATTCTCTTTAATCTTCTTCTCGTCGGCTTGAATTAATTAAAATCTAATTATAAGTGTAATAATAACATGGAACAGACTACGTATTTCAATTAGCTACTGACGTGAGACAACCTCATGTTTCAGCTGACAACTTGTGTTTTGTGGGGAAGTGCAAGGATTACTGTGTGCAAGGCTACGCTGTGTGTGGCAGTCCATATCTTCTGGAAGGTTCACTTTCGGCATATCTCCCAAACAGGTCGCTAGATGACGCGATGCACCACTTCCACAGTCCTTATGCCGGTTCCTATAGCTACCGAAACAAAGTAAGTTACGTTTACCGTGATGTGGAAACTATGTTTTATTCATTACATTTTTGTCAATTATTTAACGAGCAAATAGCTTTTATAGCAGGTTCTATATTTGTACTGCTGTTTAAGAACTAGTGAAGCTTTGGTTAATTTCTCCCCCAATCTACTGAATGACTTTCTATACACATGTTAGAACTGAACCTTTATACATGTCGTGTTTCAGGCTAAGTGGGAGAATAACGACACGTACTGTGACCTTGAACTTAAGACAAAACCCTTCTACAATGGCAGGGCGTTGTTCGATCAGGTTGATATGGCCGTCTTTGACTTTTTGCAAGGTAAATCATCCTTTTCTAGGTGTAAAACTTAATTTTTTGCAAATTTACCAACACTACCCTCGGCTAAACTGTATGAGCATTGCTGGTATAGCATGTTGGCCGCTACGTCAAGTTTATTTTTTAGCTTATAAATAAACGGTAGGTAGGAGACTAAGTCATTGATGTTTAATTTTACAGGCAACATGGATCGTCATTCATTTGAGACATTCAAGATGTTTGGAAATGACACTTTCTTTTTACACTATGATAACGGTAGAGGGTATGTCCAATTTATGTTTAGCAATAAAGTAAATTAAAATAATTGCCAGCATTCGTGATGTTTTCGTTTTTTATTATTTCATATTTTTTTTGTCGTCTGGTTATATTTGCTTAAAATGATATACTGATCAATTAGTTTAAACTATTGTGTGCATGTATCTGCCTCGATTGGGTGATTATTAAAATAATATTATGAATTTTTTTTTCAACAGATTCGGCAAAAAAAAGTTGGACTATGTGTCACTTCTAGCTCCTGTTCGTCAATGTTGTAAAGTTCGGTTATCTACCCTTGCCAAGTTGGTTAAACTTTACACTGGACCAGACAGCCTCAGTCAACTACTTAGGACGTCATTAAGCTCCGACCCCTTAGCTCCGGTATTGGATGAGCTGTACCTAGACTCTGTTGACAGACGTGTTGGTCTAGTACTTAGTGCTGTGTATGATTGTGTCAATAGGACGGGATCCTGGGATCAAGTCATTGTTAACGATGGCGTTGTTTAACTTAAGTGATGTTACATTGTTAATAAACTTAATAATGTTTTATTTACAGCACATTTATGTTTGTATCATCATAAAAGTTAAAATAAGATGTAAATATAAATTATACTATTGTGTACATAGTTCTAAATAAATTAGAAGTTAAAGCTATTCCGTAGCTTAGCGATGTTTTGTTATGCACATAGAAATAACAATAAACTATTTAAATAAATGTTTTATTTTTCTTTGTAGTCGCAAATAAATGACGTCACACACTAACAGTAGAGTCGAATTTTTACCACTATATGTGACAAAAGAAAGTTCACAAATACGACGGCGTAATCTCTTAAAAAAAATTGTACCCTTATTACTAACAAGTTATATTTTTTTTACATTTTTCACAATTGTTTTATCCATTTTTAAAATTTGTATTTTTTACATTTTAAAAATAAGTGAGTCAACCTGTTGTTTCTCTAAGCCCAATAATCCAGTCGACTAGATCCTAGATTACACGACCATGGATCTGCTTAGTTTGACTAGATCCTTAGATTACACGATCATGGGTCTGATTAGCTTGTCGAAATCCGATTATATACCCTTTACACTCTGCCACACTGATCGGACTACTTGGCCTCGATAATAACAGAACATCAGTTTAACACTTTAGAATGACTTGTTGGGATAGTCACCAGCACAGTTTACGATTGTGTCGTTTTGACAGGATCCTGGGATCAAGTCATTGCTGTTGAAGGACTGGTATATATGATGTAGATGAAAACAGTGGCGTAGCTACCGTAAAGCTAGAGTAAGCAAGGCATAGGGGCCCAAGGAACACAGGGGCCCTTTTGTCTCCTCTGTCACAGATTTGGTTGTAAATAAGTTTACAAAAAAACAATTTTCAATACTTTGGCCATGAAATTTTATTTTTCTGTCCGTTACTTATATTTGCAGTAAAATAACATTTCTAATCATGTTCTTTTGTTGGTGGTTTTTAATGACGAATCGAATTCGCTAACCATTCAAAGTTTAGTTATGCAAAGATGAAAAGAAGGAAAAAAAACTTTTTATAAAGTCTCTGTTTGAAACGCTTTAAAATTGTAAAACTATATATCATAGAGGAAGTTCTTTCCAAATGGGATTTTTCAATAGGACTGGAAATCTATGAACAGCGTGTGTGCAGGCATCTAAGTGGAAACTGACCGTACTTAAGCTAATTAATACCTGTAATTGATCACTTACGTAATTTTTTTTTTCTCTAATCAATTATTTATTACTAGAGGGGATTAGAGTACAATTCACTGAAAGTAGAAAGATTACAAGCAAAGTCCAGCAATTTTTTTAAAAATTTCTATGCGAGCAATGTTTGGATCCGGGGTGCATGTTGTGGATTATGAGAAAAAATTGTATGCTAATCTAAGGTTAGCTTGACATCAGCGGTTGTTGGTTTTTTTTTTCATTCTAGCATTTAGCCCTGGTTGTTAGTAAATAAATAAGTCTAGAAATGGATTATTCTAGTGCATGGATTGTTATAGTGTCAAATGTACAGCCTTCCCCACCACGCCATTTAGATTGTTTTTAGTTTTCCCCACCCCAATGGCTGGTGTTAACGTTCAAACGTGTGTGTGCCCAGACAATTTACGTTTATAGTTGGCTGCTTGTCCCACTAAGGTCACGTGGCTTTAAACATGCCCGAGTATAGAAAGCAGCGTAGACGATGTTACCTTTTCAGTCAGAATTATCATTTTTAAACGGTTGTACTTTTGATGTTTAAAAAACAGTTGCGTGCTCATAGATAGATAATTTCATTCATCGAACAACCTTTAATTACATACACACTTGCTTTTTTACTGTTTTAATAAAATTCGTTTGGAATTTTTAATAGCTTTATTTTCATTTTTAAGTAACTAAAACAATATGGAATCACAAAACAATTTGAAGAATCATGTGTATTTATCAATGTTTGATTAAGCATTGATCAATTAAACAATTTTTAAATGTGTGTTAAATATTTTTTTCATTTAATTTTGTTTAAATTATAAATACTAATGTTAAAAACTGTAATTACTTTTTTATGGAAACTACAAAAATTTAGGCCTAGTTTATAATAAATATAAAGTAGAAAATATAATGTATAAGGCATACATATAAGGCACACATCATTAAATTTATTTCAGCTGATTAGCGGAGAAGATTTTTATTTTCTTACATTTATTTTAGTTAATTTTCTAAACAGTGGACCCTTCATTTTCTAGTCGATTGCTGACGTCACTGGTTCACACTTAATTTCTCTTTTGAAAATTTATCTGATAAAAAAAACGTTTTTTGAAAATAAAAATAAAAACTAATATTAAAATAGAATTACTTGAATTTTGATTTTTTTTCCAAATGACATCTTATAGTATTTATAGTTTAAAAGTATAAATACTATCAATAATACTTATTTCACACAAAAGCAAATTAAAAACAAAAAAGAGCAAAATTATTCTAAACATCCAAAATGTAATTTATTTCAACACAAAAATGATTCATTTTATATTTTATGTTGACGATGTATTCAAAATCATATTGTAACATATATATGTTCATGCACCTTCTATTTAAGTATAAGAAAGTTTTCTCATCGAACACCATCATCAACAATAACTTCATCCCAGGACCCCGTCCTATTGACACAATCATACACTGTGCTGATGACTAGACCAACACGTCTGTCTAAGGCGTCAAGGTGAGGTTCTGTTAATATCGGAGCTAAGGGGTCGGAGCTTAATGACGTCCTAAGTAGTTGACTGAGGCTGTCTGGTCCATTGTAAAGTTTAAACAACTTGGCAAGGGTAGATAACCGAATTTTACAACACTGACGTACAGGGGCCAGACATGGTAGACAGTCGTATTTCGCTTTACCGAACCTAAACAAATAAACATACATAAAAAGTGTGAAGTAGATAGAAGAAAAAAGTGAGAAATTATGTAGCAGCTTGCATGTTGGGACAGTTAATCAATAGATCAGCCTAGTTAGGTAATGAGTAATAATTTAATCGTGCTTTGGGTAGCTACAGCAACGTTTTAAGAGATATGCTTAAATTTATGATACTATGTAGGAATTGATTATTCTAATATTCTTCAAAATGTGAACACATTTTCTCACCCTCTGCCGTTATCGTATTGAAGAATAAACGTGTCGTCGCCAAACATGTCGAACTTTTCAAAATGGTGTCTGTCCATGTTGCCTACAGTTTTTGAAACATTTCAATGTAAGTACATTTTAAAAGCACATTTTAGTAGTTACATGGCACATTTCAGCTAACTGATCATCCAATAGAAAGTTACCGGTCAGAAAGTCAAGGACAGCCATGTCGATGATGTCCAGCAGTAGCCTCCCCTGGAACTTGGTGTCCGGTTTCACGACCGTTTCACAGAACGATTCATCTGTTTCCCACGTGTTCTACAACATATAACAATATATTACATTCAACATACAACAGGACAATGGTTTTAGAACATATAACATACAAGAGGATAATGGTTCTACAACGTATGAGAAGAACAATAAACTATATTTGCTAAAAAGAATTCGCCGTCTCTTTCCAAATGACAACTCCTTTACAAATCGCAAACTTTTACTGAATGAATCCGTCTTTCCTTCTTTTAAATTGTAAATGTCTATCTAAAGTACTAAGCATAGCCAACAAATTATTTTCATTAATAAACTATTCTAGACTTGAGCTACTTAATCTCTAGAGTTGTGTTAAATTAGATTACATTTAGATAAATGAGACACAACGATAAGGCCATCTTTTAAATATGTAGTCCTGGATAGATTTACTCAGAAGAGTTTCACATCAAGCTTGCAGAATCGAGTGTGCAGATACTAGAGGGTAGAACAGATACGTACCTGTGTGTAGAGCACACACAGGTGAGTGGTGCTATATAACAGTGAGTCGAGTAGGTACATACCTGTGGATGGAGCAGGTACCTACCTGTAGATGGAGCATGTACATAACTTTGGTTGGAGCAGGTACATACCTGTGACTGGAGCAGGTACATACCTGTAGATGGAGCAGGTACATACCTGTAGATGGAGCAGGTACATACCTGTAGATGGAGCAGGTACATACCTGTGAATGGGGCAGGTACATACCTGTAGATGGAGCAGGTACATACCTGTAGATGGAGCAGGTACATACCTGTGAATGGGGCAGGTACATACCTGTAGATGGAGCAGGTACATACCTGTAGAGTAAGTACATACCTGTGGATGGAGCAGGTACCTACCTGTAGATGGAGCATGTACATAACTTTGGTTGGAGCAGGTACATACCTGTAGATGGAGCAGGTACATACCTGTGACTGGAGCAGGTACATACCTGTAGATGGAGCAGGTACATACCTGTAGATGGAGCAGGTACATACCTGTAGATGGAGCAGGTACATACCTGTAGATGGAGCAGGTACATACCTGTAGATGGAGCAGGTACATACCTGTAGATGGAGCAGGTACATACCTGTAGATGGAGCAGGTACATACCTGTAGATGGAGCAGGTACATACCTGTGAATGGGGCAGGTACATACCTGTAGATGGAGCAGGTACATACCTGTAGATGGAGCAGGTACATACCTGTGAATGGGGCAGGTACATACCTGTAGATGGAGCAGGTACATACCTGTAGATGGAGCACGTACATACCTGTAGATGGAGCACGTTGATACCTGTGGATGGAGTAGCTACATACCGGTGAGTTCGGAGAATACAGCCTCGTCCAAGGATTCCCCACGTTATTGCTCGTCCCATTCAGTTTCCTATGTGGCAGGTATGCCATGACCGCGCCTTCGATAAGGTGCGGACTCCCGCACAACGCGTTGCCATGGAAACAGTAGTCTTGACACTTTCCAATAAAACAAAAATTTCCAGCTATATGAAAAGATTTAAACACAAATCAGTGGCGTTTGTTTGATTTAACCAAGTTAATGGTGCTTGTTTGATTTGACAGAAGCAAATCCAGTTGCGGTACAACTGACAAACACAAAAATACCTCACAACCCCCCCCCCCCGACACATACACACACACACAAACGCCTAAGCACAGGGTTTTTTTCTTGCAGGTCATGTGACACTATCTAAAATAAAAAATAAATTGTTGTATTGTTTATATTGACGTTATGTTATACTTTATTGATGTTTCCTTGCAGGGGAGTGTTATGATACTCAGGTACGGGAATCAAGCATTTTTTATCAAACCACAAAGATAATAACATAACTCCAACTACAATCATACTTAACACATTTTCAACAAATACTGTCCAGAGATACTTAGTTGTTTTGGAAAATATTTTTACAAGTAAGTAGATTAGCTATGAACCAGATCCCCAACACAATGCTCATTAATTTTATTTCTTCCATTTCTCTACAAATATGCTTATTTTATGGCATTACTGTAATAGATAAAATACGTTTTACACCCCGTTGCATAACTATAAAATTGATACTATGTTCAAAATGAGTTTACTATTGAATGTAAAATGTAGCAGTAGGAAATGGCTTGAAGCGTTTTACCCGGCGATCTGTGGGCAGTCTTTTGAATGTGCTGGTCTCCCACTTGTACAATGTCTCGCGTGATGTTGACCACTCGTCCCACAGTAGGGGGCACGCGGTTGTAGGCCAGTAGTCTGGGAAACAAGTTTATCATAAAATTTATATCAGTAGGGGGCACGCGTTTGTAGGCCAGTAGTCTGGGAAACAAGTTTATCATAAAATTTATATCAGTAGGGGGCACGCGTTTGTAGGCCAGTAGTCTGGGAAACAAGTTTATCATAAAATTTATATCAGTAGGGGGCACGGGTTTGTATGCCAGTAGTCTGAGAAATAAGTTTATCATAAAATTTATATCAGTTGGGGGCACGCAGTTGTATGCCAGTAGTCTGGGAAATTAGTTTATCATAAAATTTATGTCAGTAGGGGGCACGCGTTTGTAGGCCAGTAGTCTGGGAAACAAGTTTATCATAAAATTTATATCAGTAGGGGGCACGCGTTTGTAGGCCAGTAGTCTGGGAAACAAGTTAAATTATTGTTCACGTGTCCAGGATCAATGAAATGTAGTCTGGTGTTATAAATAGAAAGATTGTCATTAAACTAAATAATACTTAGCAAAGCTAAAGCACATAACACACCGGTTAGTGTACAACTGTGTTCAGGTTTAACGTTAAGTTTAGCTTCCGCGTTGACGATCCATATTTTAAACATTAAAGCGGTTAGTCGTAAATTACTCTGGTTATTTTTGTAATCCTGGGCGATTTTCGCAGTATGTGAATGTTTGCTAATCAATGGAACCTTTAATTTTACTGGGTTGTTGAACATAATTCTAATCCTCGTTTCTTAAAACTAAAATGCTAATTATTGAACAGCTGGGCAGTGTTTTTGTAAACCTACACTACTGAGTCGTGTTAGCCTAAGCCTTGTATTCAATTATATATTGTGAAAGTGGTTTTATCCGTGCCGTGTAAAATCTTGTGTAACGTCTTATAGTTGTTGTTTTCTCGGTCGTTGTTTGTTGTCATCAAACATATTTTTAATGTCGTTACTGTTTTTCCCTTTTATGGAATAACGTTTTCCCTTTTTATGGACTATCGTTTTTCCTTTTTATGGAACAAGAATTACGATAAATTTAATTTGGTTCTGGATTTTTTAAAAAAACTTACTTAACTAGGTTACACGTTGCATTTGATACATGTAAACTATATAGTAAAACTATGAACATATACCTGTAAAAATTGACTTACTTGTCCAGATGGAAAGCTGCTATTTCTGCTGTATGACGCTCTATGTCGCTGAAGAAAAAATGATCAGGCTTGGTTTCATAGTCCCTGGGATTCCTGCAATGTAGAAAAGTGTCTGATGGAATAAATGTAACAGGCACGGTGTGAATGACTGACTGCCAATCTTCCACTTCCTGGAGTGTCTAGTGGAATATTTAGTACAGCTGAAGTAGAGTGAAACCGTGCTCGATGTTTTGATATAACTAGAGATTTTTATGTTCTCAAATTTTTATAGCTGTAGTGTATTGATCTCTTTTCTATACATACCCTTAATCGTTTGATTATGCTTACATGCATTTATTATGTTCGAGATTTTCGAGTGATTGTACAAGCACTGCATCACACATTTAATATCTTATCATGAAGTTCTTCCAAGCTAGCTCAGTTTACCCCAAAAATACGTGAATGTATCTGGTCCTAAAAAAACCTACAATATTTTAACTGCTTAATCAGTTTCGTTGCTATTACAAAAGGAATGACCAAGGTTTAGAGCAATCAGCATAAAATCCAGATAAAGTTGCTGTAAATTATTGCAGTCTTAAGATTACAGATATGTTTGTTTACACTTCCGCGGTGCAACGAATGGCTTTGATATATTACTAGGCTGGTGGACCTGAGAAAATATTTACTCTTTAAAATGAATTCATTTGCTTTCTGGATTATTTTCGCTTTTGAAGTATTTAGTACAACAGGTCAGACGGTGAGCTAAAGCTTACAGTTGGTGCTGGATGTGATAGATAATGTATTTTAAACCCTTGGGTTACGTTAGTGTGTCATACAAACAATTCATTGTGGTTAGATTAGGACCATTGAATACTACAGTGGTTATTACATTAGGTGAGTTCAGTGGTCATTACATTAGTTCAGTTCAGTGGTCATTACTTTAGGTCAGTTCGGTGGTCATTATATTCGGTAAATTCAGTGGTCATTATATCTGGTCAGTTCAGGAGTCATTAGACCCGGGTTATGGGGAGGATAATTACTTTAAGCCTGTTGACTTAAACGTTCTGCTACTTTTATATGTTGATGAGCTTTTAGTGAAATGTTTACATAGCCAGCTCACAAGAACGGATGACTTCCTTCTCCGTCCCCACCCCTGGCTAGGGTACACTTAATAACTTCCTTACCTACCTCATGGGCTTAAAAACACCTTGACCCCCATCGTCGAAGGTGAAGATCAAAACCAGCTGGGAGCTCAGAGGATTGCATTCTGTTGACAGGAATAGAAAAACATGATATGACATGTTGTACTGACAAGTTATACGTAGAATGTCGTACTGTGTACAGAGTATGGGAGCTGCGTACATTGTAAATTAGTGAAAATTGTAGGGACAAGTTGTATGACTGTTACTTCTCTGACAGATGAGGCTGTCAAGGACAACCCACTGATAGACCCTGTAGGATAGACCAGGATAACCCACAGATAGCCCCTCTAGGATAGACCAGGATAACCCACTGGTTGTGAGGCTAAAGTTACTGTATGACCTGCGTGAGTTATCGTCCTTTTGTTCAGGTACTGCAGCAGGTCTGTGAGGGTGGTGCCATCTTCAGGGTCGTACAGGAAGTGCTGGTTGATGTTTCTCTGGAACCGTTGCCAGGGGGCGCTCCTACACAAAGAATGTTTGAAGTGAGGTGGTCCAGGTAACTCACATACAGGAAGTTAAAATATCAGGTGGGTCTAGTTAATTCACAGACAGGAAGTTTAAATATCAGGTGGGTCTAGGTAACTCATTCCCTTCTCCAACATACCCCTCAATAGTAAAATATTTGCTAATTGTATCTCCTTTTATCCGTCCTACTCTCAGCCGCTTAATGAACGTGTCGTATGTGACGTCATCATCCAGATGGTACGGGCTGTCGTCTGGTCCGTGCTTTTGACGAAATATGCTAATTAGCAGGTCAGCTGACTCCCGGCTGTGGTTTGCCTTACAACCTCTACCCAGCCCGAAAATTTGACTCTGTTTAAAGCAAAGAGTTTACAAGTTTAGAAACATTCGAGTTAAGTTTCTATTTTTGTTGGTATCAAAAACGAAAACCTTTAACAACTTAAAACAATGTTTCCTGTGAATAAATGAATGCGCTTAAATTAATCAATACTTTGAAGGAAACGAACAATGCAACTCATAGCGTGTGTAGGGAAGGGAGACGACAATGCTTCAGCTCCAAAACATGAAGGGATACGAGCTAAACCTAGATAGAGCGAGATTCCTGAGAATCGAAGCTAAGTTTTCTCCTCATTTTGTGTACATCGTGTCGCTATCGATGTATTTCACTTCTCATCCTACTTTTGTCACAGTATTTAATTAATTGAAATAATATCGGTATTTACATTGCTGAAGAGAGTTAGTATGTAAATAAAATCTTCCAACTCACGTGCAAGTACCATAACGTGCAAATATCTAAGAAATCGCGTGCACGTATGTACAAATAACGCTCACGTATGTACCACTCGCGTGCACATATCTAACAACTCACCTGCAGCTTCTGCACGTACGAGTCACTCACCACCTGAAAGTAGCTGAGGCCACCACGTGACAGGTAGAGCGGTACAAGGGTGAGCAGACACAGACATATCACCACCATTCTACACCGCTTTAAGGCTCGTATCATTTGGATGGCTCGCATCACTGGATGGCTCGCGTCACTTGATTACTTGTAAATCAAACAACTGCTTGATGGTATTTTAACCAAGTAAAGATATCTTATTGTCCAACAAATGTTCAGCACATAAATCCAGCCAATTGCTCAGCAAACGAGGTGAAATATTTTGCGTTAAAGTCAAACACGCGTAGGCCAAAACTAATCATCCGCCTGTTGCTTTACAATGCTAATGCTAGAATTCTCACCTGTAGGTCACACACAGCTAAGCCTTCGATTGACCAGTGAGCTGAACTAATCCGCGTTGTTTACATAAGTACAGGGGCGGTGGCTATTGGAAATTAAATAAACTGCGATGTAGAAAAATATATCCTTCGATTCGATAAAAGACATTAGTGGTGTAGGTGTGGTGCACTTGAGGCTACTGCTGCACTACAGGCTACTGGTGCACTAGAAACTACTGATGCACTAGAAACTACTGATGCACTAGAAACTACTGGTGCATTACATGCTACTGGTGCACTACAGGCAGCAACCGCTGTCTAAAGTCTAAGTCTGTACAATTTAAAGATCCAAGATGTACTTAAGTATTTTTCTGCAAAGACTTGTTAGAGACAGACTCAGTGATCTAGTGTCATGACAGTCTCCGAAAGCCTGTCACTATATGACAGTCTTAGCCAGCCTCTCACTAGATCAGGTCAGTCTTAGTCAGCCTCTCACTAGATCATGACAGTTTTAGTCAGCCTCTCACTAGATCAGGTCAGTCTTAGTCAGCCTCTCGCTAGATCATGACGGTCTTAGCCAGCCTCTCACTAGATCAGGTCAGTCTTAGTCAGCCTCTCACTAGATCATGACAGTTTTAGTCAGCCTCTCACTAGATCAGGTCAGTCTTAGTCAGCCTCTCGCTAGATCATGACAGTCTTAGTCAGCCTCTCACTAGATCATGACAGTCTTAGTCAGCCTCTCGCTAGATCATGACAGTCTTAGCCAGCCTCTCACTAGATCATGACAGTTTTAGTCAGCCTCTCACTAGATCATGACAGTTTTAGTCAGCCTCTCACTAGATCATGACAGTTTTAGTCAGCCTCTCACTAGATCAGGTCAGTCTTAGTCAGCCTCTCACTAGATCAAGACAGTCTTAGCCAGCCTCTCACTAGATCAGGACAGTCTTAGTCAGCCTCTCACTAGATCAGGACAGTCTTAGTCAGCCTCTCGCTAGATCATGACAGTCTTAGCCAGCCTCTCACTAGATCAGGTCAGTCTTAGTCAGCCTCTCACTAGATCATGACAGTCTTAAACAGCCTCTCACTAGATGAAGACTGCATCTCGCTGAGTCTCACTTCAGGAGAAAAAAACAGACCAAGAACACACCCTGGACAGATTCAAAACAGAATCTGATATTCTCTTATGGACCCAAACAGACCCAAGTACACACCCAAGACAGAGTAAAAATGAGCATTGCAGACCTTCGCATAATTTTTATATGTTCATTTTTAAATTGTCACAAACCTTACCTGCAATGGTCATCGATGTAAATATTACTATTCTGACCATACACACAGACAGATTTCGTTAAATTCTGGTGGGTAAAATAATAATCCTTGCAATATTTAATGCAAGCCAAACAAAGAAAAAACGAAAACGATTTAGCGTGAGGATGAAAAGCCAGAATAAATGTATGTAAGGAAATCAATACAAATCATGTAGGCGAAAGCTACAGCTGTGGCCCTTGCGAAAATTCAATGCAACTTTTTACACCAATATAAATTATCAGATTTATTCTACTTCACGTGATCATTCTATTTTTTTACCAATCTATTGTTGTGATACTTTGGGAAATTGTTGAGAACACTGACGGGACGGTTTCTGGGATTTAAACATTAGGAATGGCGTCATCGAGGTGGGAGCGTGAAGTTGCTCGCCCTAGGGTCAGCTCTCGTATACCAAAGCACTTGGGTTACGTTGGGCGTCACGCACATGGTGGGGGTCTGGGGTACTACTCGAATCAATGGACCAACTGCATCTGGGGTGTCGTCCTGCGCCCCGAAAGTTTTGTGTCAAAGTTATACCATGGGCGAGCGCCATGGCACATACACTTGTATTAAAGAACGCTATACAGTACGCATACTGTGTGCTATGACGTGTGTAATATAAGTATGAGAATAGTTGAGTGCGAGTGAATGTGGGTGCAAATAAATGAGGAATATATAGACTTATGATGTAAAAGATAGAGACGTTTTAGAAACTGGGTTGCTGTGGGATGAGCTTTGGTTTGCTTTGTCTGGGTGTTTGTTCAGAAAGGGAGGCTAGATCTGTGATCCTCATCTACGAGGTGAGAAAAGTCTGACACAAGAAAGAACAATTTACTTGTGTAACTCAACCATACGTGAATGTATGAATAAACTTTCAGCAAAATGCATGCGTCCTGTTAAGTGGTTGGTGTACCTTCACAACGCGGGGCTGCCAACCCTCATTATTAACACTGTGGCCTAAACACTGTGATGATTACAGCTGTGATGAAAGGCACACGGCACCCCTGCGGCGACGTTGAGAGGTGATCTACCTCACTCATGTGGGTGGTGATCGACGTACAATCAAGGTTTGCAAACAGCATACAATGGGCCAAAGGGTGGGCAAACTCGCGCACCAACAATAACAGATGGAAGAAATGTATTGCCGACATTGTTTACATTTCAATAACTCGAAACCTAAAAACTAGGATTTGTTGACGCAAACTGTTACACCGTGTTGATATTTAAACGGCACCTCACACAGAAGTGGGCACAGAAGTGCCGAACTTAGTAAATTAAATGACATTGTTCATCATCTTTAAATACTGAATTTTCCATTACAGTCTTTCTATTTTATTTTATAATGCAATTAGCATACGTCGATCCATTTAAAAAAAAACAAGCCAGAAAAAGAGATCAAGCCACCAAAGATATACCATTAACAACAATTGAATATGATTATTGTAAGTGACGTAGCATGAGGAATAACTGCGAAATTAAATGTTCAAGGTACGTAACCGAAGAAAACATATTTCTCATTCAGTTACAAAGTTACTCCTCACGTTTACGGGTGAAAGCAGCCTGTTGCCAACCTGAACATTAAGAGATGTGTGTGTGACTTCTTACAATTATGAAATGCACTAATGTACGTTATCTTCAAACGTATTCGCTTAAGATTATTTGGCGTGCAGTGGTCATTATGAATTAGTCATTACGTCATCTTGGAGCAATTCTCAGGAATCTTTCTTTTATTTTATCTTGGTGCAATTCTCAGTGGCGCCGACTCTTTCTTTTATTTTTCTTCGTTTTTAATTTTAATATATGATATTTCCTCCAAAATAATTAAGTATTGCGTGCCAAATTGTTATGCGCCATATAGGCGTTTATCAGTGGCGTGCAGAGGGGGTGCGGAGGGGGCCCAGGCCCCGGGCAGCCACATCAAAGGGGCATCCAAAGGGGGTAAAAAAAAATGTATTTTTTTTTTATTTTTAATTTTTTTTTTTTTTTTTTTTTTTTTTTTTTTTTAGGAAAGCTAAATGTCTACTAAGGTTTGTCTACCTAGGAAGAATTATCAAATTATCACAATTTGCCGAATACACCGAAATGTGTATATACAATCAACACATGGCACTGATATAGTCATCGTACTGTCCGTGTCGTACAACCTTCAGGGAGAAAGGGGCATCGGTGAAGGGTAGTGGTGTAGTAGTCATTGATATTCCCCGAAGAAATGTATGCAGTCTTTGAATTAATAGAGTATCTGATACTTGTGTAGGTAGGGGCATCTTTTAGAGAACACGCCCATAATCATTTTATACACTTGTGGTCATCCATAGAGTATTAAAGCCCATGATTATAATTTACACACTGTAGGGGCATCTTTTAGAGAACACGCCCATAATCATTTTATACACTTGTGGTCATCCATAGAGTATTAAAGCCCATGATTATAATTTACACACGGTAGGGGCATCTTTTAGAGAACACGCCCATAATCATTTGATACACTTGTGGTCATCCATAGAGTATTAAAGCACATGATTATAATTTACACACTGTAGGGGCATCTTTTAGAGAACACGCCCATAATCAATTTATACACTTGTGGTCATCCATTGAGTATTAAAGCCCATGATTATAATTTACACACTGTAGGGGCATCTTTTAGAGAACACGCCCATAATCATTTTATACTTTGTGGTCATCCATAGAGTATTAAAGCCCATGATTATAATTTACACACTGTAGGGGCATCTTTAATGTAATTTGCTTATATTCATCATAATACTTTTGAAGGGCATCCAAACAGTAATTATGCCCGCATTCATTTTATATATCGTCAGGGCAACTTTAAAGTAATTTACTTGTATTCACGTTTGTATTTATATAATTACAGCAATTATGCCCATATTCGTTTATATATTATCGGATATTTATTATGCTTATATTCATTATTGAATGTCTGAAGGGCATCCCTACAGTAATTATGCCCTTTTCGCTTCATATTTTATCGGGCATCTTTATTATGTTTCTATTCATTGCATAATGTTTGTAGGGCATCCTTATTCATTTTGATGGACGTAACGGCATTCGTAGACTGATTAAGCGCACATCCTCTTGGTTTTTTCTTATTCTAATGATATTCTTTATTCATGGCCATTTGGATTTTTGTGTACGGTTAAATACAAACTTTCAAGTCCGTACTGTTTTGATACACTGGGCCGGGCCGAGTTAACTTCATTCTAAAGTTGTCCTTAAGTCTCACACTTCTTAATTACCGGCATTCGCGGCCGCCCGGTCGTACTGTCCAAAAACACATAAATAAGGTGTAGCTGGCTGTCACTTGTTTCCCCCCCCCCCCCCCCTCACTTTAGGCACAAACCTTCTATTGTAAGACCGGTAATGTAATACCTAGACGCTCTATTGGCACGGCCAGAGATCCAGTAATGTAGTACTCGAATCTGGAGACTTTTTTTTGGGATGTTCCATCCCATAGCCATATATTTAAATGCACAGTCTGCGTGATCTTTCACCTCCCCCCCCCCCAACTTTCACCCACCCCAAAGCCAAAGCATCTACTGTCACCCACCCCTAAACCCAACACTACTGAGCGTTCTTATTACATTTGAGAGACATTTCTCTTGGATTCTATAGCCGAAAACGGTGTTTTTCCCACAATTCGAACTAATTATATAAAGTGTCCAAATCTGTCAATGGTTTCCTATTTGTTTTAATTTTAACCACTGATGCTTGTTGATATTGTAATTTGTCTAAAATTGTGTGCTTACTAACACTGTCTCTTTATATAACATACCTAAACGCATGACTTTTATTCTAACCACTGGCCATTGAACGAACAATTTAAACCGCTTTATTGCATTAGAGCGATTTTCGAATAATTTATTTTATTTTTGCTTGTGATTAAAAGGGCATTTGCAGATGAAGTAAGCCCGTATTATTTTTAGATAACTTGTAGGGGCACCCAAGAGAATTTATTCGGTTTTGATGCATATGAATATACTAAAGAATAAGAATGTCCGTATTGTTTCTGAGACACTGTAAGGACACCCTCAAGAATAAGCATCAACAGATTTTTAATATACATTGTAGTGATATCATTTCAAACAATTGTGCCCATTTTATTTTTTATCAATTGTAGGGCATACTAAAAGTTGTGTTAAAGTATTTTAATGCAAAGTAAAGTTATCTGTAAAGTAAATGGGCGCTTAAATAGAACTGATGTTATAAATAGTAGAGCCACCTGTAAAGTGAGTCCACGTTGATTTAATGAATTGTGGGAGTTATAACGACCCTGGTAGCCGTTACTGGATTTTTCCCACACAGGGTTTGCATATGAATACTTGGGGCCTAGAGCCGACCATTAAGTGCGGGCCCCAAGTGTAGCGATACTAAAATTCTATCAAACATCGACAATGCGCACAAGCAGAAATCGCTGTGCTCTATGACTAGAATCGATATTTTCTCAATGTATCGAGTTAAGACGAGACGCTTTATTCCTACGTATCCGACTACTTCGACGTACGAGACAAGACTAGCATTTTTTAGGTCCGTAACTAGTACAGGCATCCAAAAAAAATACACCTACATTGGTCAGAATACAATAGGGTATCCCAAATTTACATACCAGGTACAAGGGGGTGGAGGGGGAGGGGGAAGGGCTCACTCAATCAACCCATCGCCAGCCACCAAACAATCACCCGGCGACCGTGGTTCTCTTCCCTGCACACGAGGTGTGCCACCAATGTGTTTCTATAAAATACAGCATTATTCAAGTTCGAGATGGGGAGGGGGGGGGGTAACTTACTAGGCCTAACATCAACCGTGGCCTCAGTCGTAGCAATAAACAATGGCGAACTTTGACCTTTTAGTTTTTTTCCAATTTAAT
This sequence comes from Physella acuta, assembly GCF_028476545.2. Taxonomy (NCBI): domain Eukaryota; kingdom Metazoa; phylum Mollusca; class Gastropoda; family Physidae; genus Physella; species Physella acuta. Next base: position 418,002 of record NW_026732228.1, on the reverse strand, counting down.
TCAACGGTGACCGCAGCCCGACCCCGGTAGGGTAATGGAAACTGTAAATTCTTTTGTTGGGCTTGGCATATAGCCCCTCCCCCCCCCCAACATCCGGCATGTCCCCATACTGTTTTCTCCCTCCCCGAATGAGTCAGTCATTCTTTTGGATATATATGCATGGAGTCTTCTCAAGAGTTCAGCTAAGTCAATTTTTAAAAATGATTTTCTATTCGTATTCTGATTAATAACATAATGTGTGTTATAATTTATCGTCAATAGTAGGGCTACTAACGCTTTAAACACCGTAATTTATATATATATATATATATATATATATATATATATATATATATATATATATATTCAATTTATGGGGGGCATCTTCCTTTGGTTTCGCCCCGGGCAGCAACATAGCTCTGCACGCCACTGGCGTTTATTCAGATTTTAGTCAGCTTTTCTTTTTAGATTTGCTTCCATTGCCCAAGAACAAACTACAAGGCAGAAGTTGTTTGATGTTGGAGTTTTCTCTCCTAGATGGGTTGCTTTCCCCAACTATACAGCATCACATACCCAAAATGTTCGAACTACTGATTTATGGCATTTTATTTAAATATATTTTTTTCTATTCATATTGTTTCCCTTTTTTTGTCTAAAACATCAATGCATTTATATATATATTTATGTATTTGCTCAAAATAGCACTTTGATAACCGAATTTTACAACACTGACGAACAGGAGCCAGTATAGACAGGTCATCTACTCGAGGCTTGCCAAACCTGTTGATAAAGTGATACAATTATTTTTAAGCTAAAAGTGTTTCATTTTCATTCCATATTATTATTACAGAGTTGTGTTTTCATTATTTTTAGGAAGTTTTGCCAAAGATACAGTCAGCCGATCCATTAAAAAAGTGGGTCGCCTTTTGTGGTTGTACTCTAATACAGCTTGTAAGTAGGTCACCAACTTCTCGTACTTGCCAGCTAGTATTTTTCAAACCATTTGGGAATATTTTATAAAATCGGCGAAAACAAGTTATTTCCAATACTGTTAAGTTTTTAAAATAGTAAACAATGATGGTAGACTACAAGATGTAGTCTAGCTTAAAGCAAAATATCGCCTAAGTTAAATTTTGTTTTTATTTATTCGAATCAGTAACAAGTTGTTCTAAACGTAGTTACAAAATTGATATATAGGCAAGGCCTACCTGTATTTAATTTATAATAGCTGCGGTTGTTTTTTGGGTTTTTTTTGTTTGGCACTCTTGGACAAGAAACAAATAGCCGCTATATTTTTGTTATAAATGGGAATCACTAAAATTAGTGACCTATAACTTACCCTCGACCGTGGTCGTAGAGTACGACAAAGGTGTCGAGACCAAACTGCCGGAAGATCTCGTAGTGGTGCCTGTCTGGATTACCTGCAGTGGACACACACAGGTGACTTGTAGGACTAGCAGGTAGCAAAAGTTAAACTGACGCAATACAATCCTGACTCAACAAACAACAAACTGACACAATATAATCCTGACTCAATGAACATAAAGTCCCAAACTAGCTGACTCAACAAAAACTCAAAACTAACTGGCTCACTCGATAATAAAAAAAAAACTAAAACTAAACAGCACTGACCAATCAAAAAGTCAAAGACAGCCATGTCCATCAAGTCCAGCAAAGTACGGCCGCGGAATCTTGATCTACTCATCACTCGCGTTCTACAGAAGTCATCGTCTTTTTCCCACTCTGCCTGTAAAATTTGGGACATTACAGTATGTATTTAGTGCTACATCACTTAAAATCATGTGAATATAACATCACTTGATGCAATGAGTGCTACATCGCTTAGTGAATATAACATCACTTGATGTATTTAGTTCTACATCACTTAGCACCAGTGGATATAACATCACTTGATGTAATGAGTGCCACACCACTTAACATATAACATCACTTTATGTACGAGCCACCATTAAACCTACACCCTATCCACTGTAACTCACTTTTAACCTGGGATCGTAAGACCTGGCCCAGGGATTTCTGATGACGGTTCCCAAAAATGTGGCGCTCCTGTTGGGCAGCATGGCAGTGGCGGCGCCCTGGATCAGGTCTGGCGTGCCGCACAGCCCGTGCTCGTACGTGCACTCAACCAAACAAGTGCCGAGGACACATGTGTTGCCAGCTGGTCTCAAATAGAAAGTAGAGAAATGGCCCGCAAATCTTTCATAGTAATTTTCTTGTTTGTCAAGCTGTTCAATTGTGAATGGCTTTAAACCAAGTGGCTAAACCTGAAAGAGTTTATTGAGGCGTTGCTTTTGGAGCCTAAATCTGTTACTTTTCCATATGTGTTTTTTTTTCTCTTCTATGTGTAGTTCCCTTTTCAAACCTGACGGTCTATAGGGCAAGTGAAGTAGAGTTCACTTGTTTCTGTGACCTCGGCATATGAAGAGATAGTGTGGTCAGCACTATGCCCAGCCGCCATTACTTTCCCTAACGTGAGTTAGGTACCCATCAGAGCTCGGTTCTACTGACTTGAACCCTGATTCGAACTCCAGACTTACAGGTTAGCAGTCCAGCTCTCTACCGCTAGACCACTCCGTCCCCATCTAGTGTAATAGTCTGTATTAGTGAGTGTCGTTGTGTGTGTTTATCTAGTGTCTGGTGTTTGTTTATGGCTGCAGTTCCACCTAACATGACCAACTCACCTAGTGAGGTGTCTCTGTGTCTGTGTATCTGTGTGTTTGTGTGTCTGTCGACGTGTAGTACCACCTTATATAACCAACTCACCTGGTGAGGTGTCTGTGTGTTTGTGTATGTATGTTTGTGTGTCTGTATGTTTATGTGTCTGTAGACGTATAGTACCACCTTACATGACCAACTCACCTGGTGAGGTGTTTGTGTGTATGTGTGTTTGTGTGTCTGTAGACGTATAGTACCACCTTACATGACCAACTCACCTGGTGAGGTGTCTGTGTGTTTGTGTGTATGTGTGTTTGTGTGTCTGTAGACGTGTAGTACCACCATACATGACCAACTCACCTGGTGAGATGTCTGTGTGTTTGTGTGTCTGTAGACGTGTAGTACCACCTTACATGACCAACACACCTGGTGAGGTGTATGTGTGTCTGTATGTCTGTGTGTCTGTAGATGTGTAGTACCACCTAACATGACCAACTCACCTGGTGAGGTGTCTGTGTGTATGTGTGTCTGTGTGTTTGTGTGTCTGTAGACGTGTAGTACCACCTAACATGACCAACTCACCTGGTGAGGTGTCTGTGTGTCTGTGTGTCTGTATGTTTGTGTGTCTGTAGACGTGTAGTACCACCTTACATGATCAACTCACCTGGTGAGGTGTATGTGTGTCTGTATGTTTGTGTGTCTGTAGACGTGTAGTACCGCTTTACATGACCAACTCACCTGGTGAGGTGTACGCAGAAGACCTGAGCTCACTGTCACCCACCTGGACCACGTCACGTGTGATGTTCAAAACTCTTCCAACGGTTGGCGGCGCACGGTAAAACGCCAGCACCCTGAGGGGTAACACCAGACACGTATTGATATCATTGTGTTATCCTTGTGTAATCCTTGTGTTATCCTTGTGTTATCGTTATATTATCATTTTGTATCATTAAGTATCATTCAGTCGTCACTGTGTTAATATTATGTTATCGCTATTTTCGAAGGCTGCACCTATATCAAAACACAGTTATATAATACACCCCTTCGCAATCATCATACGTCGCCCTAAGAGAAAGAACCCTATAATGGCTAATCACCTCAGTTTTCCCTTAATACTGCCCCACCCCTATATCTATCTTAGGTAAGGGAAATAATCAATAATTATTTTTTTAAAAATACACTACTTTTTATTCTGCTAGTTAAGAAGATGTTGACAAAACAATTGCTATTTACTACTAATTAAGTTCATTATTACATTATTTGATTTGACGAAAATATGTTTAATACAAAAAGTCTACTACAGTGCTATGTCACGCTTTCTCAACTTCCTCTCCTGTCGTCACACATCGTCACACTGGCCTCCCTTCCCCAAAGCAATGTGGTGCCATTTATAAAGAACGAAATCTATCGTATCCTCTAGAAATAACATAGCCTCACTATTTGCTTTGATCACCGCACTTGAGGTCGACCTTGGCCGCGCTAATCCTTGAGTTCAATGTGTCATATTTGCACATTGGATTAAACAACACACAGTATTTGAATGATTATAACATGGCGTGTAAACAAACTTCGATTCTAACCTGTGTCAATAGGATAACAAGATCTTGGTGTGGTTTAACATAAGCAATAAATTTTACAGTGTCAATAGTATAACATGGTCGATAAAGCATACAGAATAAGATGATGCTGTGTTTGTTCTTGTTCTTACAAACTTCTGCACATGACTTATCAGTGCGATATGCAGATGGAGCTAAATAAAGTTTCCCACAAAGTGGTCAGCGTTAGGGTACGTCTAATCCCACAAAGAGGTCAGTGTTAGGGTACATTGACCAGTAACTTACCTGTCCAGATGAAAAGCGGCAATCTCAGCCATAGGTCTCTCCCGGTCACTGAAGTAGAAATGGTCGGGTAAAGTCTCCTGGTATTTTGTGGTCCTGAAAGTTGAAAACTTTTGGTACAAAATTAAAACCGTTTGGTAAAATTGGTCGTGTTAGGTCTCTTGCTACTTTGCGGTCCCTGGAGTTAAAAACATTAGAATAACAAGTAACTCGAGCTGATTTAGTTTTATTGATTTCATGTGTTTCATGGTATAATAATTACAGCCACTGTGTCACTTAGCTTTTGTAAGCAAAACACTGCGTAATCTTAAGTAAGCACGTTAATCTTTATGGTAAAACTTACATGATGATCTTTATGGTAAAATTTACTTGAAAATCTTGATGGTAAAATTTGCTTTGTTAACCTTGGCGATAAAACTTACTTGACAGGCTTAAACATGGCCCTACCGCCGTCATCAAACGTGAGCGTTAAAAGTAGATGTGAGCTCAGTTTGTTGCACGCTGGTGATGGTCAAATATTGGATGAGTTAGGGTTAGTGGTTGAATTCAGTACAAGAATGTTGGTTGTTGGCTAAGTTAGGGTTGGTGGTTGAAGTCTGACAAGAATGGGTGGTTGAAGTCTGTACATGTTGTAAGTGTTATATTGAATATACTAGTAGACTTAGCGTGGACGGCGTAGTCAAATGGTAACTTCTAACCCAAAAGTCTCGAGTTCGGACCCCGGGCTCGAGTCTGTAGGACGTCCCTGAGTCTACCCAGCCCTAAAGGGTACCTAACTTAAGTTAGGGAAACTAAGGCGGCTCGGTACACTACTAACCACACTATCTCCCTGTATGTCGAGGTCATTGAAACATATCAACTTTATCTGTCCTATTTATATTAGGCACAAACAGGAAAAAAGGATGATGAACAACGTCAACAAAACTTGGAGCCAAAGTTCTAAAGTTGACTGATGAACATTCTAACATTTTGCCAATTTTGGTCATGTGAAATGTATGAAACTGTAATGTTGGCTCAGTGGACAAGAAAACTACGGACAGGCAACTCGTGTCGTGCTTGCAGACAGGGGTTATCTGCCCTGGTGACCTACCTGTATGAACAATGGGCCTGGTGTTGAGGTCACGCAGTAGGTCAGCCACGATGTCGTCCTCCTCTGGGTCATACAGGTAGTGCTGCCTTATTCCACGCTGGAATCGTTCCCAGGACGCCGAGCTAATGGGGTTGTTGGAGGCAAGAGTCTTACGTTAGCGTACAATATATATACAGTCTATTTTAAAACTGCATTATACATACTTAAAACATACGCTAAATATATATAAAGCATACATTTTACCAACCCCCAAACCTGCAGTGAACATAAAATAAACCTACAAAAATAAACAGAGAGTGATCTCCCCTAAACTTTCTCAAATCTATATATATAATTCTCTTCTGGGAGACGCTAGAAAACAAGCTGCAAGCGCGCCTTGCAGTACCCTCTCTTCCTCTCTATCGTTACCAACCCCCCCCCCCCCCCTATCACATGGTCTGGTGAGCTGTGGTTCACGCTAAATGCTTACAAACCGTAGAGACGGGTTTAGTGACGGCTATTAGGGGGAGATAATTTAGTTTGAAATGATTTTAAACTTAGGGGAGGTAACTAAGAGGAGGCTGCTTTCACGAGGGGGTGGGGCAGGGGTTGGGGGAAAGGAGGGTTTTGGTGTTTTAAAGCAAATATTTTCAGTGGCAGAATTCGTACTGTCGAATTCACAAATTATGAATTACTGAAATGTTGAAAAAACAACTAAATAGCGGCGTATGATACGCCGCGGGTCGGCTCGTATTATATACTAGCCATCGGTACCCGTTTCACGTGCATTATAGGCCTATATATTTTAAAAATGTTGTACTTGTTTGAGAAAAATAATTTATAAAATAGTTATTGGTCAAAACGCAATGTGCATTACTACACGCTGAACGATATTAGTCACAAAGCAAAGAAATACCTAATTAGCTAAAAATCCGACACATTTAACATAACACAGGCAAACACTGATTAAGTGACTTAAATGATTCCGTTAAAAAACTCGGCTATTTCACGGTATTCTTCTTGTTTTTAAAGTGATTTATTTTTATTATTTTTTTATGAATAGATCTATAGATTTAAATGAAATAGCTCATTTCTTCATCGGTAACCATATCATATTAAACGCACTTGCTGATTAAGAGACTTAAAAGATTTCTTTAAAAACCCGGTTGTTCAATGGTAGTTATGTTGTTTTTGTCTTTTAAAAACACATGGGTCTGACCACACTATCCCTTCATATGCTAAAAAGACAGAGACATGTGAACTCTACTTCACCTGCCCCGTGTCCCGCCTAGTCCTGATAGGCAACTTTATTATCAACATATAAAAAAAAAATTAAGATTAACTTGGTAAAGAAACTTAACTTACGCGAATAGCCCTATTAAGTACATTTTATCCCAAGTTGACCAATTCTATAGCTTAACAAAGATTTCTATAAAATAGTTAAGGCCTGAAATAGTTAATTATAGAAATTTATTATGGGAATAGAATCTAGAGTAGATCCAGATCTTAGCGTCTACATCTAGTTTTTCCGTAGATCTAGTTTAGATCTAGAACCGAGATCTAGATCTAGATCTATATCTAGAATCCAAATAGATAAAGTAAAAACTTTTAAAAGTTTAGGCCGAGAAAATCGTATTGTATACATTTCATAGCGTACCTAGCTCTAAATCATATTTGAATGAAATAGTTCATTTCTTTATTTTATTCTAAACTCGGAAGATGACGTCATTTGTTTCGTTCTCGTTTTTTGTAAATTCTTATGCGTTTTTTGAGAAATCGGTTAATAGCGTACATTACTACTTCCGGTCATCGGAAATAACTCAAAATTTGAAAGAAGACAGAGAATTATTATATGTGAAATTTCGTTTCAGATTCACTTGTAATAAGCAAACATGTGTGTACTCTGGATAAATATTGCTTTTTTTAAATAAAGGCAGTAAAAAAATATATCGTTACAGTCACTGAAATCTTTCAAATATACCAATCCCTATATCTACTCCGAAATAGAATAATTGTTATGTTGGTAAGGGGAACACAAACTCACCCATTTGTCTTCACAAACGCGCTGAAGTTACCTCCCGTTCTCCTGAACCGTTTTATCCTTCTAATGAACTCAGTGTACGACTCCGCGTCATCCAAGTACAGCACATTGTTTCTCGCTGTGTAACGATCTCGGAAACTTTGGGAGAGTTCTTCCCCCTGATCCAGGCTGTATCTAGACTTACTGCCCCTTCCAGGAACGATAACTCTTGGAAGCTAATTAAAAATAGATTCTTTCTAAATGCCTTAATAGAGTAATAAAGTGCAAACGGTTTTTAATTTAGAACAGTGTTTACAAAATGAAAATTGGATCACGTACAGAAGTGAAACTAATATATCACACTGAAAAGTGAAACAAACAAAAATATCACAGAGAAAAGTTAAACTAACAAATATATCAAGTGAAAAGTGAAATCAACATATATATATCACACTGAAAAGTGAAGCCAATCTATATTTGCCTCTAGTGAGTACCTTGATGCTCGTGAGCCCCCAGTTCCAGTGTGTCTCCAGAGAAAGCAGATGTGTCTGTAAACACAACCACAACACAACACCAACAAGGAAAGAAAATTTGATTTTTGCCTTAGTACAGCGAAAAAACCACAACATTTTTTATCACCAATGCAACGGTTATTTTAATATTTAACTATGATGTGATTTAACAACACCAATTTTTTGTATCACTAAAAAATATGTGAACAAAGAGAATCTTGTGAACAACATCAGCCATGCTAGAAAGTTGAGCGACTCAATCGATGGTGGCAATCTGTGACTGAAACTCCTTGACTTGGGAGGTGTAAAGAGTATTAAATAACACGTGTAAGTGGGAGTGCAACATTGGCACATACAGCAAACCGTCCTGCATACATTATCTCAATACAGACAAGTCACGGGAATGTAAGTTCTATTCTGTATGTGCGGGCGGACGGACAGCGTGTGGACAGCGGATTATAAAGAAATGATAGACTTCATCGCCATATATATATATATATATATATATATATATATATATATATATATATATATATATATATACAGGGGCGGAACTACAGTGCCGCCAGACCCCGCAATGCGGGGGGGGGGCATGACATTCAGGGGCCCAACAGCCGACCATAAATACATTTTTTATAGTTAAAAAAAAATAATTTTCTTGCATTTTTGACTTGATGGTTGTTTTTTAAAAAGAATACCGTAGCTGCGGTTGGATTATCTTTATTCTATAGACACCACCCCGCGCTCTTGTATATTCTTTTTCCCTTTGTTTTTAAACCACTGTGAAAGCCGAGTCCTCTTTCATAGATAAGCAAACGTTCAAACCACTTCCATGACTTATTTCCCTTTTCTAAAGAGTCAAATAGGGGTGCTCATAAGCTTCTTTTAATAGATTTGTACTAAACAAATTAAATAGCAATTACTTCTCTTACTTGTTATTTTTTTATAAAGTAGGGCCTACTTACTAAAGAATGACATTGCCTATAAAGGAAATGTATTTAAAATGAATAATATAAATACGAAAAACGTAAAAATAAACATAACACGAGACACCATTACTTATACAAAGCTTTCATGTTTTATATTCTTTTGACCGTGTAGAAGTTAACCGGTCTTATAGCACAGATTTATAAAAACAATTTCAAATCACACTAATGCACTTACACACATGACATGTAGTTGTAAATTGTTTTAATTGTATGTATGAATATAAAAATATATACCTACATACACACACACACACACACATATATATATATATATATATATATATATATATAGGGGGGCTAAACAAATTTGCGGGGTGGCCCTTTATTTCTAGTTCCGCCACTGTATATATATATATATATATATATATATATATATATATATATATATATATATATATATATATATATATATATATATGAGCGGGTGAATGTATTATTCGTATTATATTACTTGGGTGAATGTGTGCGTGAATGGTCAACAGGACAGTGGCTACGGGGTTTCCCTTCCGGCCGAGCGGCTGTTTAAGGCCGACTGACTGCTTGGGTCTTTCTTTAATTTGACCTGAGCCGAGAATGTAGGTCGTGTCTGGGGGTTTTGTTTTTCTTTACCTTATTTTATTTGTATGTGTGAGATATGAAAGCGGCTATTGATGTGTTTCTCGTTTCCTTTCATTTTCGACTAAAACGAGATGGTAGACGTTGGCAGGTCTGGTGTGTTCTTTTGGTGATTTAAAATGTACGAGCTTACCCGCGACGTAGAATACGCCGCTATTTAGTTGTTTTATTTCCTATTTTTCATATTTTGTGAATTAGACACTACCAATGCAGCGACTGAAAATATTTTGGTTTAAAACATTATCAGTAGCTAGTGAAGGACGATTATCCTCACCCTCACTTTTCACTCCTCTCCCCCCTCCCCCGTGAAAGCTGCCATCAGTGACGACATATTACGGTCGACAATGAAAAGATCAAGCAGAACGTGTTATTACCTCCACTTAGTTTCCAATTGTTTAAAAACGAATTTATCTGCCCCTAATAGCCGTCACTAATTCGACCCGATAGAAAACTTCTCACCAGACTGGTGGGGGTGGTAGCGATATGGTCTGTTGAGCTTACGTCTTGGTGGTTTCTCGCATGGTCCCCATGAAGAGAATTATATGGTTTAGTTGAATGTTTAAGTGAGTTTCCTAATCTGTTGTGAACCTGTGTATATTTTGTTGTATTTACTTGATTATTTTTATGCTGTATTGTTATAGTGGGTTCCCCACGATGACTAAGTTTGGCTTAGTCACTACATGGATTAGTTGGGCTTGTCTAAGGTAGTAATTAGTATATTTTAGTTTGCCTCGAGTTTGAGATTGCTTTAAAATTAATTTGTGTGATGTTTCTTACAACATCATGTTGGGTATCACTTACTTTGTGTCTGCCTTTATTGGGGTTTTAGCGGGTGTTACTTTATGTTTATTAATGTGGATGTTGTGTAGGTAGACCAATGGCTTCGGGCTGCTCCTTGTGTATGTTAAGCTGGTTCTACCATGATTTTATTACACGTTATTTTTAATTTGCTAGTATACTATTTTATTGATCCGTGTGTCTTATTTAACCCTGTTGTGTACAGTGGCTTTCTTGGTAAGACTGTGGTTAGTTCTGTCTTAAGAATTGATTTTAGTATTTTACTCAAGGCTTTAGTTAGTTATCTTTAGTAGTAGTAAGTAGTATTTAAAACATGTGTATATATTTATGTATATATTTTCTATGTGTTATATTCATGTATTTTTTTCTTTTCTCTCCCCCCCCCCCCCCCTTTCCAGTGAGGTTGTAACTTGGCTGGGTGTTTGTATGTTTATTTTGTATGTTTTTGATGTTTCGTATGTTTTGTTTCGTATGTTTTGTTTTGTTTGTTTTGTTTTGTTTGTTTAGTGTTTGCTTCGATGTTTTGTTTGTTTGACATGTGCGTTTGGTGCGGATGTTACTAAGCTTTTCAATTGCCGTAGGGGATGAGGAAGGTTGTCTGTCGTTCAGAAACTTAGAGCATCCGAGGCTTCGAAGGTTTAAAATATTCAACTGGAAGTTGGGTGTTTTGTTTTGTTCGGTTATGTTTAGTCTGTAATGTTTTGTTTTGTCTCTATTTATCCCATTTAGTATTTTTTAACTAACTTTTTTTTACATTTGATTCCATTCTTTTTACTTAATAAATTTTATAAACTGTTAGCTTTTTTTGGTTTACTTTTAGTATAAGACGGGTTAGGGTTTAACCAGTCTGGGTTAAGCCGGACTTGCACTGACCTGCTAATTTATATAAGCCTTGGGACTTAGATATAGTAACCCCCCCCCCCCTGTCAAGGCTTACATTTATATATATATATATATATATATATATATATATATATATATATATATATATATATATATATATATATATATGTGTGTGTATATGAAAAGAATCTGATAAATTAATAGCTACAATAGACTCAAATCAAAAGATAAAACCATTTATACAATTTTACAAAGAGACGGTGCAATCTTAACTCACAAGACAAATACAAAGTGATGGAAAGTAGACTCTGGTCATACAGACAACGAACTTTATTTTAATTATTTTAATTGCTCGTGATCTCGTTAATCCTGGTGATCTTCTGTGTTAGCGTGAAATTATTTTAATAAGCAGACACATACATCATCGCACAAATATGTTAATTATATCTCTCAATAAACAAGCATATGTAATTTTACTTAATCAGAGATACAAAAGGAACTTTTATATTAAAGGTATAAATTACATAAACATAGTGGTAGTTTTTTGTTAACATTTTAGAACATTAGACGTTGCTGGCGTATTTGTGAAAATGGGTACATCAATAAACAGGGTCGAGCATTTGTAAATATAATATTTTTCGTTCACATGAACAGATTAGTTGGACATTCGTAAACATAAAAAGTTTCATAAATATGGTAAGACAATATGCTCTAAATTTTGACAACATTCATCCATCTGTCAAATAAAATTAAAATCAAAGATAGGTTTCCTAATCTTGATGTTAAAACTGTAAAGTAAGTTTTTTGTTGCATCCTTAAATAGTTGTCCACTTCAAACTAAATTTAAATACAGTTGTCTACCTTATAATAACAGATTTAAATATAATTGTCTACCTTACAATTCGTTTTCTTTAAGCTATTGTCCAGAAAAGAGCATTACTTTTTTTTAATGCAATTTAAACATGTTTAACAAAAATTATCTGTAGATTGTTGGATAGCAATATTGAAACTGAATACTATTCGTTATACATGTGATTTATTTGGACAAGAGAAATGTGAATTTATTTTAATACAACAGTGGGATGGGGGGAGACATGAGTACATCCTTGGTCATCACAGTGTTCAAGAAAATATGTACATTTTTGGATGTTCAAATGTAGTTAGTTAACATCTTCAGATTTTCAACTACAATCAATACACAATCTTCTGATGTCAAGAAACTAGAGTTATAATAATTCACAATTCTACTTAAATTCGTAGCTAAATACGTTTGTAAAAAGAAATCAGCTTGGAAAGTTTTTATAAATTAAAGTCTAGCAAGATGTTAGGGGTGATCCTCTCCAGTATCCTTTACCAAGTGGCGATATGGGTGAGTAAATATCTGGGTAAATATCTTAACAATGAGATGATTCGTTTTGGGAAAAATGTAAGGTAACATGCGTTTAGTTTTAGTTAGAAACTTCGTATGCTGAAGTCATGCCTCAATAATTTGACAATGATATGTCTGCCCCATGGTGTGTCCGTGATCTTTTATAATCTGCCCAAGATCTGTCCATGATCTTTCCAAGATCCCATTGAGTGAAATAAACCAGCACACATCAAAAACATTCTTAAGTTTGAAGGCCATCTGCTTATAAATCAATGAGGTATTTATTGTATTTCTAAGCCTTTGCTTCTAAAACCCAATGTCATGCTCGATTCGCTTTGTACAGACAGGCAAATTAATTTCTAGTAACATTCATATAACGCCATCATCAATAATAACTTGATCCCACGACCCCGTCCTATTGACACAATCATACACTGTGCTGATGACTAGACCAACACGTCTGTCTAAGGCGTCAAGGTGAGGTTCTGTTAATATCGGAGCTAAGGGGTCGGAGCTTAATGACGTCCTAAGTAGTTGACTGAGGCTGTCTGGTCCAGTGTAAAGTTTAACCAACTTGGCAAGGGTAGATAACCGAATTTTACAACACTGACGAACAGGAGCCAGTATAGAAAGGTCATCTACTCGAGGATTGCCAAACCTGTTGATAAAGTGATACAATTATTTTTAAGCTAAAAGTGTTTCATTTTTATTCCACATTATTATTAAAGAGTCGTGTTTTCATTATTTTTAGGAAGTTTTTCCAAAGATACAGTCAGCCAATCCATCAAAACGTGGGTCGCCTTTTGTGGTTGAACTCTAATATAGCTTGTAAGTAGGTCACTAACTTCTCGAACTTACCAGCTAGTATTTTTCAAACCATTGGGAATATTTTATTAAATCGGTGAAAACAAGTTATTTCCACTACTGTTACGTTTTTAAAATAGTAAAAATAAATAGTAACTTAACTCCCACCCAACGATTGATTGGTTTATGTCCCATTATTGTCATGTGACTTTGAGGTCATAAAAATGGTGATAAACATGTTTTTTTTAAACACAATAGCATTTTATATAAAAATAAATGATGAATTAATCATAATCTGCAAAAAATATTATTCATTTTAAACTTATTATATATTTTCGAGTACGAAAATTAATGCTATCGCGTGATCGGCGAGACGCCGCCATCTTGCCGACTTTGCATTCATCCTCGGTCAGACCTCATGGAAAATGGAATTAGATTCTAATTATCTGCGTGAAAATGATTTAGATTCAAGTAACGAAGAAGTGTAAGACCTTACTGATGTCCTAGACACTGGAGATAATGAAAATACAGTTTTGAACACTATTTTGAACTCTTTCTCTACACATCGTAAGTAACTCAGTTTTTATCGTTTTTTTCCTACTAATTTTTTGGCGATTTTTATAAATTTTTCTTTTTAATGATATTAATTAGATATAAATGTGTAGTTAAAAGAAAACTCCAATCATTTTACTATGTAACTAGCCTAGTTTCAGTTCATAGTATATGACAATTATTAAATAATAGTAGTATTGGTAGCAGTACTGTCTACCGTCTAGAATGTAAACACAAATCAGCTGATCATACATGACTGTAATAAAAACTCAGTTTTCTTTTGTTACAAACAGTACTAATTTGTACTAACTTATTATAAATCACCTAACATTTATGATGAAATTATTATATGTGAAAATATTAAATAGAATCCATATTTTAAATATTTACCATTTTTTCTTTTCAACAGAACTGAGAATTTATAAAGGAAAAAAGGAGTGAATGGGTATCCCTTATTAGCTGGGACTGTTACTTCCTGAGAAAGAACCAGGAATTCAGCTGGCTGAGATGAGGACAGGAGACAGTACAATGAAGTATATGTTTACTCAAACCTATTGTGTTTGTAAACTCTATAGTGGATATTGTGACATACATTATGTCAATTTACCAATGGATATGTAAAGCGATGCAGATCACCTATCTGTCTCGGGATGATTTAATTCGACACCTGATTAAATCTTACAGGTTTTATGGACTTATAATACGTTCTGGGGATTATCAACACTCATTTTGACAGATTCTGAAGCAAGAATTTACTCTATGCTCTACAATGGACTGCGGCTCAAGTTTTCATATCACGCTATTGCTTCAAAGGTGTCATGCTTTTTTAAAGATGTACTATCAAGATACTGAACATACAGAGGACATATTATACAAATAATGCTCCTAACTTACATCAAAATTAAGTGCAGTAAATTGTTGTAGCTTTATATATTTCCATAGATAAGACAAAGGTTAGAAAGAATATTTTTCTTGACAATACATTATCATGCTTATGATTGTGGATAAGCCAACAGTAGGGTATGCAATTATGAGCTTTGGCTGATCATTGAGAGGTTACACATAAGGTTTTGTTTTTTATATTTTATTATTCTGGTCAGTGGGCCAGATGGGTTAGCTTATGTGGTGGATAGAAGTGATCAGTTAATAAAACTGTAATGTCCTTCGGTAAACAATTAAGTACTAGTAGTGTACTAGAACTAAATTTTTTCACTTTTGAGATATAACTAAAGTTAATTTCTGTATTTTACTTCAAGATTATTGAGAAAAGAATCCAGATATCTTAGGAAAAAAAATTCCAACATGGTATTGCCAATTACACTCTTTAAAAGTTAGTTGGAAAGTTAGGTAATATTTCACTTAACCATACTGTTTCTTTGGCTTGTAAGCCACCATTATTTTCCAACCATTCTATGAACCATACTATATCAGATTAGAATGAGGATTTTAAATTGTTATTGTATTGATAAAACAATATTAAAAGAATGTAAGTTAAGTGTAGATAAGTGTATATGATACACTTTATGTTTACAAAAAGAAGGAAATTGTTTGTTTAGTTATCATGTGTGTTCGCATTATTTATTAATTGAAGATCATTAAAAACATCTGTTTTAATGTAATAAGAAGCACTGTAGATACTACAATTTGATTATTTCATTACATTGACTTATGTGTGTGTTTGATTACATGTTAACCTATGTTTGCCACTTTTAGAGTAAAAATGTTTGCGGAAAGGTCCAAATCATGTAAAGATCATCATAAGATCAATTAATTTGTGAAAAATCCATTTCTTGGCACAGTGCATTCAAAATTGTCACATTTATAAATATATGGATGTAAGTCAATAAAATATACATATTAACTCAATAGCTCTTATCAATTATTTTTTTGCTTCTTAGGAACTGTTGATTTTAAAGTTTTTAATTATTTTTTTAAAATTAAACCATCAGATTTTAGGCTACAAAACTAAAACCAATTGTTAACACCTAAAAACTCTTCAGTAATATTAAAGACAAATCAAATACCTACACAATGATATATAACACATGTGTGTGCTGATGTTCAATCTATACTTATGGTCAAAAGTTACAAGCATACTGCCGAACACTGAAAATATCACTAAAACCCTCAGTCTGTTAAGAGTTAAAGCAAAATATCGCCTAAGTTAAATTTTGTTTTTGTTTATTCGAATCAGTAACACACTAAACATAGTTACAAAATTAATATACAATTTTAATCGGCAAGGCCTACCGGTATTTAATTTGACTCTATTATTAGTAAAAAAAATAATAATAATAGCTGCGTTTTTTTTTTCACTCTTGGACAAGAAACAAATAGCCGCTATATTTCTGTTATAAATGGGAATCACGAAAATTAAACTTGGTTAGAAAAATATTATATCTCTCCCTGGCTTACGAAATTTCGAATTTTAAGTGAGATAGACTGAGACTTACAAGGCCTATTGTTACAAGAGTAAAATTATCTCAGTGATGTATCTTGTTGTTAATAGTGTTTTAAATTCCACAAAAATTCAAGACGACCGTATAACTTACCCTCGACCGTGGTCGTAGAGTACAACAAAGGTGTCGAGACCAAACTGCCGGAAGATCTCGTAGTGGTGCCTGTCTGGGTTACCTGCAGTAGACACACAGGTGACTTGTGGGACTAGCAGGTAGCAAAAGTTAAACTGACGCAATACAATCCTGACTCAATAAAAAATAAACTGACGCATTACAATCCTGACTCAACAAACAATAAACTGACGCAATACAATCCTGACTCAATAAACATAAAGTCCCAAACTAGCTGACTCAACAAAAACTCAAAACTAACTGGCTCACTCGATAATAAAAAAAACTAAACATAAACAGCACTGACCAATCAAAAAGTCAAAGACAGCCATGTCCATCAAGTCCAGCAAAGTACGGCCGTGTAACCTTGGGTCACTCATCACTCGCGTCCTACAGAACTCATCGTCTTTTTCCCACTGTGCCTGAAATATTCGGGACATTACAGGATGTAATTAGTGTTACATCACTTAGCACACGTGGATATAACATCACAGGTTGTATTTAGTGCTACATCAGGTAGTGAATATAACATCACTTGATGTATTTAGTAATACATCACTTAACACTAGTTAATATAACATCACAGGATGTACTTAGTGCTACACCTTTAACATATAACATCACTTGATGTACTAACCACATGTAAACCTACACCCTATCCACTGTAACTCACTTTTAGTTTGGGATCGTATGACCTGGCCCATGGATTTCTGATGGCGGTTCTGATCAGGGTGGCGCTCCTGTTGGGCAGCATGGCAGTGGCGGCGCCCTGGATCAGGTCTGGTGTGCCACACAGCCCGTGCTCGTATGTGCACTCTACCTTGCACGTGCCGAGAATACACGCGTTGCCAGCTGGTCTCATATAGAAAGTAGAGAAAAGGTGTGTAGTCCCACCTTAGATGATCAGCTCAACTGGTGAGGTAACTGTGTGTTTGTGTGAATGTGTGTTTGTGTGTCTGTAGACGTGTAGTACCACGTTACAAGATCAACTCACCTGGTGAGGTGTCTGTGTGTCTGTGTGTCTGTGTGTTTGTGTGTTTGTGTGTCTATAGACGTGTAGTACCACCTTACATGACCAACTCACCTGGTGAGATGTCTGTGTGTTTGTGTATGTATGTTTGTGTGTCTGTATGTCTGTGTGTCTGTAGACGTGTAGTACCGCCTTACATGACCAACTCACCTGGTGAGGTGTATGTGTGTTTGTGTCTGTATGTTTGTGTGTCTGTAGACGTGTAGTACCACCTTACATGACCAACTCACCTGGTGAGGTGTCTGTGTGTCCGTGTGTTTGTGTGTCTGTATGTCTGTGTGTCTGTAGACGTGTAGTACCGCCTTACATGACCAACTCACCTGGTGAGGTGTATGTGTGTTTGTGTCTGTATGTTTGTGTGTCTGTAGACGTGTAGTACCGCCTTACATGACCAACTCACCTGGTGAGGTGTCTGTGTGTTTGTGTGTCTGTAGACGTGTAGTACCACCTTACATGATCAACTCACCTGGTGAGGTGTATGTGTGTCTGTGTGTTTTTGTGTATGTAGACGTGTAGTACCACCTTACATGATCAACTAACGTGGTGAGGTGTATGTGTGTTTGTGAGTTTGTGTGTCTGTATGTCTGTGTGTCTGTAGACGTGTAGTATCACCTTACATGACCAACTCACCTGGTGAGGTGTCTGTGTGTTTGTGTGTCTGTGGACGTGTAGTACCACCTTACATGACCAACACACCTGGTGAGGTGTATGTGTGTCTGTATGTCTGTGTGTCTGTAGACGTGTAGTACCGCCTTACATGATCAACTCACCTGGTGAGGTGTATGTGTGTCTGTGTGTTTGTGTGTCTGTAGACGTGTAGTACCACCTTACATGACCAACACACCTGGTGAGGTGTATGTGTGTCTGTAGACGTGTAGTACCACCTAACATGATCAACTCACCTGGTGAGGTGTATGTGTGTCTGTGTGTTTGTGTGTCTGTGGACGTGTAGTACCGCCTTACATGATCAACTCACCTGGTGAGGTGTATGTGTGTCTGTATGTCTGTGTGTCTGTAGACGTGTAGTACCACCTTACATGACCAACTCACCTGGTGAGGTGTCTGTGTGTCCGTGTGTTTGTGTGTCTGTATGTTTGTGTGTCTGTAGATGTGTAGTACCACCTTACATGATCAACTAACGTGGTGAGGTGTATGTGTGTCTGTGTGTTTTTGTGTCTGTAGACGTGTAGTACCACCTTACATGACCAACTCACCTGGTGAGATGTCTGTGTGTTTGTGAGTTTGTGTGTCTGTATGTCTGTGTGTCTGTAGACGTGTAGTACCACCTAACATGATCAACTCACCTGGTGAGGTGTATGTGTGTCTGTGTGTTTGTGTGTCTGTGGACGTGTAGTACCGCCTTACATGACCAACACACCTGGTGAGGTGTATGTGTGTCTGTAGACGTGTAGTACCGCCTTACATGATCAACTCACCTGGTGAGGTGTATGTGTGTCTGTAGACGTGTAGTACCACCTTACATGACCAACTCACCTGGTGAGGTGTATGTGTGTCTGTAGACGTGTAGTACCGCCTTACATGATCAACTCACCTGGTGAGGTGTTTGTGTGTCTATAGACGTGTAGTACCACCTTACATGACCAACTCACCTGGTGAGGTGTATGTGTGTTTGTGTCTGTATGTTTGTGTGTCTGTAGACGTGTAGTACCACCTTACATGACCAACTCACCTGGTGAGGTGTCTGTGTGTCCGTGTGTTTGTGTGTCTGTATGTCTGTGTGTCTGTAGACGTGTAGTACCGCCTTACATGACCAACTCACCTGGTGAGGTGTCTGTGTGTTTGTGTGTCTGTAGACGTGTAGTACCACCTTACATGATCAACTCACCTGGTGAGGTGTATGTGTGTCTGTGTGTTTTTGTGTATGTAGACGTGTAGTACCACCTTACATGATCAACTAACGTGGTGAGGTGTATGTGTGTTTGTGAGTTTGTGTGTCTGTATGTCTGTGTGTCTGTAGACGTGTAGTATCACCTTACATGACCAACACACCTGGTGAGGTGTATGTGTGTCTGTATGTCTGTGTGTCTGTAGACGTGTAGTACCGCCTTACATGATCAACTCACCTGGTGAGGTGTATGTGTGTCTGTGTGTTTGTGTGTCTGTAGACGTGTAGTACCACCTTACATGACCAACACACCTGGTGAGGTGTATGTGTGTCTGTAGACGTGTAGTACCACCTAACATGATCAACTCACCTGGTGAGGTGTATGTGTGTCTGTGTGTTTGTGTGTCTGTGGACGTGTAGTACCGCCTTACATTATCAACTCACCTGGTGAGGTGTATGTGTGTCTGTATGTCTGTGTGTCTGTAGACGTGTAGTACCACCTTACATGACCAACTCACCTGGTGAGGTGTCTGTGTGTCCGTGTGTTTGTGTGTCTGTATGTTTGTGTGTCTGTAGATGTGTAGTACCACCTTACATGATCAACTAACGTGGTGAGGTGTATGTGTGTCTGTGTGTTTTTGTGTCTGTAGACGTGTAGTACCACCTTACATGACCAACTCACCTGGTGAGATGTCTGTGTGTTTGTGAGTTTGTGTGTCTGTATGTCTGTGTGTCTGTAGACGTGTAGTACCACCTAACATGATCAACTCACCTGGTGAGGTGTATGTGTGTCTGTGTGTTTGTGTGTCTGTGGACGTGTAGTACCGCCTTACATGACCAACACACCTGGTGAGGTGTATGTGTGTCTGTAGACGTGTAGTACCGCCTTACATGATCAACTCACCTGGTGAGGTGTATGTGTGTCTGTAGACGTGTAGTACCACCTTACATGACCAACTCACCTGGTGAGGTGTATGTGTGTCTGTAGACGTGTAGTACCGCCTTACATGATCAACTCACCTGGTGAGGTGTATGTGTGTCTGTAGACGTGTAGTACCACCTTACATGACCAACTCACCTGGTGAGGTGTATGTGTGTTTGTGTGTTTGTGTGTCTGTAGACGTGTAGTACCACCTTACATGACCAACACACCTGGTGAGGTGTATGTGTGTCTGTAGACGTGTAGTACCGCCTTACATGATCAACTCACCTGGTGAGGTGTATGTGTGTCTGTAGACGTGTAGTACCACCTTACATGACCAACTCACCTGGTGAGGTGTATGTGTGTCTGTGTGTTTGTGTGTCTGTAGACGTGTAGTACCACCTTACATGACCAACACACCTGGTGAGGTGTATGTGTGTCTGTAGACGTGTAGTACCACCTTACATGATCAACTCACCTGGTGAGGTGTATGTGTGTCTGTGTGTTTGTGTGTCTGTGGACGTGTAGTACCACCTTACATGATCAACTCACCTGGTGAGGTGTATGTGTGTTTGTGTGTCTGTAGACGTGTAGTACCGCCTTACATGACCAACTCACCTGGTGAGGTGTATGTGTGTGTGTGTGTCTGTAGGCGTGTAGTACAATCTTACATGATCAACTGACCCGGTGAGGTGTCTGTGTGTTTGTGTGTATGTATGTTTGTGTGTCTATGTGTTTGTGTGTCTGTAGACGTGTAGTACCACCTTACATGACCAACTCACCTGGTGAGGTGTCTGTGTGTCTGTATGTTTGTGTGTCTGTAGACGTGTAGTACCACCTTACATGATCAACTCACCTGGTGAGGTGTATGTGTGTCTGTATGTTTGTGTGTCTGTAGACGTGTAGTACCGCTTTACATGACCAACTCACCTGGTGAGGTGTACGCAGAAGACCTGAGCTCACTGTCACCCACCTGGACCACGTCACGTGTGATGTTCAAAACTCTTCCAACGGTTGGCGGCGCACGGTAAAACGCCAGCACCCTGAGGGGTAACACCAGAAACGTATTGATATCCTTGTGTTATCCTTGTATTATCCTTGTGTTATCCTTGTGTTATCGTTATATTATCATTTTGAATCATTATTTATCATTCAGTCGTCATTGTGTTATTCTTTTGTTATCGCTATTTTCGAAGGCTGCACCTATATCAAGACACATTGTTATATAATACACCCATTTGCAGTCCTCATGCGTCATCACAAGAGAAGGAACGTTGTAATGATTAATCACTATAGTTTTCCCTTAATACTGCCCCACCCCCTAAATCTATCTTAGGTTAAGGGATATAATCAATAATTATTTAAAAAAATACACTACGTTTTATTCTGCTAGTTAAGAAGATGTTGACAAAACAATTGCTATTTACTACTAATTAAGTTCATTATTACATTATTTGATTTGACGAAAATATGTTTAATACAAAAAGTCTACTACAGTGCTATGTCACGCTTTCTCAACTTCCCCTCCTGTCGTCACACATCGTCACAATGGCCTCCCTCCCCAAAGCAGTGTGGTGCCATTTATAAAGAACGAAATCTATCGTATCCCCTAAAAATAACATAGCCTACACTACTTGCTTTGATCACCGCACTTGAGGTCGACCTTGGCCGCGTTAATCCTTCAGTTCGATGTGTCATATTTGCACATTGGATTAAACAACACACAGTATTTGCATGATTCTAACATGGCGTGTAAACAAAATTCGATCTACCCTGGGTCAATAGTATAACAAGATGTTGATTTGTGGTTTAACACAAGCAATAAAGCTTACAGTGTCAAGTGGATAACATGATGCTGTGTTTGTTCTTGTTCTTACAAATCTTCTGCACAATACCTTTTAGTGCGATATGCAGATGGGGCTAAATAAAGTTTCTCACAAGGTTGTCAGAGTACGTTTAGTCCCACAAAGTGGACAGCGTTAGGGTGCGTTTGATCTGGGACTAACCTGTCCAGATGAAAAGCGGCGATCTCAGCCATAGGTCTCTCCCGGTCGCTAAAGTAGAAATGGTCGGGTAAAGTCTCCTGGTATTTTGTGGTCCTGAAAATTGTAAACATTTGAATACGAGGCACTCGAGATAATCCAGCCGTGTACGTTGTTTTTATTTCATCAAACTGTGTATTTACCCGCCTTTACTAGTGATCTAGGTTCATGGTCTAACATTTGCAGCCAGTCACTTAGCTTTTGTAAGCAAAACACTGCATAATCATGAAGTTAATCTTTATGGTAAGACTTACTTGGTAAATTTGATTGTAAAATTTACTAAGTAATCTTGTTGGTAAAATTTACCTGTTTAATCTTGATGGTAAAATTTGCTTTGTTAACCTTGGCAATAAAACTTACTTGACAGGCTTAAACATGGCCCTACCGCCGTCATCAAACGTGAGCGTTAAAAGTAGATGTGAGCTAAGTTTGTTGCACGCTGGGGATGGTCAAATATTGGATGAGTTAGGGTTAGTGGTTGAAGTCTGACAAGAATGTTGGTTGTTGGCTAAGTTAGGGTTGGTGGTTGAAGTCAGTACAAGAATCTTGTATGTTAGCTAAGTTAGGGTTGGTGGTTGAAGTCAGTACAAGAATCTTGTATGTTGGCTAAGTAATGGTTGTTGGTTGAAGTCTGTTCATGGTGTAATTGGTGACCTACCTGTATGAACAATGGGCCTGGTGTTGAGGTCACGCAGTAGGTCAGCCACGATGTCGTCCTCCTCTGGGTCATACAGGTAGTGCTGCCTTATTCCACGCTGGAATCGTTCCCAGGACGCCGAGCTAATGGGGTTGTTGGAGGCAAAAGTATTACGTTATAATGGAGAATCTTTCTTAAAACTGCATTATACATACTTACACCATACACTAACATACACTTAACCAACCATAAATCTGCAGTGGACATACAATAAACCTACAAAAAACAACGGTAAACCTATATTTCTTATTTTAATTTAACATAGAAAAAGATGCAACTTAATGAAGATCAGTAAGAAAGACAGCGTTAATATTTCGACGAATTTGTTTACTTCTTTCGCGCTCAATTTTCTGATGAGCTGTTTATCAAACGAACGAAAAGAACACCAACTTTTTTTTGCGCCTCAGACATGTAATTTACAGCATCAGTTTGCCTTGCATGTTCGCTCTAGTGTTACAGTTTTCATCATCGGCTTGTGAGGACTGATACAGATTTACAATAGTAATACTTCTTTCTTACTTGTAGCCTACTTTCATTCATTTAAGATGGTTTTATACATATATCTAATAGAAAACGTCTACTTCAAATGTGTAATTAAATGATGATTCAAGGGATTGTTTTTTTCATTGGCGTGGTGGGCTTAGGGGGGGTGGTCTTTTAAGTAGAGCTGAAATAAATTTGGGATTACAGAAAATTAAAATTATAAAACAATTTGAAGCAACCGGAATGTTATGTTGATTACAATGAGACACATCTAATCAAACATTCTTTTCTTTTAAACATCTATAACTATAGCAGTCCTCCCACAGTTTTTTTTAATTAATTTATTTATTTTTAAACATTTAAAATAGTAATAACAATAATGATAGTAATAATAATAATAATTTATTTGGTAGTTTTGCACACCAACTAAGCGAGCTATGAGTAAAGGAGAAATTTATGACTCGCTTTTGATTCAGATTCACTTCATACAAGAAAACCCCTTTCATAAAAACATTGATGTACCCAGATTAAGTACTACTTTTTGTAACAAAAAACAAAAAAAAAGCAACAAAAATATATCATTACCATCATTGAAGTGTTTGAAATATACCAACCCCTAAACCTTCTTCACAATAGAATAATTGTTATGTTGGTAAGGGGAACACAAACTCACCCATTTGTCTTCACAAACGCGCTGAAGTTACCTCCCGTTCTCCTGAACCGTTTTATCCTTCTAATGAACTCAGTGTACGACTCCGCGTCATCCAAGTACAGCACACTGTTTCTCGCTGTGTAACGATCTCGGAAACTTTGGGAGAGTTCTTCCCCCTGATCCAGGCTGTATCTCGACTTACTGCCACTTCCAGGAACGATAACTCTTGAAAGCTAATTAAAAATGGATTATTTCTAAATGCGGTAATATAGTAATATATAAGTGCAGAAGCTTTTTTTAAATTTAGAACAGTGTTTATAACACGAAAAATGTGTCACGTACAGACGTGAAAATAACAAATATATCACAGTGAAAAGTGAAGCCAATCTATATTTGCCTCTAGTGAGTACCTTGATGCTCGTGAGCCCCCAGCTCCAGTGTGTCTCCAGAGAAAACAGATGTGTCTGTAAACACAACCACAACACAACACCAACAAGGAAAGAAAATTTGATTTTTGGATCCTCACAGCGTAAAAACCACAACATTTTTATCACCAATGCAACGGTTATTTTAATATTAAACCATGATGTGGTGTACAAGACGTCACGGTAGAAAAGTTCCAACACGGTGAGGAAACAAGCGCGGACGTGCGTGGGTGACAGGAAGAATTGTCTCAGTTGTTTTTGTTTAACAACAAATTGTTATATCACTAAAAAAATGTTTGAACAAAAAGGATCTTGTGAACAACATCAGCCATGCTAGAATGTTGAGCGGCTCAATCGATGGTGGCAATCTGTGACTGAAACTCCTTGACTTGGGAGGTGTAATGTGTATTGAATAACACGTTTAGTGGGTGGGGGGACATTAGCACATACATCAATAAGTGAACCGTCCTGCATACATTATCTCAATACGGACAAGTCAGGGGACTGTGAGCTGTGTTTAGGGGGGTAAATATTGATCAGTTGTAGCAAGTTTGGGGGAGGGGGTAAATATTGGTCATTTGTAGCAAGTTTAGGGGGGGTAAATATTGGTCAGTTGTAGCAAGTTTAGGGGGGGGGGTAAATATTGGTCATTTGTAGCAAGTTTAGGGGGGGGGTAAATATTGGTCAGTTGTAGCAAGTTTAGGGGGGGGGGGTAAATATTGGTCAGTTGTAGCAAGTTTAGGGGGGGGGGGGGGGTAAATATTTGTCAGTTGTAGCGAGTTTAGGGGGGTAAATATTGGTCAGCTGTAGCAAGTTTAGGTGGGTAAATATTGGTCAATTGTAGCAAGTTTAGGTGGGTAAATATTGGTCAATTGTAGCAAGTTTAGGTGGGTAAATATTGGTCAATTGTAGAAAGTTTAAGGGGATAACATATTTGTCAGTTGTAGCTTACCTTGGCAAAATTCAGTTGTAGTATGTTTCGCTGGGCAAACACAAGTTAATTACAGCAGACTCACAGATCATAGTGTCTATAACACCAATAGTGGACCTGGTGGGTTTGGTCTTTGTGACAAATTCACTGGTCTGTGTCTGAAAACCTCACTTGACCATGTTTCCTGAAGTGTCTGGGCCTTTAAGGGCTGATCTGTACGCCTACAGAGCCCAATATTTCCTCAGTATGTGTGGCTCGCTAAAGAGCTTGATGTATCACAGAACTTGCTAGATAAAGCGCTTGTGATATGCCGAACTGGCAAGTTAAATTTTTAAAAAGGTATATTCTGCTGGCCTTCACTGAGCAAGTGACAGGTACAATGATAAGTACATGGATTTCAGCTTTTTTCTGTAACATCTACCATTGTAGCTAGTATGTTGCATGAAATATTGTAGCCATAGTGCTACATCCAGAGGCATACTCAGAAATTGGTCATGAGGGATTCGAAAAAAAAGTCCCCATATAATATTATATTACATGAACATTTGTATAATATATCATATATATATATATATATATATATATATATATATATATATATATATATATATATATATATATATATATATGTATATATATATATACCGTGGCGGAGCACTGGTATGCAGCTAGTGTATATATATATATATATATATATATATATATATATATATATATATATATATATATATATATGAAATGAACCTAATGATATAATAATGATTTTATGATATTCAACACCTGCCTACGTTACTGGCTTTATCAAACATTGTAGCTATGTGCTACAGTGTACTCTGTCAATACAATGATTTAAACCAAATTTATATAGTTAACTATGTTAATTAGTTAATTATGGGACGGAGTGGTCTTGTGGTAGAGAGCTAGGCTGCTAACCCGTAAGTCTCGAGTTCGAATCCGGGCTCAAGTCTTTACGTTAGGGAAAGTAAAGGCGGCTGGGCATAGTGCTGACCACACTCTTCACTTGCCGAGGTCACAGAAACAAGTGAACTCTACTTCACTTGCCCCATAGACCGTCAGGTTTGAATTGGAAACCTTACTTAACTTTATATAGTTAATTATTAATATCAAAAGATAAAACAATAACACAATTGTACAAAAAGACGGAAAATCTAAATCCACAAAGCAAAAACAAAGTAATGGAAAAATAGACGCTGGTCATACAGACAACGAACTTTATTTTAATTATTTTAATTTCTCGTGATCTCGTTGATCTGCAGACACATACATCATCGCACAAATATGTCAATTATATCTCTCAATAAACTAACATACATAATTTCACTTAATCAGAGACACAAAAGGAACTTTTTTATATTCATAAAATAAGTTATAACTTACATAAACATAGTTATAGTTTTTCTTGTCAACATTTTAGAACATGAAAAGATGCTGTTTGTATTCGCGAACATGGGTACATCAATAAATAGGGTCGAGCATTTATAAATATAATATTTTTCGTTAACATGAACCGATTAGTTGGCCATTCGTGAACACAAAAAGACATTCATAAACATGGTAGGACACTATCCTCTAAATTTTGACAACATTCATCCATCTGTCAAATAAAATTAAAATCAAAGATAGGTTTCCAAATCTTGATGTTAAAACTGTAAAGTAAGTTTTTTGTTGCATCCTTTAATAGTTCTCCACTTCAAACTAAATTTTAATATATTTTTCTGCATTATAATAACACGTGAATTATAGGCCTATATATTTTAATGATATACTTCTTTGAGAAAAATGTTTTATAAAAACGTTATTGTTTAAAACGCTATGTTGAACGATATTAGTGACAAAGAAAATTAATAACTAAATAGCTAAAACTCCGACATATTTAAAAAAACATAGACTACCAATACCTATTACAAAAATTAAAACCAAATTATATACATTATTAGTCAAAACAACACCATAATAAATGCACACGCTGATTAAGAGGCTTAAAATTAAGAGACTTAAAATAATTTTGTTAAAAACCCGGCTGTTCAATGGTAGTTATGTTGCTTTTGTCTTTTAAAAACACCTATTTCGGCTGAGCATTGGTCTGACCACACTATCGCTTCATGTGCTGAGAAGAAACAGGTGAACTCTACTTCACCTGCCCCGTGTCCCGCCAAGTCCCGATAGGCTACTTTATCATTCCCATCGAAAAAAAAATTGAAAAAAAAAAATTTAAGATGGACTTGGTGTGTCTCGAACCCGTACCACCTACATGATAACTATTATTCTATCATCTCAGCTATTTAGGTACTTAAACGTACATGTTGAATAAATGTAGTATTTAGGAAACTTAAGTTACGCGAATAGGCCCTATTATTTCAAATGAAATTTAATCCCAGATTCGCCAATTCAATAGCTAAACAAACAAAGATATAGAATCGATATATAATAATTAAGGCCTGAAATAGTTTAGTATAGAAACTCATATTGAAATATATTCAAGATCTAGATAGAGTCTAGATCTAGATTCTAAGTCTAGTTTTTCCGTAGCTCTAGATCTAGAATCCAGATAGATAAAGTAAATTTTATAAGTTTAGATAAGTAGATGTAAATCAAATTTGAATTAAATAATTCAATTCTTTATATTCTAAAATTGGAAAATGGCGCCATTAGTAATGTGTTCTTTCCTTAGACTTTAGACTTAGTTTAAACATGTATCATATGACGTCATTGTTTATTACGTTCTTGCCACAACTATAAATACTTTTCCGGTTGCATAAATAAAATTGTCTTTCGACATTTGAATTTGCCTTTATTTTTATTTTCCTTCTTTAAATAAAATTTAGATTATACATTTAAAACATCTAACATATTATTTTCAAAAAAAGTCAGTATCAAGTTCTCCATATATCGCTGAAAATACTGATATCATGGCCTGTGAAAATATTTTGCGGACAGAGAGAGAGAGAGAGAGAGAGAGAGAAGTGCGCACATGGTCTTTTATATAATAGGATATATACAGTTGTCTACCTTATAATAACAGATTTAAATACAGTTGTCTACCTCATACTACGTTTCAAATACAAACAGCCATGTCCAGGGAACAGCTTTTTTAAAATATATTTAAAAAATGCAATTGAAACGTTTATGTTTATTTTGTCAGCGTTCCTCAATTTAAATAAACTCCAGCACAAATTATCTTTAGATTGCTGTATAAAATGCTGAAAGTGAAATCGATTCGTTATACATGTGATTTATTTGGACAAGAGAAATGTGAATTTTAATACAACAGTGGGATGGGGGGGGGGGACATGAGTACATCCTTGATCATCACAGGGTTGAAGAAAATATATACATTTTTGGATGTTTAAATGTAGTTAGTTAACATCTGATGTTCAACTAGAATCAACACATAACAAACACCTTCTGATGTTCAACTACAATCAACACATAACAAACACTTTCTGATGTTCAACTACAATCAATACACAATCTTCTGATGTCAAGAAACTAGAGTTATGATAATTCAAAGTTATACTTAAATTCGTTGCTGAATACGTTTGTAAAAAGAAATCAGCTTGGAACATTTTTATAAATTAAAGTCTAGCAAGTTGTTTGGGGTGAGCCTCTCCAACATCCTTTACCAAGTGGCGATATGGTTGAGTAAATATCTTGATAAATATCTCAACAATGAGATGATTCGTCGTGGAAAAAATGTAAGGTAACATGCGTTTAGTTATAGTTAGACACTTCGTATGCTGGTGACATGCCACAAAAATTTGACAATGCTATGTCTGTCTCATGGTGTGTCCGTGATCTTTTATGATCTGCCCAAGATCTGTCCAAGATGTGTCCAAGATCTGTCCAAGATCTGCCCAAGATCCGTCCAAGATCTGTCCAAGATCTGTCGATGATTATGTCCAAGATCCGTCCAAGATCTGTCCAAGATCTGCCCAAGATCTGTCCAAGATCTGTCCAATATCTGTCGATGATATGTCCAAGATCCGTCCAAGATCCGTCCAAGATCTGTCCAAGATCTGTCCAAGATCTGCCCAAGATCTGAGGCCTCCAGTCATCACCTGGCTACCTGTGCCTGTCATCAACGATGACCGTGTGGAAGTTCCCCGCCCTCTCGACGCACCCCGCCACCAGCCTCAACAAAACCCCCACCCTCCTGTCCAGGGCGTCCAGGTGCGTCTCGCCAAGTATGGGCGACAGGGGGTCCGACCTCATGGAGGTCCTCATCACGTGACTCAGGCTGTCCGGGCCCTGGTAGAGCTTGACCAGTTTGGCCAGAGTGGTCAAGCGGATGAGGCAGCACTGTTTGATGGGCGTCTTGCAGGCGGCGCAGTCATGCTGCCACTGAGCGAACCTGGGGTGGAGATGATGCAAATCAACCAATGTTTGCTGTGGTTTTATCACATCTCAAGTGCCATGACGGTATACTAATAATTGAACTTTTTTTTAAATTCATAACTGCGACTACACATATATTGGGTAAGTCCAACAAAATTCATGAGATTCTTAAAAATAAATATTGATAAAATATTTATCGATTGTTTTTATTGTTTACTAATTAAATTTAATTCAACAAAAAATACACCCGGAAAAGCAAGATTTAGCTTTAAATAACTGATGTTTGTCAGTGTAGAAAGATGAAAAAAGCATGACATACGGTTACATATGTACGTCCGCCCCTGCCCTGTTCGTGTTTCTTTCTGACCCCTGCACCATCAATGATTCTGTCTGACCCCTGCCCCATCAATGATTCTGTCTACCCCTGCCCCATCAATGATTCTGTCTACCCCTGCCCCATCAATGATTCTGTCTTACCCCTGCCTCATCAATGATTCTGTCTGACCCCTGTCCCATCAATGATTCTGTCTACCCCTGCCCCATCAATGATTCTGTCTGACCCCTGCCCCATCAATGATTCTGTCTGACCCCTGCCCCATCAATGTTTTACGCTGACCCCTGCCCCATCAATGATTCTGTCTTACCCCTGCCCCATCAATGATTCTGTCTGACCCCTGCCCCATCAATGATTCTGTCTTACCCCTGCCCCATCAATGATTCTGTCTTACCCCTGCCCCATCAATGATTATGTCTGACCCCTGACCTGCCCATGACTGTGTTTGACCTCTGACCTGCCCACAACTGTGTCTGACCCCTGACCTGTCACGTGACTCACCCTCTGCCATGATCGTAATAAAGCACGAAGCCCTTCTCGCCGAACTCCTCAAACCTCTCGTAGTGATGTCGGTCAAGGTTACCTGCAAGGTCAAACAGTCGTAGCTCAAGTCAAACATACATACAACATTCTATGTGGATTCACATATTAGCTTTTAGATCAACATACAACATTCTACGTGGATCCCCATTTTAGATTGTAGATCAACATACAACAGCATATGCTGAACCCCCATCCGCACCTTGCATGTAAATTTGGTAAAAACAATGCGCTGTATGACTCAACCAACCGTGAAGGAGATGGTACACCTTCTGGTTACCATAGCTCCCCTGACTTACCATTCATGAACCGGTTACCTTAGTTCATCTGACTTATCATTAATGAACCAGTTACCATAGTCCCCTGACTTACCATTCATGAACCGATTACCATAGTTCCCTTGACTTGAATTACCATTCATGAACCGGTTACCATAGCTCCCCTGACTTACCATTCATGAACTGGTTACCATAGCTCAAGTGACTTACCATTCATGAACCGGTTACCATAGCTCCCCTGACTTACCATTCATGAACCGGTTACCATAGCTCCCCTGACTTACCATTCATGAACCGGTTACCATAGCTCCCCTGACTTACCAATGATGAAATCAAAGATGGCCATGTCCATCAGGTCCAGCAACTTCCGGCCACCCTTGTAAACCTCCCTTGTCTTGAGGTCGGCCTCACAAAACTCCTCCTTCATCTCCCACTGAGCGGCGGGGTGGGGGATGAGGGGGGGGGATAAAATCAGAAAATAAATAAAACTTTCTATCGTCACACATGACTGAAATGTTTTCAAACAAGAAATTTGTTAGAAGCTTTGTATTGTAACATGCAACAAAGAAAGCAATATTTTCAAATATGGCAAGTATTGTCCCACCTTACTAGCCATTGAACATACGAGACCAGAGGCGTAGCGAGGGGGGAGCGGAGGGGGGGGGGGGGCATATGTCCCGGGGCGTCGACCTTAGGGGGCGACAAAATGGGTTGGAAAAACAAATCGAAAATTTGAGGGGGGGGGGGTGCAAATCGAAAGTTTGAGGGGGGTGCAAATCGTAAGTTTGAGGGGGGGTGTGCAAATCGAAAGTTTGAGGGAGTTGCAAATCAAAAGTTTGAGGGGGCTGCAAATCGAAAGTTTGAGGGGGGTGCAAATCGAAAGTTTGTCCCCGGGCGCCGGGAAGGGTCGCTACGCCTCTGTGCGAGATGGTACCTTGACATGCTTGACGTAAGATCGTCTGAACGGATGTTTTTCACGTTTTCTTCTGCTAGCCGTGTTGTAAGGAAGGAAGGCTGAAACCGAACCTTCCAGAAGGACTGGCCTCCCACAGGCAGCGAACTGACCCTGGCAGAACCTCTGGCACGTCCCACTGAAGCACATGTTGCCTTCTGGAAGATTCCAGGAGACAAAAATTTTAAGTTTGTTGCTGGAGATTGTGGTTCTATACAGCTTTTGTTGGAGATTATACGGTTGTTAACAATATGGTTGGAGATTGTACGGTTATTAATAGTTTTGTTGGAGATTATACAATTAGTGTTTTGTTGGGGGCTATACATTTAGTGTTTTGTTTGAAGTTATGATTGATACAGATTAGTTAGAGGAGACACTAAAATAAACAAATTGTTATTGAAAGAAGTATTGACCAAATACGCTGATGTCATCTAGCTAACGTCACTGTGCAGGCATCGTGCCCTAGCAAAAGTCATGTAGCTATTGTCATTACCCAGCTTTGTCACACAAGAGCTACAATGTCATATTATATGTCATTGTAATAAATGTCACCTCCAGACAAATGACATGTCCTGGTTGAGTCACGTGTCAGCAAAAGTCATGTGACCTACCAGGTGACTGGAACACACGTCTGCTGACGTCACTGTCCCCTGCCTTAAGCACGTCTGACGTCACATTGAGCCAACGTCCAGCTACCGGTGGTGACCTGTGCAGACCCAGCACCCTGTTCAAGCAGTGAGTACAATTTATCGTGTTACACCTAGCACTTTGTGCAAACAGTGAGTACAATTCATTATGTTATACCTAGCACTTTGTGCAAACAGTGAGTACAATTCATTATGTTATACCTAGCACTTTGTGCAAACAGTGAGTACAATTCATTATGTTATACCTAGCACTTTGTGCAAACAGTGAGTAAAATTCAACAGTAGACTTGTAAAGATGTTGAGACCCACTGGTCAGCAGGTACCCACCTGTCCACATGAAACGCTGCTATCTCTGCCGTGTGGCGCTCAATGTCCTCGAAGAAAAAACTTTCTGACGATGACTCCAGTTGACGTGAAAATCTGGCGAGAATGGTGTTTTCTTGTTCATGATTTGATTAAACTTTTTGTCTTTGTTAATATAACCGTACATTTGGAAGTTTAACAAAATTAGAAACTGCCACAAACTGTTCCCTAACACTTAGTACTAAACAAACACCATATTCTAAGCTCTTCGCACTGTCAAGCCCCCACCCACCCCCTACCCCCACCCTCCACGGACGAAAAAGAATGTATATAGAAAATATATACTGCAGCCACTGTTCGCCCCAAGTGCTCCGTCGTCCCGGAGTAAAAAGTCTGAAATACTTGATCTCAAACACGAGGGTTCAAAACACAAGATGTGAGTTACTTCAACTATTTTTTGCATCATTTCAGTTTCCTGAGTTCATAACACTAAATGCCACGGGACATGTCGTTAGCTGG
This sequence comes from Physella acuta, assembly GCF_028476545.2. Lineage (NCBI taxonomy): Eukaryota > Metazoa > Mollusca > Gastropoda > Physidae > Physella > Physella acuta. The sequence goes on along the minus strand of NW_026732228.1, from coordinate 384,411 downwards.
GGGGGGGGGGCACCTACACAAAAATGTATACACTGGTACGACACACACCTCTAAGCATACAGGTAACACTACTTCCCCTGCACAACCCAGCTTTGGAAGGTTTAACAGCATTTGTTCGCGGCTGTAAAAAGCACCTTGTTGAGATGGATTGGTTGAACAAGGTTCGTACCACTTTATTAACTCGGCAGCAGATGTGTTAGGGGTCGATACACGTTTTTTAGAACATTATTGAGTGTCGATTTTTCTTCAAACCTAAGTCCTATCAAAACGTTTGAGTGGGCGAGTTAGAGAAATAAAGTAGTTCACTCACTCAGGATCAGCACGACTGCATGGTGGGGGGGGGGGGAGGGGGGCACGGGCACACGTGTGGGGGTCAACGGTCAGACTATCAAACGATACTCATGAGACCTACCATCCTGACATACACACAAACACACTTTACGACGTGTTCATACGACACACTAGCCTCCCATCTCACTTGATGTGGGGGTTTTTTGTTTACCTTAACGACACACTTGCCCTACAACACACTAAATATCGGATGTTTTTCATTTCATGATTAGTCGATACTCTCTAATTGATTGGAATTTGATACATAACTGGCGGGGAGGGGAGGCGGGATTGCTGTGGGGGTCGAGACTATGAAAACAGTGGATGTGATATGTTGCAGTAGAAACCACAACTGTGATGCTGCCCGGGGTAGGGGATCGTACGACACCCTACTGTGACACAATAAACTGTTTTGTTTGTAAGTAGGCGCACCACCAGAGGATACCTTCCCTCCAAGATCAGCTAAAATCGGGAAAAATGTGAATGCTTACATTTTGTAAGGTGATAAGCTAACTAACAAATAACGACGTCATATTTAGCCAGATCAAAGACCAATTCACATTTCCGATGAAGACGATCTGGCCAAACACTAACCTCATGGGCTTGAAGAGTCCCTGGCCACCATCTGTAAACGTCAAGAGCAACTTTAGTTGGGAGCCCATCTTGTACTCAACTAGAAAGGGAGGTCAAAGGTCATGTTAGCTGCTGTTTTTATTAATTAGTTGCTTCTTATATTTGTTTTCAAATAATCAACTTTCAAGCTTAAAAACTAAAAAGTAAAAGTGAACATAATATTTATTTAACTATGGTTTCATTATTTTTAGATTTATTTCAATACGTTTATTTTGATTAAATGATTTTTTATTCAATTTTTTAAAATTGCCTCATGCTTGACTTAACATCACTTTAATAACTTCAAAAAGAAAAGATTTGAGTTGAATCAATTTGGAATGTCGTAGTTGAAAACATCAGCCGTGATTTTTCAATTATCCGTTCATTCGTGACTTTCCTCTCGACTTTTTCATTTAATTGAACCAATATTGCTCCTTGAACCATTGAAATAGGGCGGAGCTAAGGGTTAGACAGGGTGATTTGGTGTGTAGAATCTGTTTCCAGAATCCTGCTCGCCAAAAACTCGAACCGAAATGTCGAGCTTTTGTATCAGAAATTAGATTGTATTTTGATATGTATTTTTTGTATCAGAAATTAGATTGTATTTGAATTTGATGTTCCCAATATGCAGAAATGGACGACCAAGAAAACCGGGGTTCAGTTCTCCATCAGCTGTTATTTAGTCATACAACGCATTTCACTAAAGTAAACATCGCTCAATGACAAAGTGTAAAACATCCTGTGATGGCATAGAGGTGTTGTTAGCAGTAGAAAAGGTGTCATCAGGTCACTAATGCTCAATTAAGTGTCACCTGACCATCAAGTAATCACACCTGGCTATCAAGTCATCACTCACCTGGACATTAAGTCATCACTCACCTTACCATCTAGTCATCACACTTGGCCATTACGTCATCACACACCTGGCTATCAAGTCATCACTCACCTGACCATTAAGTCATCACTCACCTGGCTATCAAGTCATCACTCACCTAACCATTAAGTCATCACTCACCTGACCATTAAGTCATCACTCACCTGGCTATCAAGTCATCACTCACCTGGACATTAAGTCATCACTCACCTTACCATTAAGTCATCACACCTGGCCATTACGTCATCACACCTGGCTATCAAGTCATCACTCACCTGACCATTAAGTCATCACTCACCTGGCTATCAAGTCATCACTCACCTTACCATTAAGTCATCACTCACCTTACCATTAAGTCATCACACCTGGCCATTACGTCATCACACCTGGCTATCAAGTCATCACTCACCTGACCATTAAGTCATCACTCACCTGGCTATCAAGTCATCACACCTGGCCATTACGTCATCACTCACCTGGACATTAAGTCATCACTCACCTGGCCATTACGTCATCACACACCTGGCCAATATGTTTATCACTCACCTGAATGGGCCACAGGCTTGAAGCTCAACTCCTTGAGCAGGTTCTTGAGGTCGTCACCTGAGTCCGGGTTGTACAGGTAGTTCTGGTTGATGCCACGGTAGAACATCTCCCAGGTCGAGGTGCTAGAAATAGAACCAGAAACACGGGTTGTACAGGTAGTTCTGGTTGATGCCACGGTAGAACATCTCCCAGGGCGAGGTGCTAGAAATAGAACCAGAAACACGGGTTGTACAGGTAGTTGATGCCACGGTAGAACATCTCCCAGGGCGAGGTGCTAGAAATAGAACCATAAACACGGGTTGTACAGGTAGTTCTGGTTGATGCCACGGTAGAACATCTTCCAGGGCGAGGTGCTAGAAATAGAACCATAAACACGGGTTGTACAGGTAGTTCTGGTTGATGCCACGGTAGAGCATCTCCCAGGGCGAGGTGCTAGAAATAGAACCAGAAACACGGGTTGTACAGGTAGTTCTGGGTGATGCCACGGTAGAACATCTCCCAGGGCGAGGTGCTAGAAATAGAACCAGAAACACGGGTTGTACAGGTAGTTCTGGTTGATGCCACGGTAGAACATCTCCCAGGGCAAGGTGCTAGAAATAGAACCAGAAACACGGGTTGTACAGGTAGTTCTGGTTGATGCCACGGTAGAACATCTCCCAGGGCGAGGTGCTAGAAATAGAACCAGAAACACGGGTTGTACAGGTAGTTCTGGTTGATGCCACGGTAGAACATCTCCCAGGGCGAGGTGCTAGAAATAGAACCAGAAACACGGGTTGTACAGGTAGTTCTGGTTGATGCCACTGTAGAACATCTCCCAGGGTGAGGTGCTGGATATGGAACCAGAGACACGGGATTCGATACATCAACCACTGATACCTACACTTGCATGAATAGAGTTCCTGTTGTTATGTCATCAACCCCAGCCTTACGTTATGCTACTTAACATACTTTCTTATAATGGAATTTGGTTACAATTAGGGTTTTATGGTTGATATATATTAAATTCAGAATAATTAAATTTAAAGACAGAACGGAAATACGCTGTCCATGGGAAAATACATTTTAAAAAAAACGATATAATAATAAATATACATAATATGCTATACACAAATATACACATGTATAAATATGTATAAATATACAGAAGTTTTTCTAAGCATATATATTTTTTTCTGAGGGGGTGAAATCATGAGGAGCCTCACTGAGTGAAACCCGACTTAGCTACGTCACTGATGGTTAGATTGTTTTTAAGGCTTTTAGGGTTATGAATTATTTCAAGTGTTTAGTTAAGCGTACGTTAACATTAACGCTGTGTTTTGGTTAAGAACCCTACGCTAGGGTGTAATTATACAGTCGTTTGGTTGGTAACAATCGGTACTAATCAGAAGAAGCTTAATGATTGGGCGCCAGAAACATAGGGGAAGCCTCGAGAAGCTGTTATAAAAGAGACTTTATTTTCCAATATAAACATTTTAATTTTTGTGAAAAACATCGGCAAATTTTCAAAAAAATGTGAGGGTAATTAGGCTCTGCGCATATGGCTGATTTTTTGCATAGACCTAGGTATCTCTCTAAGACTTAGGGGAAACTATACTTTAGAGTATTAATTTCAGAACATTTTTAATCATAAACATAACTTAATATAATAGTTAACTTAATATAATCCTTCAGTTTCTCCACATGTTAATTGAGCAATTCTTTTTACGTTCTGCACAATAATTAGGTGCTCATTTTCTTAACAATAGAAAACGAAAATCTGTTTACAAAAATTGTGTGCATCTAAATTGTATGGCGGTGAATTAGAGTTTATCTATTTAAATTCCTTGCTCGGCCGCCTTTGCTTTCCCTAACGTAATAAGTAGCTGTCGGGGCTGAATCGAATGAGGTACGTCCTACAGACTTGGGTCCGGTATCCGAACTCGATGTTTTGGGGACAGCAGTCGTGCGCTACCCCCTCTCCTCCATCCGATCTACGCCTTCGAACTGATAAGCAGGGGCGTAGCGAGGGGGGGGGGGCGGGGGGTGCGGACCGCACCGGGTGACACCATTTAGGGGGGTGACACCAAGGCAAAAAATAGCAAAATATATAGAGAAAAACTTGAGGGGGGGTGCAAATCGAAAGTTTGAGGGGGGGGGTGCAAATCGAAAGTTTGAGGGGGGGGGGGGGGTGCAAATCGAAAACTTGAAAGTTTGTCCCCGGGAAGGGTCGCAACGCTTCTGGGGGGGGGGGGGTGACACCATTAAGTGCCGCACCGGGTGACACCCGACCTCGCTACGCCACTGCTGATAAGTATTAAATCGATTAGGTAATAAAAGTAAGCTTAAAAGATGAAAGACTCTTTATTTTATTTTTTGTACAGTATTAATTTTAAATTGAAATTGTTAGTGTTTAATTAAAAATGGTGTTAAGTTAAGAATTGATTCGTATTAGTAGTGGGGTTATGTATAGGGTAACATTTTTTTCAAAAACCTAATCAAAGCTGGGCAGTATGCTTTTTTATCTTATAAGTATAAGGCAGATACGAGAGTACCGGATTTAGCAATGACATAGCTATGTGGTTCTAGCTGTGAGTTTAGGAGATCTGATGCTGATAGAAAGTAAAAGATTTACCCAGTAGAGTTGGTGTAGGCTTTCAGTCGTGGTCCTTCCTCCACTAGTTTGTTTAGCCTTCTTAGAAATACCGAGTAGTCTTCAGTATCGTTCAGGGCGAATACTAGGTATGTTCTGTTTCCATCGGCTATTTCCGTCTCGTTGTATAGATACTTTAAGTCTTCAATAAAATCGTCTATGTCTGCGTGGCCGTATCTTGCTTTGCTCCCAGTGGGCGCCTAAGGAAACAAATTGTATTGCTGCTAGTTTTAAGATGTACGACTGTATTGCTGCTAGTTTTAAGATGTACGACTGTATTGCTGCTAGTTTTAAGATGTACGACTGTATTGCTGCTAGTTTTAAGATGTACGACTGTATTGCTGCTAGTTTTAAGATGTACGACTGTATTGCTGCTAGTTTTAAGATGTACGACTGTATTGCTGCTAGTTTTAAGATGTACGACTGTATTGCTACTAGTTTTAAGATGTACGACTGTATTGCTGCTAGTTTTAAGATGTACGACTGTATTGCTGCTAGTTTTAAGATGTACGACTGTATTGCTGCTAGTTTTAAGATGTACGACTGTATTGCTACTAGTTTTAAGATGTACGACTGTATTGCTGCTAGTTTTAAGATGTACGACTGTATTGCTACTAGTTTTAAGATGCACGACTGTATTGCTACTAGTTTTAAGATGTAAGACTGTATTGCTACTAGATCACATGTATGCAAACATTGTTGCTAATTATATTGTGTATAACAATGTATTGATACTAGATCGAATGTGTATTAAAGATGATATCTTGCCACCTTTAACTGTTACAGATTATAAAGGTAAAATTAAAATTCCGATTTCTGATTAAAAGCAAATACATAAAGGATAAAACTGGTGTGTCTCCTGTATTTGATGATTGTTGTGGAAGTTTTACTAGCGACGTGTGTTGGGGCTGTACTTTTTACTGTAACAAATCGTTTGATCTGGGTACTTCAACTTCCTAAGACTTTCTTGAGGATCTCATGAAGAAACGTGTGTGACATTTATCTGGTACTTTTACTATCAAGAGCAGATTTTTCTATGGGGCGGAGGACTCTTGATGATTTAATGCCTCAAAATGGGATAAACCACTACTGTCGAAATGTTAATGTTAAATTATTTCTGTAAATAGCCGGTCATGCGTAATGTGATTGTTTATCCATTGTGTGTCGTTCACAAACAACGTCAGATTCTTCAGGGGAGAGGGTGGGTTGGACATAGTGACTATGTTTTTTGTAGAAAGTTTTAGTAAACTGTAATAGAAAGTGATTAATGTCATAATGCTATTATTGTTTGTATGCAAAAGGGGGAAAAGGTTACGTCTCAATTCGACGAATATGATCCACTCTAACTCAATATGCACAGTGTCTACGCTAACATACCCACACAAAAACTGTAGAAACTATCCTCGTGGATAGTCAGACCCCTATCGCCACCTTTGTTGAAATTACTGAGGTGCTTTAACGCCTGCTGTAAACCTGAGCTCACCTGCCTGTGAAGGACTGCCTGCCTGCTTTCTGTGGACACCATATAGTTCCAGGCGGTGCTCTCTAGCGGCTGTAGAATCGTCATCGATATCAAAGCTATAGCTATCAGGAACACGACCACCACAAAATAAACTGTCCTCACTTTACGAATCACCCACATGACAAAACTGGACGGCCACCACAGAGGAAAAGTTTTAAGCCCGCACACCCCGACATAAGTCAGCATCACACCAGCAGGGATCTGAACCTGCGCCGTCTACAGCCCCATGCTGGGCGCTGACCTAGCCGGCTAATGCGCTGGGAGGTCGTGGAGTCACAGGTCGGCATTGTGTAAGTTTACATTCCTGTGTATGGATCTGAGTTTTGATTCGAGTTCGTGACCCAATCAAACGTAACAAGGGTTTAAAAATAACAACGCCATCTGCTGGCCAGCTCAATTCCATTTAAACACATCCGCCATCTTGAGTAGTTTTTAGATTCTTCTTATTCCCCGCGAACTTATTTGGTAATTTAAAATCTGTTTCCTAAGAACTAAGCACAAAACTTCGTCACAATTGTTATCATAAAGTTTCCACGTTTTCCGAGCTAAACAAATTTTGACACTATTTTTCAACCAATGCAATAAAGGATAGTCTTATTGTAGGCATCACTAGAACTAAAACGCAAAACGTAGATTCCTACAAGAAAAACTTCCTTCACATAATCCAATTTTCGATATTTTGAGAGACCATAATATGAGATTACGAGAGTATGAGTAATTTAAGTTAAGCTCGATACAGTCCCCCTATCGAACACCGAAGTTGCTGTGATCAAGAAATGAAAGTTAAGCTCGATACAGTCCCCCTATCGAACACCGAAGTTGCTGTGATCAAGAAATGAAAGTTAAGCTCGATACAGTCCCCCTATCGAACACCGAAGCTGCAGTGATGAAGAAATTAAAAACTACTGCTGTTCGTGTTGATACGGCGTGCTATTGGCTCGAGTTGATCCCTTCCTACGTCGGCAACAAAATCCTCCTGTGCTCATGATAGCCAAATCTAGCGGATTAAATATGGATTACCGGCCAATGAAAGCCTGGTATTAAATCTATTTGTAATCGAAGTGCAATGAGGACGGCAGAAGGTGTTTTTTTATTTTCAGTGATATTGATCCCACTCACAAGTGCGGGCAGACGTTGGTTTTTACGCGGGAATCCACCAAGGGAGGCTAATCTTGTTTTCTCCTTTCGTGTGGTCGACACTGTTCATCAAGATTTTAATTGAGATCAAACCAAATGTCACTTTATTCTAGATCTATATAATGCTCATTTGGTGTTCCATTTTTACGGTCATTCGGTCCATAGGGTAGGTTGCACTGATTTAAAAATGTAGAGTTAAGTAGAAAAGTAGAGGAACGCGTCTTAATTGAAAATATGGAGGAAAATTGTTAAATGAAAATGTGGAAGAAAATGTTGGTTAGGGGTTATCCATAAAAGACGTCACGCTTTTTTGACGATTTTTACCTCCCCCCTCCTCTCGGTCACACATCGTGACAAAAAGTCAGGCCCTCCACCCCTAAAAAATGACGTCACACCTCAGCCTACAACCCCACTCAATATTGCAGTTTGTTTTTTTAAACATCGAAATTTTTCCAAAATCTTGTCTGAACTGTCAAAATGGAGTATTTTAATCAATTCCTATTGCAATTTATTAAAACAGTTTTCTAAAACGCGAAATAACATAACGTTTAAAATTACTTTTCCAACATTGCATTTTTATAATGCAAAAGTGTGACGTCGCACCATCTGACCCCCCCCCCCCCCCTCATGACAGACCGTCACAAAATTACGGACCCCCCTCCTCCCTACGAGTGTGACGTCATATATGGACGACCCCCTTAATTGAAAGTGAGGAAAATGTAGTGCTGATTGTTCAAGTGGTGTATAGATGAAGTGTGGTGGTTGGTTTGTGTTGGCAGTGACCACCGCATACCTGCGTGTACGGTGGGGGAAAACATGGGGAACAACCATGGGCATTAGGGATCAGCCAAAGAACACAGGAACAAATATAGAGCCACCATATGGTGTCAAACTATAGAGTGCTCACAGCAATAATTCTTTAATACTTCAATCGAATTGTAGTAATATTGAAGGATTTACATTTTTCCCTCACTCACATTTAGCTCATAATGGCATACACGTTTCCTTTGATAGTTTATTGGGGCTGGAGTGACCCATGTTAGTTTATTGGAGCTGGTGACCCGTGTTAGTTTATTGGAGCTGGTGACCCATGTCATTTTAATGGAGCTGTGACCCGTGTTTGTTTATTGGAGTTGGTGACCCATGTTAGTTTATTGGAGCTGGTGACCCATGTTTGTTTATTGGAGCTGGTGACCCATGTTTGTTTATTGGAGCTGGTGACCCGTGTTAGTTTATTGGAGCTGGTGACCCATGTTAGTTTATTGGAGCTGTGACCCGTGTTAGTTTATTGGAGCTGTCACCCTGAGACTTAACCCCTTAACGCCGACAGTCGCGTTTTCGCGACATACCGATTTAGCGCATAGCATTTGCGCATATGTACAGTTATCCTACTGCTGCCGGTCGTTTTGTATTGGGTACATCCAGACGGTTGTATCGGTACCAATGGTCACGTTGTCAAGTCGAAAGTTATGACGTCACACTCTCTTGACTCACGCGCATCGTAATTTTTTTGACTTTGTGAATTCAGCCTACTTACATTGATTATTATTACTAAATAGGTGATCCGTTTTTGCTACAAAAAATACTAATAGCTTTATTATTCATTCTTTTATGTATATCTATATATATAAAGCAAAGTGGTCAAGTGCCCGATAGGGCACTTCCCGGCGCCGCAGGCGCGTCACATTTGGCACGATGGTGCCTTGGGGCAATAGAACACGAGGGCCGGTGACGGTTTGCCGAAAAGTCCACGGAGGGGGGGGGGGGTCAAAACTGACCTCGACTGACCGGCGCCTTATATGGGCTATATTACGAAAAAAAATTTCCTCCGACGACCCCCCTTGAAATTTTGTGAGGTGGTAGGAGAACGCCTCGGGGTGTCCCAAAAAACTCGCCATGTCCGGGAAAATTCGTTAAATGGGTCAAAACTGACCAGTCGTATTTCCCTATATAATCTTTGTATTTTATGGGAAAAACAGAGGGTGATTTCAAAACGGATTTGAGGGCACTTACAGTCTTTACATCTGGCTAATTTTTTGCATGCTCTTAGGTAAATGGCTTGACCTTTAGGGAAAACTGTCGGTTTCACTCAAATCCCTCGACGAGGGCTAAAAAGTGACCGCGAGTGAAATTCTCTTTATATGAGCTCTATTACGAAAAAAAATTTCCTCCGACGACCCCCCTTGAAATTTTGTGTGGAGGTAGGAGAACGCCTTGGGATGTCCCAAAAAACTCGCCATGTCCGGGAAAATTCGTTAAATGGGTCAAAACTGACCAGTCGTATTTCCCTATATAATCTTTGTATTTTATGGGAAAAACAGAGGGTGATTTCAAAACGGATTTTAGGGCACTTACCGTCTTTACATCTGGCTAATTTTTTGCATGCTCTAAGGTAAATGGCTTGACCTTTAGGGAAAACTGTCGGTTTCACTCAAAGCCCTCGACGAGGGCTAAAAAATGACCGCGAGTGAAATTCTCTTTATATGAGTTCTATTACGAAAAAAAATTTCCTCCGACGACCCCCCTTGAAATTTTGTGAGATGGTAGGAGAACGCCTCGGGGTGTCACAAAAAACTCGCCATGTCCGGGAAAATTCGTTAAATGGGTCAAAACTGACCAGTCGTATTTCCCTATATAATCTTTGTATTTTATGGGAAAAACAGAGGGTGATTTCAAAACGGATTTTAGGGCACTTACCATCTTAACATCTGGCTAATTTTTTGCATGCTCTTAGGTAAATGGCTTGACCTTTACGGAAAACTGTCGGTTTCACTCAAAGCCCTCGACGAGGGCTAAAATTACCGCGGGTGAAATTCCCATTATACGAGATTTGGTCATTAGGTCTATGAACAGGGGAAGTAACTTTTTAAAGTAATAATTTTTAAATATTTTGTATTCTCTTTTCAAGAAAAAAACAAAAATCATAGAGTATAGCATTGTTTTAAATAAATATTTTGTTATAAATTAAGTTTTGCATTGTACTGAAATTGTAAAAATTAATTGTGAAAGTAATTTATTATAATATTTGATTGCTACTATTGAGAAATCCCTTGCAGTTCTAATAACCGGGCGAGTAATAAGTTTGCGAATATTCCATCAATATTTGCGTAGTGTGACATTACTCCAGTGTATAAATTTAGGCCCTAAGCATTTAACATAACAGCTAATCACCTATTAATTAATTTATCAATTCCTCAATTTTTTTGAAACCCTAAGCGAAGCTAGGCAGTATGCCTAGTCTATATATATAAAGCAAAGTGGTCGGGTGCCCGATAGGGCACTTCCCGGCGCCGCAGGCGCGTCAAATTTGGCACGAAGGTGCCTTATGGCGATAGAACACGAGGGCCGGTGACGGTTCGGCAAAAAGTCTACGGAGCGGGGGTCAAAACTGACCTCGACTGACCGGCGCCTTATATGGGCTATATTACGAAAAAAAAATTCCTCCGACGACCCCCCTTGAAATTTTGTGAGGTGGTAGGAGAACCCCTGGGGGTGTCACAAAAAACTCGGCATATCTGGGAAAACTTCGTAAAGGGGTCAAAACTGACCAGTTGTATTACCCTATATAATCTTTGTATTTTATGGGAAAAACAGAGGGTCATTTCAACGCAGACTTTAGGATACTTAAGCTCAGTATATCTGGCTAATATTTTGCATGCTCCTAGGAAAATGGCTTGACCTTTAGGGAAAACTGTCGGTTACACTCAAAGCCCTCGACGAGGGCTAAAAAGTGACCGCGAGTGAAATTCTCTTTATATGAGCTCTATTACGAAAAAAAAATTCCTCCGACGACCCCCCTTGATATTTTGTGAGGTGGTAGGAGAACGCCTTGGGGTGTCACAAAAAACTCGCCATGTCCGGGAAAAATCGGGAAACGGGTCAAAACTGACCAGTCGTATTTCCCTATATAATCTTTGTATTTTATGGGAAAAACAGAGGGTCTTTTCAACGCAGACTTTAGGGTACTTAAGCTCAGTATATCTGACTAATTTTTTGCATGCTCCTAGGAAAATGGCTTGACCTTTAGGGAAAACTGTCGGTTACACTCAAAGCCCTCGACGAGGGCTAAAAAGTGACCGCGAGTGAAATTCTCTTTATATGAGCTCTATTACGAAAAAAAAATTCCGACGACGACCCCCCTTGATATTTTGTGAGGTGGTAGGAGAACGCCTTGGGGTGTCACAAAAAACTCGCCATGTCCGGGAAAAATCGGGAAATGGGTCAAAACTGACCAGTCGTATTTCCCTATATAATCTTTGTATTTTATGGGAAAAACAGAGGGTCATTTCAACGCAGACTTTAGGGTACTTAAGCTCTTTATATCTGGCTAATGTTTTGCACGCTCCTAGGTCAATGGCTTGACCTTTAGGGAAAACTGTCGGTTACACTCAAAGCCCTCGACGAGGGCTAAAAAGTGACCGCGAGTGAAATTCTCTTTATATGAGCTCTATTACGAAAAAAAAATTCCGACGACGACCCCCCTTGAAATTTTGTGAGGTGGTAGGAGAACACCTTGGGGTGTCACAAAAAACTCGGCATATCTGGGAAAACTTCGTAAAGGGGTCAAAACTGACCAGTTGTATTTCCCTATGTAATCTTTGTATTTTATGGGAAAAACAGAGGGTCTTTTCAACGCAGACTTTAGGGTACTTAAGCTCAGTATATCTGACTAATTTTTTGCATGCTCCTAGGTCAATGGATTGACCTTTAGGGAAAACTGTCGGTTACACTCAAAGCCCTCGACGAGGGCTAAAAAGTGACCGCGAGTGAAATTCTCTTTATATGAGCTCTATTACGAAAAAAAATTTCCTCCGACGACCCCCCTTGATATTTTGTGAGAAGGTAGGTGAACACCTAGGGGTGTCACAAAAAACTCGGCATATCTGGGAAAACTTTGTAAAGCGGTCAAAACTGACCAGTTGTATTTCCCTATATAATCTTTGTATTTTATGGGAAAAACAGAGGGTCATTTCAACGCAGACTTTAGGGTACTTAAGCTCAGTATAGCTGGCTAATTTTTTGCATACACTACTATAGATGACTAGGCCGTATGGAAAAACTGTTGGTCAGTCTCAAAGCCCTCGACGAGGGCTAAAAGATGATCTTGAGTGAAATTCTCCTTATATGAGATATATATATATAAATAAATTGACGAACGATCCCCTTAATATTATGTGACGTCGTAGACCGACCCTGGAGGCTAACAAAAAAACTTTAATCCCGTCGGAAACAGCCATTATAGTTGTTAAATATGTTCATATACCGTAGTTTCTTATATAAGCATAGCAACTGTTTGTAAAAAAAAAAAAGACATACGTCATACGTTCAGTTTTCAAGGGAGGTAACGTTTTTTAAATTATTATTTTTCATATAATTGTATACTATTTTAAACAGAAACAGAAAATGACGAAGTATAGCATTTGTTTTAGTACAAAATTAAGTTGTTAATTTAGTTACGTATCCCAATTAAATAAATAAATAAATTTCAAAAGGCAATGTAATAAAAACTATGAGATGTACTGTTCATGGAAGCTGTGTAGTTCTAAATTCCATTTTACTTATACATTGCGTACTTTCCGATATTTATCTGAGAACGGTATTTAAATGACAAACTAAAACATTTTTTTCTAAAGTTAGCATTACTGTTTAAATTAAAGCACTCAACACCAAATCCATCGCTAAATAATTAAGTATTCAAATTCTCAAATGTTATTTAAAAACCTAAGCGAAGCTAGGCAGTATGCCTAGTAAACAATATAAATCACATCTATATATATAAAGCAAAGTGGTCGGGTGCCCGATAGGGCACTTCCCGGCGCCGCAGGCGCGTCAAATTTGGCACGAACGTGCCTTATGGCGATAGAACACGAGGGCCGGTGACGGTTCGGCAAAAAGTCTACGGAGAGGGGGTCAAAACTGACCTCGACTGACCGGCGCCTTATATGGGCTATATTACAAAAAAAAAAATTCCGACGACGACCCCCCTTGAAATTTTGTGAGGTAGTAGGAGAACACCTTGGGGTGTCACAAAAAACTCGGCATATCTGGGAAAACTTCGTAAAGGGGTCAAAACTGACCAGTTGTATTTCCCTATATAATCTTTGTATTTTATGGGAAAAACAGAGGGTCATTTCAACGCAGACTTTAGGGTACTTAAGCTCAGTATATCTGGCTAATTTTTTGCATGCTCCTAGGTCAATGGCTTGACCTTTAGGGAAAACTGTCGGTTACACTCAAAGCCCTCGACGAGGGCTAAAAAGTGACCGCGAGTGAAATTCTCTTTATATGAGCTCTATTACGAAAAAAAAAAATTCCTCCGACGACCCCCCTTGAAATTTTGTGAGGTGGTAGGAGAACACCTTGGGGTGTCACAAAAAACTCGGCATATCTGGGAAAACTTCGTAAAGCGGTCAAAACTGACCAGTTGTATTTCCCTATATAATCTTTGTATTTTATGGGAAAAACAGAGGGTCTTTTCAACGCAGACTTTAGGGTACTTAAGCTCAGTATATCTGACTAATTTTTTGCATGCTCCTAGGTCAATGGCTTGACCTTTAGGGAAAACTGTCGGTTACACTCAAAGCCCTCGACGAGGGCTAAAAAGTGACCGCGAGTGAAATTCTCTTTATATGAGCTCTATTACGAAAAAAAATTTCCTCCGACGACCCCCCTTGATATTTTGTGAGGTGGTAGAAGAACGCCTAGGGGTGTCACAAAAAACTCGGCATATCTGGGAAAACTTCGTAAAGGGGTCAAAACTGACCAGTTGTATTTACCTATATAATCTTTGTATTTTATGGGAAAAACAGAGGGTCATTTCAACGCAGACTTTAGGGTACTTAAACTCAGTATATCTGGCTAATACTTTGCATGCTCCTAGGTCAATGGCTTGACCTTTAGGGAAAACTGTCGGTCACACTCAAAGCCCTCGACGAAGGCTAAAAAGAGACCGCGAGTGAAATTCTCTTTATATGAGCTTTATTACGAAAAACAATTTCCTCCGACGACCCCCCTTGATATTTTGTGAGGTGGTAGAAGAACACCTAGGGGTGTCACAAAAAACTCGGCATATCTGGGAAAACTTTGTAAAGCGGTCAAAACTGACCAGTTGTATTTCCCTATATAATCTTTGTATTTTATGGGAAAAACTGAGGGTCATTTCAACGCAGACTTTAGGGTACTTAAGCTCAGTATATCTGACTAATTTTTTGCATGCTCCTAGGTCAATGGCTTGACCTTTAGGGAAAACTGTCGGTTACACTCAAAGCCCTCGGCGAGGGCTAAAAAGTGACCGCGAGTGAAATTCTCTTTATATGAGCTCTATTAAGAAAAAAAAATTCCTCCGACGACCCCCCTTGAAATTTTGTGAGGTGGTAGGAGAACACCTTGGGGTGTCACAAAAAACTCGGCATATCTGGGAAAACTTCGTAAAGGGGTCAAAACTGACCAGTTGTATTTCCCTATATAATCTTTGTATTTTATGGGAAAAACAGAGGGTCATTTCAACGCAGACTTTAGGGTACTTAAACTCAGTATATCTGACTAATTTTTTGCATACTCTTAGGTGAATGGCTTGACGTTTAGGGAAAACTGTCGGTTTGACTCAAAGCCCTCGACGAGGGCTAAAAAGTGACCGCGAGTGAAATTCTCTTAATATGAGCTCTATTACGAAAAAAAAATTCCTCCGACGACCCCCCTTGAAATTTTGTGAGGTGGTAGGTGAACACCTTGGGGTGTCACAAAAAACT
The DNA here is from genome assembly GCF_028476545.2 of Physella acuta. Classification (NCBI taxonomy): domain Eukaryota; kingdom Metazoa; phylum Mollusca; class Gastropoda; family Physidae; genus Physella; species Physella acuta. Next base: position 369,013 of record NW_026732228.1, on the reverse strand, counting down.
CGGCATATCTGGGAAAACTTCGTAAAGGGGTCAAAACTGACCAGTTGTATTTCCCTATATAATCTTTGTATTTTATGGGAAAAACAGAGGGTCATTTCAACGCAGACTTTAGGATACTTAAGCTCAGTATATCTGGCTAATTTTTTGCATGCTCCTAGGTCAATGGCTTGACCTTTAGGGAAAACTGTCGGTTACACTCAAAGCCCTCGACGAGGGCTAAAAAGTGACCGCGAGTGAAATTCTCTTTATATGAGCTCTATTACGAAAAAAAATTTCCTCCGACGACCCCCCTTGAAATTTTGTGAGGTGGTAGAAGAACGCCTAGGGGTGTCACAAAAAACTCGGCATATCTGGGAAAACTTCGTAAAGGGGTCAAAACTGACCAGTTGTATTTCCCTATATAATCTTTGTATTTTATGGGAAAAACAGAGGGTCATTTCAACGCAGACTTTAGGGTACTTAAACTCAGTATATCTGGCTAATACTTTGCATGCTCCTAGGTCAATGGCTTGACCTTTAGGGAAAACTGTCGGTCACACTCAAAGCCCTCGACGAGGGCTAAAAAGAGACCGCGAGTGAAATTCTCTTTATATGAGCTTTATTACGAAAAACAATTTCCTCCGACGACCCCCCTTGATATTTTGTGAGGTGGTAGAAGAACACCTAGGGGTGTCACAAAAAACTCGGCATATCTGGGAAAACTTTGTAAAGCGGTCAAAACTGACCAGTTGTATTTCCCTATATAATCTTTGTATTTTATGGGAAAAACAGAGGGTCATTTCAACGCAGACTTTAGGGTACTTAAGCTCAGTATATCTGGCTAATTTTTTGCATACACTACTATAGATGACTAGGCCGTATGGAAAAACTGTTGGTCAGACTCAAAGCCCTCGACGAGGGCTAAAAGATGATCTTGAGTGAAATCCTCCTTATATGAGATATATATATATATAAATAAATTGACGAACGATCCCCTTAATATTATGTGACGTCGTAGACCGACCCTGGAGGCTAACAAAAAAAAACTTTAATCCCGTCGGAAACAGCCATTATAGTTGTTAAATATGTTCATGTACCGTAATTTCTTATATAAGCATAGCAACTGTTTGTAAAAAAAAAACCAAAGACATACGTCATACGTTCAGTTTTCAAGGGAGGTAACGTTTTTTAAATTATTATTTTTCAAATAATTGTATACTATTTTAAACAGAAACAGAAAATGACGAAGTATAGCATTTGTTTTAGTACAAAATTAAGTTGTTAATTTAGTTACGTATCCCAATTAAATAAATAAATAAATTTCAAAAGGCAATGTAATAAAAACTATGAGATGTACTGTTCATGGAAGCTGTGTAGTTCTAATTCCATTTTACTTATACATTGCGTACTTTCCGATATTTCTCTGAGAACGGTATTTAAATGACAAACTAAAACATTTTTTTTCTAAAGTTAGCATTACTGTTCAAAATTAAAGCACTCAACACAGGGGCGGAACTACCATACCGCCAGACCCCGCAATGCGGGGGGGCCCAGGACGTTTAGGGGCCCAGTTCCGACCAAAAAACAATGATTTTTTTTTTCAAAAATTATGTTTTTCATGCATCTTAAAAGTGGTTTTGTAAAAAAAAAAAAAAAAAAAAAAAAAAACAGGTCTACTATAGCAGAGATTGTTGCGTAGAAAAATATTTTAAAATCTACAAAAGCTATAGTTTGACAGGTAGGCAAACATTCACACTAATTCCATGACTTACTGCCCTTCTTTAAAATAGGTATGCCCACGAAGCTCATTTAAATAGTTTTGTACTATGTATATTAAAAAGCAATTGATTCTCTGAATTGTTATTTAAATAAGACGTACTAAACAATGATATAGCTATAAAAATCAAAGTTTTCAAAATTGATATTATATAAGCCAAAAATGAAAAAATAAACATAACGCGAGAAACCATTCACGAATCAAGCTTACGACTTTATATATTTTTGACCAGCATGTTTTATAGTGGTCAGGATTATTTCTAGCCCAAGATGAGTTAGGACTAAATTTGTCCGGTTTGTTCTCTCAAAATGGTTATATATTGCAATGAAGTAGACCATGGGTCGGCAACCTGCGGCTCGCGAGCCGCATGCGGCTCTTTTGATATCAAGATGCGGCTCTCCACCACCTTGAACAAATACTAATAATCTTAATAAAAAAAAATATTTTAAATAAAAAAAAATGTTAGTGGCTCTTTAAAACCAAGGAACTATTGAAAATTGTAACTTTTGGCTCTTCCGCTTCAAAAGGTTGCCTCAGTTAGGATATAGATTTTTTGCATATATATATATATATATATATATATATATATATATATATATATATATATATATATATATATATATATATATATATATATATATATATAGGGGGCCCTAATTTTTTCTTTGCGGGGGAGCCTTTTTTTTCTAGTTCCGCCACTGACTCAACACCAAATCCATCGCTAAATAATTAAGTATTCAAATTCTCAAATGTTATTTAAAAACCTAAGCGAAGCTAGGCAGTATGCCTAGTATGAGAATAATTTTGGAAGTTATCTGCTAATTACGGTTTGTAGTGTTTTCGCGACATCCGGCAATAAGACATAAATGGAACTTGAGTGCCAAGCAGGTATAACGAAATACGATTCATCGCCAAGCTGTCATTCATTCAAGTATGATTATAAATAAGTAAAGGATTTACAATATAGTCTTCGCCTATATATAAAAGTGCACTTTAGAACGTTACGGTCCATGTGGTAGGTGAAGTAGAGTTCACCTGTTTCATTGACATTGGCATATGGAGAGAGAGCGATGCTGGAATGTTGTGATCATGTTGCTGGGTACAATATAACGAATTTAGCTTTGAAATAGTATTGTAAAATATTAGGAGAACATAAAAAACATAATAGACAACAGGAAGTGAGGTGGTGGACCACTATCCTGGATAGCACCAAATAAAGGTCTTCACGGTGACCGTGACAATAATAACACTGAGCATAGACCTACACCTCGTAATAAATACAGTAAGGTTGATTACTGACAAACATACACTTTGCAGTTATATTGAATAGTGGCATTATACTGGTATTTAGTACCAACAGCAGTGTTATTGAGTACCCACATCTTCAGCACTGAGTACCAACATCAGTGACACTAAGCAACCACAGTTTGAGCACTAAGCACTCACAGAGTGATACTGAGTACCCACTGCTAAGGCTGAGTACCCACATCAACGTTATCGATTACCAACAGCTCCAGCGCTGAGTACCCACAGCAGTTACACCAAGAACAGACTGCAGTAACATTGAGTACCCACAGCTTCAACAGTGAGTACCAACAGCTTCAGCACTCAGTACACATGGCTTCAACACTCAGTACCCACTGTTTCAGCACTGAGTACCCATACCAGTGGCAATATGTAGCTACAGCACTGTCATTGGTAATCAATATCAGAATCAGTCGAGAACAATAGCCGAAGCACGAATCAGAAACATAGGGTACCATCAACAATAGCAGTGAGTACCCACGCCGGTATCAATGAGTACCCACAGCAGTGACACTAAGTACCCACAGCAGCTGCATTGAGCATGGACGAATATTCAATGGCTGAACACTGTCATTTAGGACAGTATTTGTTCACGTGCTTTGTGTGTATAGCAAATATAGGTCCAATGAGAAATATGCGTCTTTATTAGTTGACCTTGAATAAGAGTTCACGAAAATTACGTAACCGGGGACAACTAAGGCTCTACACATTGAAGGAAGTCCTTCCATATGTAGTGTGTTACTGTAGTGTAGTAGAATTACGACAGAAAGACATCAAAATACCTATTCATAAGAGTTAGTCAGTGAGCAGGTGCAGCAGAGTTATGTAACTCTATGCCTGAGCTAATAAAGTATAGTTTTCATGAGTTTTGCAAGTGATTCTACATCTCCTTGCATGTCCGTATCTTCAGTTTGTGATATTTTATTGTTTGTGCATGGATATTTAGAGAAACATGTAACAGTAAAAATAGTAAAATGACCCGGACTAAAAAAAAATTAAATTACTGTTTGGTCCATAAGTGCCTGATGTCGCGTTTTCGCGACATACCGTAATTATCATCAAAAATAAGTCAAAATTCAAAAACAACTATATACCTCAAATTCAGTGTCAGTATGATGAGAGAAAATTAGCACAAATAATTTTTTGCACGCTTGGAACATAGTTCAGGCTTTAAGGGGTTAAAGTGCAAGTAGTGATGCTAGGTGAAATAGACCCCCGTCCTCCACACATTCAAACAGTTCACACGAAATGCCATTGTGGCATGTCTACAATCAGTCATCCAATAGAAAACAATACCACAAGAAAACAGAGAGATGGTTTAAAATAATTCTTTAATATATAAATCATCAACATACACCAACTATATATGGTTATCAACATACAACTGTGGAAATTATGGATCAACATCAATTTTAACATTTGATTCAGTTCATCAACAAAAGAACATAAACATACAATGAGCCTCAAGTCATAAAATTGCCAAGCACATCAGGATGTCAGAGGGTAAACATCATCTTCTCCAACATCAAGACATACAAACACAGAAACTCACATTTTAGCTACATGTTAACAATAGTGCATAGTGTATGATAGGCTGTCATATGAGTTTCTTAATGTGATGACATATGACATTCTTGACACATGAGAGACTGTGACATGTTGACGTATAACTTCCTTAATGTGTTGACATATGAGTTTCTTAATGTGATGACATATGACATTCTTGACACATGAGAGACTGTGACATGTTGATGTATATCTTTCTAAATATGTTGACATGAGTTTCTTAATGTAATGACATATGACATTCTTGACACATAAGAGGCTAACATGTTGACGTATAACTTCCTTAAAGTAACAAGCTCTGATATGTTGGTATACAATTTTTTAAATCCCGAACAGTTCAAATAGAATTTAAAAAACAGAAACAAAAGCCAACCATAAATCAATGGGGAAATCATAAACCACATAAAAATCATCTCAATAAATTAAGTGTAAAAATAATTACAAGCCTAGCCAAGAGTTAGTTGAGAAATGTGGATATAAATACGCTGGTGTCTATGTTCAAAGTCCCATGCCACCAGCGGTCAGGGAAGTAAATCAGCTGTGGAGAGAAAAGTCAGTAACATTCATCTTACTGTGACATTCGGCTAACTAGTCAGTATAAACAAATGGTCTATGATTTACCTCCCCTTATCCTATGGTACACTCTAAACACTTATCAGAGGCTTACCTCCTCTTGTTCTACTTCTACAGTATACACAAATGGTTTGTCGGTGACTTACCTCCCCTTGTCCTATTGTACACTCTAATGGTTTGTCAGAGACTTACCCCCCCTTGTTCTACAGTATACACAAATGGTTTGTCGGTGACTTACCTCCCCTTGTCCTATTGTACACTCTAATGGTTTGTCAGAGACTTACCTCCCCTTGTCCTATTGTACACTCTAATGGTTTGTCAGAGACTTACCTCCCCTTGTCCTATTGTACACTCTAATGGTTTGTCAGAGACTTACCTCCCCTTGTCCTATAGTACACTCTAATGGTTTGTCAGAGACTTACCTCCCCTTGTTTTACAGTATACACTAATGGTTTGTCAGAGACTTACCTCCCCTTGTCCTATAGTACACTCTAATGGCCTATCAGAAGGATGCAGATCAGGGTAGTCTTCATGCAGCCACTGTAGTGTTGTCCGGTTGGGGTGAAAGTGTGGAGTTTTATGAGGGGGGTACATGAACCAGCGCTGATGAAAATTAAACAACAAATTGTTACACTTTAAAAGCACTTTGATATTATGTTAAATAGTGTAGCAAAAAGTTCAACAGGCAAAAACAATTGTATTATGTTTTTAACTGACTATTTTTTGACCTCACTTTTCCAGGTTGATGTAAAGCATACCTTACGACCAAAAACAACTTCGCCAAATCCCGGACCATGAAAATGAAAGGGAACTCCGGTTCCTGCCCCTAAAATTGCATTTCAAAAAAAAAAAAAGTTTTTTTTTTCCAATTTAAGTTTACCCAAATAAAAACAAACCAACAAAATAAAAATACTTTATATTCAGTAAATTCATTACTTCATTTTAAATTTTAATAAATTAATTTGATAAGTCTCAACATGTCTGGGGTATCTGCAACGAGTAACGGTTACGTGACTAAAAAGAAAAAATATATAAATAGTAGCAGCAACATATTACTTAATTGTTATTATTTAATAATAGAAACTCATCATTGCTTTTGTAAATCTAGAATGATCAAAGTATCAAACACATGAAAATTTTGGGTTGGGTGTGGTTGATGCCTGACCTGCAAGTCCAAAACTGTAAGCCCCTGACATACGAGGCAGGAAATAAGGAGGGGGCGTGTACTTGTCTATCAAAGACTTCCACTCTGTAAAATTGTTGTCACCAAACCAGTAAAATGTTTCTGAGAGATAATAAAGGAAGATAACAAAATATTCATTCAGGGAACGATAATCCTAAGTTAAATATATATATATATATATATATATATATATATATATAATAAATAATAATATGAATAAGCAAATTACCATTGCCTAAAGTGTCAAGTGCTTGGGGTTTCATGACATGATTGACGTAATACTCCAAAGTTACATCCACTGTGGGTTAGTGAAAGAAAATAAATAATTGTTACAACTACAAAACTACATTATCAATGGTAGTAAAATTTGATTACATTATATCAGAGAGCTAGCAAAACAAATGCCACAGAAAACCAACCTTTGTCATAAGAATGTGTATTAGCAGAACTTAGACGTATACGTTTGGAAGAATGCTCATTTAATAGTGCATCTTTACGACATAGATCCTGAAAAACCTAAACAGAAAATTTATATAAACTGAATGAGCACTCTTACTAAAATAAGAAATATCTTAAGCCACAAATTGATACATTATTATCTTACTTTATTATCAGTAGCTCCTCGCAGTACAACTGGTCTGTCAAAAGCATATCTAAAAAAAAATAATATATTTTAGGCAAATGTTTACTTGATTGTAAATGAGACACAGAAAATTTTAGTATAAAATGAAATTGCTTAGGATTCAGTTTTTACATTAATTACCAACATCATTTTTATTTAGCTTTATTACTTACAACTTACGATGACTAATTTTATCAATGCCATTTACCACCGACAACATTTATCATCATGACTGTATTTCTACACTAACCACTAAGAGCTGCAAAAATTGTAATCAAGCTTTTGCATAGTCTAGAGATAGAAAGCATTCTTCAGTAAAAAGAAAAAGAGGTTAAAAAAATGCTAATTAATGAGCATTGACGCAGCTATTTATAATTTTAGAGAGTAACAGCACTAATATTATACCAAGTCGGTCGTCTATGCTAAACAGTCTTGTGAATATAGAAAGGTCAATCATTTAATTTTGACTTGAAACCTAGAGGAATCAGGGAACATACCACATGTAATGTAAGAGGTAGCCAGTAGAAAAATATGCACAATAGCTAAGCTAACCTATCTAAGAATTCTTCTTGAGATAATCCTGATGCTTCTCGTACTTCAATGTCACAGGGTCCAGGAAAAGCCAGCATATCTGCTTTTGATGTAAACCTTAGACATTAAAAATAAATCTGTGTTCAGTTATTGTGAAATATTCAAATCACGGTTGTAATACTTCACCTAAGTGCAGATTGGTGAAGTCTGCATAGAATTAACTGTATTTTTCTTTAATCTTTAATGTCCGTAAAAAAAGGTGATAAATATTAAATAAGTTAAATATATTAAACGAGCCGATCCGCGGCGTATTACACGCCGCTATTTATTTTCTACTTTTCAGAAATTCATAATTTGTGAATTGCTGTCACAGAAAAAATTTGCTTTAAACACTAAATCCCTCCTTTCCCCCAACCCCCCCCCCCCCGTGAAAGCAGCCTCCTCTTAGTTACCCCCCCCCTAAGTTTAAAATCGTTTCAAACTAAATTATCTGCCCCTAATAGGCGTCACTGAACTCGGCTCTACGATTTTAAACATTTAGCGTGAACCACAGCTCACCAGACCATGTGGGGTGAGGGTGGTTGCGATATGTCTAGAGAGGAAGAGAGGGGACTGCTAGGCGCGTTTACAGCTTGTTTTCTAACGTCTCCAAGAAGAGAATTATATATATAGATAAGTATTAGGCCTAAGTTATCTGTTATTAAAAGTATAAAAATTATAATATAATAGGCCTTTAAGTTAAGTAGGTTATAATTTGGGTAATTTGTCGTTTTAGGTACTTAAAATTGCCCGCGACTAGTAATGTGAAAAACAGGTGACTCCTTAAATTTTAATAATTACTTCACATTTTGAGGAGGATTGTATGTTTTGAAAAATACAAAAATGTTTCCTTGCTTCATTTATGTACCTATTTTTAAACAATCGAATTAAAACTTTTCAGTAATAAATTTAGACTAGCGATGTTTCCAACAGACGCAACCATGCTCATTTACTATAGCAGCCATCTTGTTTATTTTTTTTTTATTGTAAACTTATAGCGCAAGATTCAGGGGAAGCCACTCTAACTTACAGATGGCTGCTTTTTATATAGCAAATCCTGCTCGCAAACACTGCTGTTTAAAGTTAATGTCTTGCCTATATTGATATATTTAGCCATTGATTTAGGTTTATTATTCATTTATCTATAATATTTGATTAAAGCCTTGAAAATGAGGTAACCTTTTCGTACATTACTAGCCGCGGGCGATTTTATGTACCTAAACTAAAACGATAGATTACCATAATTTGAGTTTATTTAACATTTTTCTGGAACTTGGGAAAAGTGTGTAATATGAATTAATAGACTAGATCATTTTATTAAGTCATTGTTTTAATAAAGTGAGTAAAGTCTACGAGTAAAATTAAAGTAAAGTAAAAGAGTCTCTCTCTCGTCTTTACACTTTTTACAAGCTTTTATTTAACTCACTTCCTCTGTCGACAGTCTGTCTGTCTAGACGGAAACGCAGGAGTGAAAATTCGGACAGTTCTACTTGACCGATACGATTCACAGTTGGCACGTGGGTCAAGACATGAAGACAATGCAATCTGAATCTAAGTTTGACTTAATTGGATGCCTAATTAATTTTTTATGAATTAATTAAAATTTGGACCGAATTAGTAGGCATGTCTAGCCAACCACACCACACGCGTCATCACCTTCAATAGCTGCGCCATCACGTAATGGCTGCGTTCAAAAACCATTGCGCGCCTACTGAACGTGATGTTCAGTAGGCGCGCAATGGTTTTTAGTCATGTAACTCTATTGTAAATAAAACATGTAAAGTACTGAAAAAAAAATTCATAAAAAACGTTTTAATAACAAGCTTTTATGTAATGATGCACTAAAAAGTAGAAAATAAATTATAGACTACTATTTAAATAACTATAAAGAAAAGCGTGGGTGTCTTCCTTAACATTAGTAAAGGTATCCAATAGATACTAAAGTGACCCACGCTTTTCTTTATAGTTATTTAAATAGTAGTCTATAATTTATTTTCTACTTTTTAGTGCATCATTACATAAAAGCTTGTTATTAAAACGTTTTTTATGAATTTTTTTTTTACACGTAGACTAGCTTTTGAGCTTTTGACTGAGCCTGGCTACGAGGAGGACAAAAATAATTGTACCATTTTTTAGTGATTTAAGCTTGAAACGTAAAGACTACTTTAAAATAAAAATGAATTATTACCAGCCACCATTGTCAATTTTAAGTTCATCTGCTTTTATCGAAAAACTATCTAAGAAAATTAATACACCTAAGAAACAACACAGCGGTGACAGCATGTTTCGTTTCATCAACAAACAAAAAGTAGAATGGTGATGCTTTTTAATTTTAAGGTATTCCCCCCCCCCCCCCCCCCCCCCCCCCCCCCGACTTCAAATAAAATAAAATTTATGTTTCTTTTTTAAACACTGAATGATTAAATCGTATTCTTGGTTTAGGCCTGCATAATAAGATAACAATATGGATTTAAAAAGAGAACTACTATTCAATATTTTCTTTTCTTATATATAGATATAAATGATTCGAAACTAATTTTTATAAGGAAGTGGTCATAAGTAAACTAAACAGGAAGTGGCTATTCTCTGTCGCGCACCGTCTATGAGTAATCTGTTAGAAAAAATGTTATTTTTATTTTGAAAGTACTTCTTGTTGGTTGAAGAACCATACAATGAAAAAACTTTTTGGTTCGAATCAGCAAAATCCCTTTATTGGGAAAACCTTTCAAATCGGGCGATATTCTGTAGTTGTTGACGATGTAATTGCAGAAGGTGAGCCCGAATTTTTCTAGCACAACAGTCCTAGGGGCGGGGAGTGGGCGGTTCCTAGCAGCTAGCCAAACAAAACATTTCTTTAACGTCTAGACTAGACTCACGGGTTGATTACACATAAACGACTGTAAAATAGTATATGTTTGCGTTTTCTTTGCAGAGCAATCTCTCTATTATCAAAATATCACACTGGCTTATTCATCATTTTTTATAATACAAGTTGATTGCCTTGACTTAGTTAGACTCAACAAGACTGGCTGTTGACCTGGTTGCAGACTACTGATGTTCTGCCTTTTGTACTAAACTTTACTTAAAACTAAAAGAGGATAATAAATCCTACTCACATTGAATTTAAAAGTCAGATATGTCACATATAATCTATTTATAACTGTACTGTCTGTTATTAAATAATGTCAATTGAAAATCTCCTATTGTCCCAAAATAAGTTGTTTCAACCCTGGTCTATGGCATGGCTATACTATGTGCTATTTTATTACTATGATCATGTAGATCTAAATTGAATGTAGCCTAATTCATAGTTCTAATAGCTATATTACTGAGCTTAATTATAATTGAGGCCAAATTACCATTTCATTAATATAGGCTGAATGAATTTATTGCAAGATACTAGTTTAAGTTTTTAATCTGAGTAATATTTCATTTCAGCACTCTAGAACACAAATCATTTTCATCTGCAATCATTTCCTAATACTTGAAACTAGGACCCATTATAGTTTAATAATAGCTTTTATCCTATTACTAACCCTATTAACTTTTTAAATCTTAATTGTCATTTTAAATGCACAATTAAATCTATACTTTGCATCTGTTATAACAAGATGATGTGTTTGGTTTAACAGGTGGATTTGCTGTTGTTTTCCTTGTCAAACTTCCTAATGGAAGCAGACTTGCTCTCAAGAGAATGTATGTCAACAATGACCGGGATCTTGCCGTGTGTCAAAAAGAAATAAAAATAATGGTAATTATTATTTCTTAGCTAAACCTTAATTTTGCAATGTTTACAATGTTAAATGTTGAGTCACAATAATTGTAATGGACTAAACTGTATAATTGTTAGGGAAAGAAGAAATTTTGAAATTTTTGGGTGATTATAAGTAATTCCAAATGAAGTTAATATCAAATTTAAAAATTATTTTATTTGAGATGTTAGCAGTGGCAATAAATCTATATGAGATAGCTTTGACATTATGTTAAGAGCCAGTTGTTAAAGTGACTTGTATTAACTCTTTTATCCAAGCAGTTGCTAAATAGGATTTATCAATTGAACATTTCAGAAAGATCTGAGTGGCCACAAAAACACTATACGTTACATAGAGTCCAGTATAACAGTGACGTCTAATCGTGTTTATGAAGTACTTATTTTAATGCAATATTGTAGAGGTAAATCTTCAATACATTCTCATTTATTTCACAAATTTTTATAGACTCTATTTCCTTTACTTGCCAGTAATTTGAATTTTGTCATCCCTCTGAATATTTGCCAGTCAGTGTAGAATTTATTTGAGTGTTCTTTTGTTACCAATTCTCTTTCAGGGTCTGTTATACAAGTAATGAATGAAAAAATAGATTCAGGGTTTACAGAAAAAGAAATACTTAAGATATTCTGTGACACTTGTGAAGCTGTTTCGCGTCTACATCATTGTCAAACCCCAATCATACATAGGGATCTTAAGGTTTGTCTTTTTTTTTTTTAAACTTAATGGATTACCAACTGGATAAATTTAAAAAAATGTTAATGACTTGAAGTTACAAATCAACCGGCATGTTAGATCTTTAGAGTGATTTTGTAAGTTTATCCCTGTATTTTCAGGTTGAAAATATACTGCTGGGAGATGGTGGTAATTATGTTTTATGTGATTTTGGAAGTGCTACAGGAAGGGTAATGGATCCTTCACAACAAAAGGTTACTGCTATTGAAGAAGAAATTCAAAAGTATGTTTATTTGCCTTCCATTTAAAATAAATGTAGTGTATGAAAGCTATTATAATCTTCTCTTAAAAGATAAATTTATTTTAAAGCTTGATTAGATTTTTAATAAAATTGATTTCTATTTTTAATTAAAATATGCTTATAAATGTATGTAATTGTTGCCCCTGTGAAATATTTTCTGTAAATAAAAATGTTATTTTTTCAGATATACCACACTCTCATACAGAGCTCCAGAAATGATAGATTTATATGGTGGAACCCCTATAACTACAAAATCAGACATTTGGGTAGCTACTAAACATAATTTTAATACATTTTTTTAATTACTTAGCTTAGCTATGTAATATTATATTAATTTTTTAAATGCTACATCCTAAGGATTTTTATGCTTGTAGCTAAAGTACCAGTGATCAACAATTTAAAAGAATAAAATAGCAAACAATAGGAAAAAAAATAATTTCATGGTGTTTTACATGACAGAAGTCATTTTATTGGATGGTTGTGATTTTTCATTCAATTCATATTTGTTACATTTTTTGTTGTGTCCCAGGCATTAGGCTGTCTACTGTATAAGCTGTGTTTTTTCACCCTTCCATTTGGTGAGAGCTCCCTTGCCATACAGAGTGTCAACTATACAATTCCAGATTTGTGTAGATACTCCACTGCTCTCATGTCTTTAATAGGTACTTTCTTGGTGATACACACGTATACTACACCTAAATGGTATTTATAATTAACTGTAAATTTCAGCTACACATATGCTATACCTATTGTATTTTTAAATTAACAGTTAATTTCAGCTACACAATTAAGATAGACCTAAATTCAATTATAAAAAATTTTATTAAACACTCTCTGCTTGCTATGTACCAATGTTAAAATCTTAACTCTCTTATTCCAGCATATATGCTTGAGAAAGATCCACAAAAAAGACCAGATATTTTCCAAGTTTCGTATGTTGCCTTTCATTTAGCTGGTAAACAAAATCCAGTGCCAAATATGAATGTAAGTGTGTAACAATAATTTTTTAACACCACATTAACATGTAATAGCATATTACTGAAAATATAAGTAGGATTTAATGCATTGATAGGGGTAAAAGTTTTAATAGTAATTTATACCACACAATATGTACTGAATGTGGGGTTATTTGTATAGTGGATTTGCATTATTTAGCATTTAAAATGTGAGTTCTATAGATGTTTATGTAAATGGCACAAGATTTGAATTGTTATGGTGAATGAATTCAGTCCTCAGCTGTGCCTGATCTTAGAAGTTTACCAACTCCACTGACAGAATCAGAGGCTAAACAAATTAAATCAACTGCACAGAAGTAGGCACATGTTGAAATCTTTTTTTTTTTAAATAGTCGCTTGTTAAAAAGACATATATAACCCCTCTTGTTAATGCTTTGAAGTAAACTGTATTTGCCTATTGACTAATACAAGAATGCCCATTTAAAATATCTGTTTTAAATATTCTTTCTTTTAAAAAACTCATTTATTTGCTAATGGAATCTAAAATGGCAGTTTGATTAATCATTAGTAAAATACTCATGCATTATTTATCATAAAATATATGCAGGCCTATATTTAGTGAAATACTGTAGTGTAATGTTACATTTAATTGAAATGTACAAGTTTTAACCATTACTTGCTAGAAATCAGACAATCGTCACTGTAGAAAGTACGACAGTTGCTCCACGACAAAGGCCTCGGGGTCAGGTTGCGCCAGTGTCAGCTTCCCTTGGACTTCCTATTCAGACATCCATCGCACCTCGACGGCGACCAACTGCCAGCAACCCCAACACTCCAGTTGGTTAGTCATCTGCTTATCTTCTCACATTTATCTCTTATGTGATGTTTTATCACATTTTTAGTTTTCAACTATCATAGCAGATAACATTCTTTAGGATACTTTTGATTTATTATCTTAAAAATTGAAAATAGTTGATTACTTACTTTAGTGGGTAAGCATGTAGAGTGTGTTTTTGTTTTGGCAGTGGATGTTGGCCCCCAGCCAGCCCCTTCACCACAGTACCCTGGCCAGATGGCAGTGCCAGTGTCCCCCATGTTTGGTCCTGTTGTCCCCCAGGTATCCCCCATGACAAGTTACCCTCAGACCAACATGATCACACCCTCTCAGTCTTTCTATGGTCATCAACAGCAGTTCATGCCTCAACAGGTTTGTGATAACATGGTTTTCATCAACTTCAATTACAAAATAGTAGCTTTGTCAAATAAGTACTGGGTAGGTTTGGCTTTTTCAATGCATTTTTTTTTATAAACTGGTCCAAAATTTTCACAAACTTGTAATTAAAGTTTAATATTATGACATGAAGTAGACTTGAAATATCATCAAACATTAGACGGTGTTTTAACGAGATGTTAGCCCACTCAATAAGTGCTTCTCCCTCTGTGCAGCACCAGATGGGCATGTACCAGATGTACACCAACTCCATGCCACAGTTCCCACTACAGGCACCCCTGACACAAAGCAGCAGCTTCAATCATGCTCTCAGTGACAGGGGAGGCTCCGGGGAAAGGCTGGTCACCAGTGCTTCAAGCAATGAAGTAAGGAAATGGTATTCATCACATTTTTAATCATCTGAGGATATCGTGGTTAGTGTATATCAACATGCATTGGTGAACTTATGTGGTCCTCTACAGGTCAAGACAGCCCAGTTGATAAGCCTTGATGATGATGTTATAGAAGATATGTCCAAGTCAGATCCAGCCTTTAAGACACAAAGTGACACCACATTTAAACGCCCCTTTTTACCACAGAACAGAACTATAGCCTCTGAGCCTAATTCAGTTTGTACAATTTTATTTCTAATGTACATTTAATAATCATTCTTTTTTTAGCAGCTATTTTAAATCAATTTTTTTTTTTAAATCTTCATATTTTTCCCCTGAAGCAAGCATTGGGTATTGTTTAAAAAAAGATAAATAAATTATGTTATATATTAAGTATAAGATATCTTGTGCAGAAATTCCTTATAACTCTAGTCTACAAAGATTAATTCTGGTAATATTTTTTTTAGTCGTGTTCCCTCCTACTTAATCCACCCGCTGATAGCAAAGTGAATCGACATCGACGGAATGTAAGTGATACATCATTCTTGACCATGGGAGGAAAAGGAAGTGCTTTTAGGTATTCAATATTCTACTGCTTTTTGCTTTGATATCTTGAAAAAAAAGGTTGTGTTTTGAAATTACTTACTAAATAGCCATTTGATAATTTTTTCATAATAGTGATGTGTAGTGAATGGTTGATATTTTCCCAATGTGTAGTCAAACTTAAATGGTTGATATTTCTCCAGAGCCTATCATGGTAATCAGTTGTCTGCTACAAATGAGACAAAATCAAAGTCTGCAACAAACACACCCATTAATTCACCACCTCCGCTGTAAGTTGCTGTATTTTTTCAGTTCTTCACTTACTTAAATATTAATTTTGTCTTAGAATTCATTAGTTTTTTCATAGAGTTCATTGGATCTAAATTGTTTTCATTACCACGCTCTATTTCAATAAATAGGTAATTATTGCATACATTAGCTTAAGCAGATAAAAACCAATTCCAGCACCACACATTATTACTTCACTAGTATGTTTACAAAGTTAAAAGAAAAAATGCTTTTTCAGAGGTTCTCAAAAGTTTACCCGGCCATTATCAGCTGACCTTGTGGAATGGAATCCTTTTGGTGATGACAACTTTGGTACAGAGAATGATGACATGATGTTTGGGGAAGAGTTTGACAAAATCAGGCGAGGCTCCAACACCAGTAAGTTTCACATGCCCCCACCAGTTTTATCTTTGTATACTCTACACTGGGTTGGTTTGTTTGGTTTTTTATTTTCTGGAAGGGATGGACATTATAGTTTAATCACCTCCTGCCCAGCATTTGCTTGTTTTTATACTGTCTGGTACACAATTTTATATTTTAAAACAACAGTTTTAGGGACCAACTTCAATAGGTTTTGGATAATTTAAATTAATTTTAATTTATCCAAAATGTCAAAAGTTAATGACCACAAATGAGAGCTGCAACTGTTATGTAAACTCAGCAATCCTTGAACTAAATGAGAGCAACACTGTAGTGAAAAATATTCAACTATATCAGTTTGTGATGCCACTAATAACCCTGCTAGCATTCTTGTGTAAACTCGCTCAATGTATTTAATGTTGTGGGCTTGATACTTGGGGAATGTATTTAATGTGGTGGGCTCAATACTTGAGGAATGTATTTAATGTGGTGGGCTCAATACTTTAGGAATGTATTTAATGTGGTGGGCTCAATACTTTAGGAATGTATTTAATGTGGTGGGCTCAATACTTGGGGAATGTATTTAATATGGTGGGCTCAATACTTGGGGAATGTATTTAATATGGTGGGCTCAATACTTGGGGAATGTATTTAATATGGTGGGCTCAATACTTGGGGAATGTATTTAATATGGTGGGCTCAATACTTGGGGAATGTATTTAATATGGTGGGCTCAATACTTGGGGAATGTATTTAATGTGGTGGGCTCAATACTTGGGGAATGTATTTAATGTGGTGGGTCACATGGAATTCGTACCCTTTCCTGTTGCTTAACCTCAAAAATAGGGTCAAGGGCCAAGGCTTATGAGCGAGTTTATACTGTAGACATAACACCCCACTAATATGTTCGTTTCACATTTATTTAATCAGAGTGCTAACACATAACCAGTTATCCCGCCCTCCTTGTGTCACATGACCTCACTTTTCCCCCATTTTTGTATAAAGCACAAAGTGATTTTAGGGGATAAAGTCTTGTGAAACTTGACAGATCAACTTAAAGCAGCTTGTGTTAGAGGAATTATTATAGTAGTTTGACTTGTTCGTCTTTCCTTGTCTCTCTTAACCCACGTCTCTTACCACAGGCATTTCCAATGTAAAAAGTCGTGAAGATCTTGTGATGTCTGGCTCTGACTCATCTGATCCTTTCTGTAATGCACCATTCAAAAAAGCTGGTAGGTCTGACCCCACGCTTCAAAATGTTTACTCTAATAGCATTGCAGAGAATGGGGACAATCTTGGCTTTTCATCTATTGTATTCTAGGTTTTTAAATATTGGTCTAATAGTATCTGATACAGTGGGAAGAATCTTTGCATGTGACTCGTTTGGCCGTAGCCTCAAAACAATTTTATTACATTTCATGGGGAGAATATTAGCTTTTGTTTTATTGTACTGAAGATTAGAGAAGTGTTATTTTACTGACACATATAATCTTTACTTTGGCCCATTCTGTATGTTGAGAAAAGTTACATAGAAGGGGAAAAATGAATTATCTTTGTTTATGCTGTTATGGGTAAGCTTTTGAAGTATGAAGTAGCTCAGTGTCTTCCAAAAACTGCTTGTTTACTATTAGAAGAATGTAAAGAGTTTAATCTAGTTTTAACATGATCATATCTCTGATCTGATGGTGACTGTAACTGGATGTCTTTAATCTAGGTGCTAAATGGGACTAATGGATAAAACATTGAGTAGATGGTGTTGGATGTTCTCTAATAACAAACTTACCTGGTTAATGTCCTTACCTGCCCTTTTGTTGACCCTAATCCCCTGTAGCTAACCTAGGACATTTATTCTTTTCTTCTGGCTGATCCTATTATTATTAACCCTAAAGATTTAAGAAAGATGGCTTTAAAATTTTGCCTTTTTTGTGATGTCGAGAGTCTCAAATATATGGTCAGTTGTAAAAACAGATGCTACCATCTCTCCTTCCCCCCCCCCCCCTCTCCCCACCAATCATGATGACACATTAAGAAACTGCCTCCTCATGTGTTACCATAGATCTGTTGACCTAATGTACATTTATTTTTACTCTCTATAAAAATACTCTGTGTGTAGATTTTTAAAAATCTATTCTCTATGAAAAAAATACTGAGCTGATTACTAATCCCTAGTGTTCCTGTTCTAATGTGCTCATTGTTCAATGCTGTGAAGACCCCTTCATTGAGTTGGTTTGACTGAAGTGTGAACACTAATAAACTTTAAAATGCTGCTTCAACTTTTAAAATAAATCATTGACTAGCTTTATGCTGTTATGATTTTCAAGCACATTTTTTGCCCACTATCTTCTGTTTGCATCTTTGGTTTGTTTTAACTTCATTCCATTTTTTCTGCACTTTTGCATGACAATTGGTGTATTAGTATTTATTTTTTCTAAGATTGATTTATTCTCTCACACTTGGTGTAGTAGTTGTATTTTTTTAATGGCATCAGAAAGCATGTCTGTATCTTGAAGAGTGAGTTGATGTAGCCTCTTTGATTGTATGGAGCAGGTCAGTGTGCCTGTGGCCCAGACTTGTCTGACTTTATGGCCTGGTGAAATAAATGTGACCACACTCTGTGCTAGCTACAACTTTTACTGCACTTTTTTAATGCTAGCCACCAGCTTTACACTTGTACCACTACAAAACTATTGCCTGATATTTGACCCTTTTTTTTCATGTTTAAAAGTATTAAACTTAAACTCAAATCTATTAATTGTAAAGCCGTGAAATGAATTGAACCTAAGAAACCTCAAGCTTGCATATCACAACTTATGAATGGCCCTAAAACTGTTGTACAGTACCTGTAAAGAAGTGTATACTAAGAGACCTTGTAAACACTTTCTAAATAATACCTGATTGAAAGTAATTGAGAACTACTTTTTTATGGTTTATAGTTGCACCCAACACTCCCACTTGTTTTGGACACCCCTCACTTTTATTTCCCCTCTTATTTTTGTTGACAAATCGTCATGCCAAGCGTCACATTTAACCCAGATCCTAAGCCGCTGTTGACAGTGACTAACTTGTGGCGCACATTTATTTTCCCAGGCCAAAAGTGGTAAATTTCTGACCAGTGAGTTCCCTTACATCCCAGATGGCTTCCTGCTTAGAGCTCCAGTGGAAAATTATGGCCACTTGCCTCTTTCATTTCTTGGAATGCAACATTTCCTTTTTACTGCTCTACAAGATAAAGTATTTTAAGGAATGCTAGCTGATTTCATCCTAGATCACCGGTTAAATGTGTCCTACTGAATTTTTTAAGTGCCATTATCATGTTGTAATATGTGGAGTGTTTGTTTTTAAGGTGATGCATGACCTTGAGTTTTAAGGAGCTTGTAGTTATTAGACATAGAAGTATACATATACAGCAGTTTAAAATAAATACAGCCACTAAACTATCATCAACTAGGCATGTTTCCTCTTATACAAGATGGCTTATTAACATTGCACATGGCTTGTGTTTATAATGTGCGGAGATTTTTTTGTGTGAGCATGAGCTATATCATAGCCATTTTGTCATGTAAATACTGTCATTGTTAATATTCTTGTTTATTTTTTCTTTCTAGAATTGTATTATATTTTTTTTTTTGCTTTAATTATACACACATTTCTGTATTTTAAAAACCTTGAGCGTGGCCAAAAAATTGTTTCATTACCTGATAGACATGATGACTTTAATTTGATGAGGAAATGGCAGAAGAAGAGCATTAAACACCAAACACCAGATTATTTAATTTTCATTTTATCAATGTAAAGAACAAAAATTTTATGTACACCAAGATTTCTTTTTACATTCCTTCTGTGTAAAATGGAAAACTGTTTTAAAGTTATCCAAATTATCCACAGACTTAAATAACTGGTGTTTTGCTTGGCTCATTACTCCACATCTTTTTAGCTTTTTTTTTTTTTAAATTTTTAAGTTTAATTTTTTTTAATGCACAGCGTTATTGCGACAAACCAGATCACTGCAGTCATTGTTTTTACTGGAATATTTGTGTTAAATAGTGTTGAAATGTGGTTAGTGTTATGTTTAGCTAAGATCCACTAGTACAGTTGTATGGAAAAAAAGGTTGAGGGGTTGCTTGGGTTATGGTTAGTTAAGATCCACTAGTACAGTTGTAAAACAGAAACTTTGAGATGTAGCTGACATAAGCTTTATACCCTGCAACATGATTGTGTACATTTGAATGAAATCCTAAGGCTTTAAATGTCCACAGTATTGAGAAATTATTTTATACTTCAGTGCTTCAGTGATGTGCAATTTCTATACAAGAGTATGTTTATAACTGTTTTATTTTTAAAGATTTACCAAGCACCATATCAGAGTTTCAGTATTGCTTAGTACACACAAATGTATGCTCACATATTTAGAGAGCAATTTTTTAACAAGACAATGAGTAAAAAAGTTACTTTTGAATACTTTTTCTACCAATGATTAACGCAGTAGATAGACCACATGTTTTGTATATCCATTTTACTGGTGTTATTTTAAATTTCTTTCTATATAATTGAAACAGTGCAATTAATATATTTTAAGAGTTTTTTTAATCTGATCATGAATTAACATTCCATAAATGTGCAGGGTGTGTGTTAGTTTATTTTTTTTTCTATAAGTCTGATAATTTGAAGTTGATTGTTGAGCTGATTGTTAGTCATGTGCTAGACTTGACCATTTGAAGTTGATTGTTGAGCTGATGTTTGTGTTAGTCATGTGCTAGACTTGACCATTTGAAGTTGATTGTTGAGCTGATGTTTGTGTTAGTCATGTGCTAGACTTGACCATTTGAAGTTGATTGTTGAGCTGATGTTTGTGTTAGTCATATGCTAGACCATTTCCTCATCCTTTAGAGCTTGATATCTCTGAGATCAAACAGACATTAAACTATAAGCAATTAAGTATAGTCAATTTCAGGCATTATTTAAAAGCTTACGCATATGTTAAGACACATATGTAAAGGTTGCAGTAGTTAAAAAAGGAAGCAAAAATTTAGATTTTGGATGTTGTTGGCTTATCAGGTCACTTGTTAGTGTAACAGCCCATATAGTTAGGCCTGAAAGTTGAAGTATTCATTCCTGTTAAACATCTTTATGTCTCAGTGTATTCTATTTTTGCAAATCTGGCATTTTGCTTGAAGGTATAATAGATATCCCCTAAATTATTTATTATAAAATTTCGAATGATTTTTGGAAGTATTTGTCTTAAGTTTTGTTTAAAAACCACATTTCTTTTATCTAAAAGATTTATTCTGTATGTATTTTCTTGTATTTAAAATGTATGATAATTATGTCAAGTGATTTACTAACCAATTCTGTATTTAATGCATGGCTCTATTCATACAAGTATTTTTTCCACTGAGTGTACAGACTTGGTGTCACATGATACACATGTGACACCAACATGAATTAAGTATTTTTGTTGACATATCGTGCAAATAAGATTTGCCTCAAACTGAACTATTTTGTCTCTAAACTTGTCGATTACATCCTGAATTGCTTTATATAAAGTTAATATAAGTTAATTCTCGGGATTCTAGAATTAATAACCCCAATGGAAGTATAAACCTGGCCATTTTGATAGTAGTATTGTATAATGATTCAAAGAGTCTTTATTGTGAGAATTGAGCGTACCTAATGCAATAAATATTTTTGCACAAGAACATTTTTGAATTCATTTTTTTTGTTTCTTGTGTTTTCTGATGTACAAAAACAACTGGAGAATTTTTGTTTGCTAGTGCTGTGTCCTCATCTGACCCTGTTTTTTTTTAATCTTTTGAGCAAGAGGCTGAAACTACTTACTAACGTCTAAAGCTACCATCTTTAAAAAAACAACTTTTTACATTAATTTCAACTAACTTAGTCTTATAGTTAAAGCTTAGGTGCGTCAAATGACTTACTGTTGTAGTTCAAGGTTTGTTTGATGACATGACTAACTTTTGTTCTTAATTTTGTAGATAAATCCAGGGAGCAGTCGTCCAGTGACAGCTCTGATGGTGAGAGTGCTCACAAGGTGGCTCACACCGACGCCCTGCTCACAGATCCTGCTCCAGCAGAGTCACGCGCCAGAGATTTTCTTGGCACGGGTCAACTTCTGGCAGCTTTAGCTCGAGCTAAGTACTCCCAGCTGATTGACTCAGATGAAACTGAAGAACAAGATGAGGGGAAAACTGAAACTGGTTTCTATGGTAACGGCTTGAGGGATGTGAAGCACCTAGTCCACGATGATGTTCAACATGTGGGCCTTGTTGGCGCTGCTGTCAATAAACTGGAGCCCAGAGCTAGAAAGGAGTCTAGTTCATCCTATGCGGAGGAGGATCACCCTTCAAAGCGAGCTCAGTCTAACGACTTTGGCTATCAGGAGCTGGATGATGAGTTTGGATCCAGGCCTGTGGACCCTGCGGTGGCCGTCAAGGTGAACAATGGAGACCATAGCTCAGCGCAGTACCCCCCCAACTCTGACAGGATTGTGGGGCATGAGTACGGGGTGCGGCCCCTGCTGGATGACGATGAGCTGCAGGACGCTTACGGTGGTCAGACCCAGTCCTGGTCACACTCTGCATCTGGGGACAGTACTGGACACTTGTTCTACGCTAACCAACATGGGATGACCAACCAGGGCTTGACAGCGTTTTCAGACCATCCCTCAGTTGGCAGGAACTGTCTTGGACAAAGTGCTGTGGCTTCTGAGCCAGCTGAAGCCAACTTTGACCACGCTGCCATGACCTCCTCGTCGCTGGTAGTTTCCCCAGAGCTGGAGGCTGGCCTGGATGTCTTCTCTGCTGCCCCCTTCAAGCCTAAAACCTCCAAGAGATCCACCCCAGCCTCTGTTCAAGCTTCTGGTACCTCTTCTGTCACTGGCATGTCTTCAGATGTCTTTGAAGGTGCTCCATTCAAACACAAGACAAGCAAGAGCAACAACTCCTCCACAGTGACCAGCCCAGGCAGTTGCCATTCAGTCACCACGTCTGCTGGTGAGTCGTACAGCTCGTGGAAGGGTGAGCAGCAGTCTGATGTGTTTGGCAGTGCCCCCTTCAACAGCTCCCTTACCCCAAGCTCCACGGGCCCATCCTCCAGCACAGTGTCCCCCTCCATGGAAGACATCATGTACATCAAGACACCAGACGAGGCCCAGCCAGGCAGCCTGGCAATACTGGGACAAGCTCTGTCACCTCAACAGGTTCCAGCCCTGGTGGTTCAGCAGGGGGCAGCCGTGGCCGCCAGACACTCCACTGGGACCTCTGGCACTAGCTACAACATTCATTTCAAAACTGAACTCACTCAAGAAAATAATGTACAAGCCAGGCCTGCTGTGGAGGTGGCCATACCTGAAGACCCCTTTGGAGCGGTGCCGCTGAACAAAGCAATGAAACGTTCCATAAAGAAGGTTAGCACCACCAACCAGCTGACCAACTCATCCATTCCAGCTGCCATGTTCTCACCTCCCAATGACAGGAAACATGGCAGTACATCCCTCCCCAGTGTTGGCACACAACAGGCCAGCAACCAGAGCCTGCCCACACTACAAGACTCCCTGCCAGAGCCTGGACACGCCCCTTTCTTCCCAGCTGCGGGTGTCCCCACCAGGCCCGCCCTGCCTGTACAGGTGACACTGCCCTTCTCCCAGTACCAGAACAAGCAGGTGTTGCCCTCCACACAAAGTCCAGCCTTATTTTCTCCTCCTCCAGCCAAACCCCGGCCCTATGTGGCTCCACACATCCCCCTGCAGGGCATCCAAGAGCAACAACAGCCTGCGCTGTACAAGCCAGTCAGTAAACAGCCAGTTGGACAGCCCCTAGTCAGACCATCCATCCAGCGCCCTGCAGACCTCCCGATGGTGTCCAACCCCTCCCCACCCCAACCCTCCACAGCCAGGGACCTGGGTGGCCAGGAAGACGTGGTGTGGGACACTGTTGGGGACTACGATGATGAGAGTAAATACCAGAGGTTAAAGGGCAGGCCTGGTGTTAACGTCCGGGTCAGCAGGGATCTCAGCACCTCAGCTTTTGCTAACATGAGTTTTAACGACGAGGATGAATTTTCATCGCGTGAGTCACCACTGGCCCAGTCATCCTCACACAGGGGCCAGCCATCCCCTGCTGGTGGGGAGGTGGGCAGGGCCATGGTGCCGGCCACTGGCTATGACACAGGGACGTGGCCACGCAAACACAAACGGCATGCTGAGCCTTTCTCTGTAAAGAAGTAAAACAATAGAAACTTTAGTGTTTGAGAAATTCCGGATAAAAAATTGAGGCAGGATCGTGACTTGTGCATGGTTGAACCTGACCATCCATGTTGGGTGTGGGTGATAAGCTCTAGTTGATGTATATTTTGGCTGAGTCGGCTGTACTTTCTCTGACATGTTAGTTGCTATAGCAACCCTTCTTTGTTGTCATGTTATTGAAGCTTCTATTGTAAATTTGTAGACTGCAAGACATCAAGTTTTTAAATGTAATCTTATTAAGTTGTAGAACATGAATTTATACTCAATGTAATATGTTAGGTAGAGAATTAATTTCTAGAACTGTTAACATAGCATTGACTCACTGATGGGCTGTTGTGAATATGTAATTGTTGATACTGCTATATGTTTTCTCTCTAATACAGTTCAAATGTTTTTATAGATAAAATTACTGTAAGAAGTAGCATTTAAACTTAAGCTGTAAAATGATGGTCTTGTGTTGTGCAGATGGCTGCTGTATGTTGAAACAGTTGCTGATAGATGCTAGGAGTTTCTTAATGCATGCTGTCCACTGGTCGGTTGTTGCTATCTCATCAATTTCAGGATTAGCTGAGTTCCATCAATGCTTCCTTCCTCACACTTCAACAGATTTATTAGTAAACACTAGTCAACAAGCCATAGGTATAAAGCAATTAACTGAAGTAGAAGTGGGAACATTCTTACTTGTTTCACAGCTATCAATATCAGTCAGATGTGATACTTTTGGTTTGTCTCAGTCAGACTAACCATTGAACTTATTCTTCTCTTCATTCAGGTTCTGTCATTTAACTACTCCTCCATGTTTTTTTTTCACTTGTACACTTGAGTAGTAAGCTCATTTTATTCAGGCAAGTTATTAGCTCTAGATTAACCACAAAAACACACCCACACATCTAGTGCACCACTCTCCAAAGTCTGACACACTACTGTTTTACTCAGTACTTAGTCTAGTCATATATTTTACCTGTGGCAAAATGTCCTCCCAGCCATGTTTTTGTACACCTTGTTTCAACCAATCAAATCAATGTTTTAGAGGAAGTATGTAGTTAGCAAGTAGCCCAGCATGCTTATATAACTTGTAATTTACCCATCATTCCAGTCAATATAGTAGCTCCATATTTTCCTAGAGTGGTGTTACCAAATGTGTGAGCTGTTGTCTATGTCTAGTGAAAACTGAGAAGGGGTTTTACTTGTAACAAGAAGAGTACCATATGAGGTATGAAAGGCAGCTAATGAGTGATGCCAGTCCCTGCTGGTCAGTTGGTCCTGGCTGCAGCACTGATGGTCAAAGGGATGGTCCAAGTTCAAACAAGAGAAATACATGCTGACGTAGAGTTTTCTTGTACTTGTAGTTAGACTAGACAAAGTGAGTTGTACACCCCCACTAGTCCAGCACATTTGTTTACTAGTCAACTACATATACATCTACACACTAGGGAGTACCATTGGAGCAAATATTTCATTCATTTTCTTTTTTTATACTGCGACTTATTTGATTTTGTAATTTTCTGATTAGTCAATCATTGTACACCTGTGCCAACATTTAGTCAGAGAAAGTTTTTTATGGGTGAGGCCAAGACAGGGTAGGGGTTTAGACATTTTATTTAAGTATTGCATAGATTGAATATAGTTGATTCATATAGTTGGTTTCATTCTATTTCTAGTGGTCAGGGTTATCTCCCCAAACATCACAGAATTTTTTACATTGGTAACCAGACTCATTATTTTATTCATGTACATAGTGCTGTGAAAAATGTGCAATGATTAGATTTTATGGAATTGTACACTTTGAAGGTTGGAAAGAACAGTTGATTTATTAAGAAATGGCAATCATTTTGTTTTTGTGTAACAATGAGCTGCGCTGCCAAGCTCCCAGAATGCAACCTTGAGGAAGACAGATCTTAGCCCACCAGCTCTTGCCTTAGGGTGGCTTCTTGTATCTTTTTGTTGCAATCATTTTGACAGTCTATAGATTCTGTCTTACTCATATATTCCAGGATACCATTTTAAAAATCTCAAGCGTCAAATGCTGGGTTTTTAGGTATTCAGTCCATAGGTGCATCCAGCCAGATATTTATTTTTATCAGAACTCCATCATTTGATTCTATTTTGGGAGAGGTAGTTTTTCTTTGCTTTATTTTTTATAATTTTCTTGTCACTAAAAGACATGTTATCTCTATACTGTACAAGAGTGAGGAGAAACCAGATTTTATCATGTATAAATTTCTCCTTTGTTTTCAGCCATTGCTTGCTGTACCTTGAACCCTTGTATTTACTTAATTAAGACTTGTATATCCAGTGAGCAGTGTACACCCCAGCTGTGAATGGGATGACACTGTGTCGTCCATCATTTGATCGATTTGTTTGCAACTGTACATAGGATAACTTAATATTTAAACTTTGTTTTCATTCCTTAAATAATTATAAATATGTGTGAGATACAATACATTCTAAATCTGCTTAGTAACAGATGTATTCAATGATTGGCTTTAAAGGCAAAAATGAATCTGGGAGATAGTAAGGATTGGTATTGGACTGGTCAGCAGACAAAAGGAATAAATGGTTTCAAGTCTGGTTTAACTATTATTGTGGTCTGTTGAAACCTGTCAGAGGTTCCCAAACTTGTCTGCACAAAGACCCTTTATAAAATGTTTTGTAAATCAAAAGATGCTTATTTAATCAAGTCGGGTCCTGCAATTTCTAAATAATGTCTTGACTTCTGTGAGAAAGGGGTGGGCGACATTTTTTTCCTCCACAAATGTATCTTGATGTGATGTTGTTAGATGTAGTTATTAGGCAAAAAAGATCTCTGTATCCAACTGTGGTTATTTAGCCACATTTTGTGAACCTTCCTCGTGTTCTTTGTTCCAGGGTAGCCTAGCCATTTCACTTTGTATAGAAGTGTTTGGTGTCATATCTACTTCATTTACTGTTCCAATAATCAAGATATAAATTTCTACATTATTTTATAGAAGACATGTCCTTATGCCACTTATTTGCACTATTCAAATGTGTTAGTTCTAGTTTCACCAAATGGTTGTATGGAAATCAGTGTTGAAATATCTGTATTTAGTCGGTTTTCATAAGCAATAGTAGTAAGTTTAGCTCAACTCTGTTCTGTTAGAATGTAGACATTTGTAAGAATGTTAGTGTAGCTGTAGGAATTTGTGTAAGGATGTTCCTAGATTAGCCAGTTGAAGCCAAGACCTGTTTTGTTCACCTTGATATGACTTGTTCATGTGTGGTGACCACTCATTTGTTAACAGAAAAACCATTGCAACTTCTGACTTTTGTTTTCATTTATGAATGGGTCAATCTGTTCTAGTTATACCAAAATTTTAAACTAATGTGGTTGCTTTTTAGTTAACAAATCACCCTTCTCAATTCAAAAGATGTATAGCACCTGACAAGCAAGTAAAGACATTTTTTAATGACAGACGGAACTGACAACTGTCATTCTTTATTATTGCACATTGTGAAATGTATATAATGCGACAAGTAAACTAAACATGGTACTTTTTGGTTGGGTTAAATAGAAGAAAAATAAAGTAAAATCAACAGAAGAAAATACATAAAATGTTATTACAGAGGAATGCATGGCAATAATTAACCTTTGTTCAGATGTCAAGCACAACTAAACTTTGCAGCCAACATAGAAATCAAACTAGACATCAAGTTGTACTAAATTGATTTGCTTTGTTTTTTCAATTGAATAATTTAATCCTGTTATCATTTCAACAATAGGTTAAATAGTGTTTGTATCACATGAGAAATTAAGTCCATTGTAGCTTTAGCAGAGGCATCCTAAAGAAGTGCTACACCAACTGGCCGATAGGTAAACTTTAAGCGGAGGCATCAAAAAACTTTTCTAACAGCGCAGCTACATCAGAGGGTTGATACTTGATGTACTTGTTCCTATTCTTGGTAAAGTTGAGCTGGCAGTATTTGTTGTAGAACAGGGTGTACCTGGGCACCATGTACTCCTTGTTCTCATTGATAAGTGCTGTCCTCAGCTCACTGTCTGGCATGGCGTAAGTTTTCTGGACCTTGTAGATTTCATCCAGCTCTTTGTTAAAGCCCTGGAACATTGGCAGTGTGGGGGAAATAGTTTAACTGTCTGCACAATGGCAGTGTGTGGAAATAGTTTAACTGTCTGCACAATGGCAGTGTGTGGAAATAGTTTAACTGTCTGCACAATGGCAGTGTGGGGGAATAGTTTAACTGTCTGCACAATGGCAGTGTGGGGGAATAGTTTAACTGTCTGCACAATGTCATTGTGGGGGAAATAGTTTAACTGTCTGCACAATGGCAGTGTGGGGGAATAGTTTAACTGTCTGCACAATGGCAGTGTGGGGGAATAGTTTAACTGTCTGCACAATGGCAGTGTGTGGAAATAGTTTAACTGTCTGCACAATGGCAGTGTGGGGGGAAATAGTTTAACTGTCTGCACCATGGCAGTGTGGGGGAAGTAGTTTAACTGCACAATGGTAGTGTGGATTAAAAACTTACAGTAAATTTGTCTTTGATAACTTATCGTAAATTTGTCTTTGATATAAAAAAAAAACTTACTGTAAATTTGTCTTTGATATTCTGCCTCTCCTTGTCCTTTAACTGAAAAAAAAAGGAAAACTTCAAGTATTTTTAAAATCTTTTATTCATTGTTTGTGGCAAATCTTCTTACTCAATTTTGAACCACTTCTAATGTTGCAATTTTGTTCAAACTATCCAGATATGAATATTTCATTTTTAATCTAAGTAGATATTAAATTAGAATGAGCTACCTATCAGGCTAGTTACAATGGTGAACTGTTGGTCAAGGGTGGTTGGTTTAATTTAGTTTTGAAGACCGCTAGTTCTAATTCCTTTTTTTAATTTGTAGTTGCTTTAAAAAGCTTATTATCTTAAAGGTTTTTTTATTTGTTTTATTTAAGTTAATTACTTTCACATGTTCCTGGGCCCTCTGCTGGGAAAATGGCTTGTCCATTTCTAGAATGTAGTGAAGAACTTTGCTCCAACTGAAAAAAAAAGTAAGTATCAGCCAAAGCCTTCAAGGACTTCAGATAAATTCTTCAATAAATGTGGACATAGCTAAAAGATTTAATAAAACTAGATATTTTGTTTACCAAAAATAGCACTCAGAACCTAGTTATACTAGGGTGATAAGTTGCATAAGAAAGATTCACAAACCTTTGTGAGTAATCTTTTTTCTGCTCAATTATCTGATTGTTATAAAAGACAGCTATCTCTTTGTTCCATGCTTTCAATAGCTCAATTAGTCCTGACCTGGTGAAACCAATTTTTTTTAATACGACTGGCTGACATTAAATATACCACAGGGACAGTATGATTTGACATTAAATATACCACAGGGACAGTATGATTTGATATTAAATATACCACAGGGACAGTATGATTTGACATTAAATATACCACTGGGACAGTATGATTTGATATTAAATATACCACAGGGACAGTATGATTTGATATTAAATATACCACTGGGACAGTATGATTTGATATTAAATATACCACAGGGACAGTATGATTTGACATTAAATATACCACTGGGACAGTATGATTTGATATTAAATATACCACTGGGACAGTATGATTTGATATTAAATATACCACAGGGACAGTATGATTTGACATTAAATATACCACAGGGCAGTATGATTTGACTTTAATTATACCACAGGGCAGTATTAGATAAAATATACCACAGGGACAGTATGATTTGATATTAAATATACCACTGGGACAGTATGATTTTACATTAAATATACCACAGGGCAGTATGATTTGACTTTAATTATACCACAGGGACAGTATTAGATAAAATATACCACAGGGACAGTATGATTTAACATTAAATATACCACTGTGACAGTATATGACATACTTAGGGAAAGTGTGGTCAGCATTATGCCTTAACGCCTTAGTTTCCCAAATATGAGTAAGGTATACATCAGAGCTGAGTAGCCTAAGGGACATACTACAGACTAGAGCCTGGGAGACTTTTGAACTCTAACATCAGACCACACTGTCCTATGAATTGTCTAAGTGATTATAGCTAAACAGAACAGAATGGTTCAATCAGTTCTAAAGAAGCAAATATCAAGCTAGAGATTACCTTGTTAAAGATTTCAAGATGTAGTTGAAGTTGTTCAACATGAAGACTGGTCTAAGTGCTGGGTCGCTGTACGTTTCAGCCTTGTTGCTCAAGTTCAGGCCCAGTGCTGATAAAACTCTGGCTGTAAGGGACAATTGTAGCCATTGGTCACTCAACCCATGCCATTTTTAACCAACATGACACTGTTAGCCAGGAAACCCCTACAAACCTCCCATTACAAACTGCCCACTAAAAAGGGAACTTACTCATGTAGTCCGCCACCTTGTTCCTACAGTGTTCACTGGTCACTATGGCTGCAGTTGTTGCCTTCTCACCTAGAAAAACATTCATCAGATTTCCTTAACTAATACTTGATTCTAAAGAATAACATCAAATACTATCATCCACATTTCTCTTAAACTAAATAGAATCATATTGTTTTAAAAGAGAATTTTAATTTTTATCATTAGACAGGATGTCAAGGAAACACTAATACAATCCGATTATGTTCATCCTTCCCCACTAACCATGCATAAGAAGCATAGCTCCGGCTGTTTCTGCATATTCTTGCAGCTGCTCCAAAAATATGATCGTCTGAAACATTTTAAAAAGTCAAAGTATTTATTTGTAACATGTTTTTGCCTATATACATTTCATTGTTCTACACTTTTAACGTCTTCATCCAAATTTCTATTTTTTTAGTAACTAATAGACAAAACCATGTAGACTAAACAATTTTTTGATTGACTATTATAAAAAAAATGTATAGCAACTCCTGACCTGATTGGCTAACTGATGAACAGTTCCATCTCTAGGCATGTTGGCTGATTTGTCATTCTGTGAGAAAATTTTAATTCCAAGTTTGTAAAATTTGCATGGGTTGTAATTGACAACCAGAAATGGTAAAAAGAGTTATAAGGGAAAATAATTTTAAAAATTCAGTTCTGACAATTTTGAACAATTAACATTAAATAATTTGCAGAATATAATATTAACAGTAACAATCTTGAGATGTAAAAATTTCAAAAAAATAATTCTTACCCTTATACTATCTGTGAATTCTTCCAAAGCTTTGGCCCCCTTCAATATAAGATATGAATCAATGTATTTGTTATCTAATAACACAACATCGCAAGATATTTTTTTCTATGTAATTCTAAAAAGTTAGAGGTAGGGGGTTAATTTATCTAACAATGATAAATACAACAACAAATACAAAAGGCTGACTAAGCTTGTATTATAAATAACTCCTCTAGAAAATAAACCTACAGTATTATCTAATGTAGACACAGGTTTACAAATATCTCCTCTAGAAACTAGTCAATAAACCTACAATATTATCTAATGTAGACACAGGTTTACAAATATCTCCTGTAGAAACTAGTCAATAAACCTACAATATTATCTAATGTAGACACAGGTTTACAAATATCTCCTCTAGAAACTAAACAATAAACCTACAGTATTATCTAATGTAGACAAGAGTGAGGTCAACTTTGCTCTTGTTGGTGCCTGACAACCCTGAAAAAAAAATGTACCCACTCTGATTATCAGGGTAGCTTGAACATTATTTAAAACAATTCATTCTTAATCATCATTCAAAACGCATGCATTATTTTGAAAAATCTGGTATGGGCATCTTAAAAATCACATGGCAATTTTTTGTGAAAAATTACCTCTAGGATTAGATCAAACTCTGGTTTAACAGCACGCAGGTGTTGGACTATAGGGAAGATGGAAAGGACTGCAGCAAAGTCGTGTCTGGCAGCATTCTTGCGAGCTGCCGTTGCTAGCAGCTGATAGCAGCAGAGAGATAAAAAAGTCAACATGTTATGACTAGTGAAGTGGGTAGTCTAGTATAAAACTCACCTCACTGTTACACAAAATACAAGGAATTATTTTCTTTATCAAGAAATGTACTCTAACTTCACCAAAGGAGATATTTACCTCTCCTTCATTGACTAGTGATTCCAGAGCAGCTTGAATAATGTTGTCGAAAGCTGTACGTTGGTGTTTCTCTGGTATAATTCCCTTCATCAAATGGGCCTCACTCTGAGGGGTTCATAAACAGAAAAGTTGAAAAAAAGTTTTTGTTTTTTAATGATTGTTTAATACTGACCTATTGTTTTCTAAAGATGTTTTGTTTGATGCTGACCTAATGTTTTCTAATGATGTTTTGGCTTAATGCTGCCCTACCTGCATCAGCCTGAGCAGAGCACTGAGCTCATTAATGTACAAATCTGTTTCCAGGTCAGGTGACTCTTCCTTTACAGGATCAGGATATGAACCTTGACGTCTGTGACCTATAAACAAATTCATATGTAAATGCTGCTGTTTTAAAATTTCTAGACAGACAGACTGGTTTAATTTGATATATAGTGAAATGCAGTTAATTTATAGTTTGATCTGAAATCTTGTAATTACCTGGCTCAAGTTGCAGCAATGATGAAGCTTTCTTTGTGATTTTCCTGGGAAGGATAAAGTTTTGAGGCTATCACATCTATCATATATTGGGTACATTATATTTTTATAGTAAAAACTAAGTGTTAAGTTATCTCATCAAATTGATCTGAAGAGGCTAGAAAGATGACTTTCACATTAATTTTAGAAGCCATGTTGTAAATTCTAAGTTCTACTTACGCTAGTTTGTTCATGCTTTTTCTAGGTGGGGCTTCTTTTGTGCCACGAAACTTTCCTCCCTGTAGAGATGAGGAAAATTTATCAGACAAGCAAACACTGGTGAGATCTTACAGCTTTACCTGGCACCTTGCTATCTTCTTTTTTCTTCTTATTCTTTCTTAATTTTAGTGTTGGAAGGAATCCCCTCCAACATAATTAAGTATACCTGTCAACTGGTTATGCGCCATTGAGGCCATTGACTCCGATTTCAGCCTGCTTTTCTTTTTGAATTTGCTTCCATAGCCTTTGTCCAACCAAGAACAAACTACAAGGCAGCAGTTGTTTTGATTTTGGAGCTGTCTCTCCTAGAAGAGTGGCTGCCCCCAGCTAACGAGCCTCATCTGCCTGAGGGTTCCAACTCGAGACTTTTCGGTTTAGCAACCATGAGCTTTACCGACTTGACCATGCCGACCCCTTACCTTGTGTATAACCTGACAGTCAAGGCTGGCCACTTACCCCAGCTGGAGAGTTCTGTACACTGAAGGCATGCTGGTTCACATTGAATGAGCCCCCACTGGATGACTTTAGATGTTCTTTCAGCCTGTTGACACAAACATTTCTTTATTCAGCATTCACTGACCCACTCTAACAGCCACCACACCAACAACTTCCTAATCCTCTTCACATGTTCATTGTCTAAATTTCAATGTCAATAATGTGTTATTTAAGTAGGCGTAAAATAGAATATTACAGTGGTTTATATAAAATTTAAGCTAATATGTAAGTATTTTGAGTATGCATTTAGGTAGATGTATAAGCAGGTGTTAGAGTACTTGTGTATGTAGGCATGTAGCAGATAAGTAAGTTGGATAGTAGGTGGATGTGGTAGCAGGTGAGAAAGTAGATCTGTAAAGAGATGTGTAGGCTGATGTATGAGTGTGTAGACAAATATGGAAGTAGATCTGTAGCCCACCCTGCAAGTGATCTGCTCAACATTGTTGATCTGGCCCGTGTATAAGTACGAATGAAATCTGAGCTTTTCCCATGTTCTGTCAGCCATTTTGAAATCAGGATGAGATCTTCAGTGACCTTCTCAGAAAGTTGCTGTAAAGCTAAATCAGTGTCTGTTCCTATGGGAGGTAGCTCTAAAGACAAAAATAAAACAAAATAGGCAAAAAGTATAGATTTCAACGCTTAAAAGTTATTAAGATTCTAGAACTTTGAAAAAATTGTGTGTGCTAGCTGCTTCATTGTATGGCTATTAAATCTGTATCATCATTTGTTTAAAACAAAGAATATTTTGATGTGTATGTAAACAATGAAAGTAAAAGTAAAGTACCTTCATCAGTATTGAGTAGATCTAATATTAGAATGGCTGGTACAGGCCGCCCATGCCTGTTCAACAAAGACCCAAACTCATGGTGGAGGGCGTCTTTACCCTCTTCAAATATTCTTTCCTTGAGAAAATAAATTCAGCATGTAAATTTTCTTTAACATTCAAACAAAGCACAAAAACATGTATGTAGTGCCCACCACAAAAAAATTAATTAAAATCATTATTCTCACCAAGTTTACTTGAAGTAAAATAAAACACAATTCCTTTAACAACATCCTTATATAAAAATTCATATATTTTGTTTAAGACCAAAAAAACAAAGTGAAGCATACTATTTCTTTCAACTCCTTGCTGTTTGGACTAAACAGCTCAAAATATTTTTTGGCTCTCAGAACTTTCTCCAAATAAGACAAATATGTTTCCAGATCACTTGCGGCAGGCCTGCAAAGAAAAAAAAAGCCAGAGGTTATTCACACTGCTTAAGTTTTCAATTATCTAAGAGTTGAGTTAATCAGAATAAAATTAATTTTCTGAGAACTAAAATTATTTTTTAAAATGACTAAGTATGAAGAAAATATTTACCCTTCTCTGATTGTTTAAAGTGACAAAACCAAGTATGAAGAAAATATTTACCCTTCTTTGATTGTTTGCTCCACATCTTTAGCTGTATGATAAAAACTTAAAACATTGTCCAAGGTGTGCATTGTCTTTTCAATATCTTTTGTTGGTTAAGAATAAAAATGTGTTTACAGTACATTTATGTTATTCTTTTTCCCCAAGAGGCAGCTGCTACTTCACTATTGTTTAAATGTTCTACAGGTTCAAATACTGTGGTTACAAAAATCATTTATCATATTCTTCTTAACACTCTTCATACTTATATTTTTTAAATATATTTTAAACTCAATAACTGAATAATTATGAAACTATTTTCAAAATAACTTTCAATGATACTTTAAAATAAAAACATTTAACTTATTTATGGTTTGAATTTTTTTATTTCAAAAGGATACTTTCTTGTCTGCGACGCAAGTTTTCAGTTTCATTGTAAACAGGAATTATTGTCTTTTCCAAATTCTTCAACCGCTCTTCAAAGCTGTTTAAAATGTTAATCATACCTGTTGTGTTACTGTCATACTTGGTCAAACATTGACGAAGCAAGGTGAGATTGGCTTCCTCCTTTAGATATAGTTTAAACAGCTTAAATATGTATTGTGTCAGTTTAAAATGAAGACATAACAGAACAATAATCAGAATTATAGTTTTCATAATTATGGTCAGATATTATAATGTAATAATTCACAACAATAAATGTCATAGTCATCTTCATTCTTTTATTAGACCTATAGACAACTGTACTATAGTATTATACCATTTATTAATTATTTATTTAGTAATTGTAAAATTTAGGCCCCTGCCCCTACTAATTACCTACTAGATCTAGATCTATCTATTACTATTACTATCATTACTCAGCTACGATGATGTACTAACTAAGCCCATACTACTTATTACTTAAAGGTTTTCACTTAGCAGTATCAACAGAATGGTTTAGTCAAATTTTTAGTTCAGTGTTCACATATTTAAAAGTCACTTGACAAGTTGTTATATAGATCTAGATCTATTACTATTATAATTATAAAAATATATTGGGAGGCCTTACCTTTCCTAGTTTCTTATCAATGTCATGCTTCAATTCAGCAATATCGTCCATCATCCCATCAATTCCGTCCATTCTTTAACTTTATGTAATATGTTATGTAGTAAGTAGTAAGTACTAAGTAGGCAGGTGTGTTGTTGTTTTTTTACATGCAATTAATATAGTCTACATTATATTGAAAACGGGTGTAAAATGACGTTTGGTTTTTTTTTTTTTTTTTGTAAGTAATAGATCTAGATCTAGTAAGTATTGTCTAGAGATCTAGAATGTCTAGATTTACATCGTTTAGTTCTGACTCCGTCTGAGGGTGTATTTCCTGCTATTAAAATACCGAAACTGCTTTATAGCGTGCTCAAAATTGTTCAATAATTATATTCGCCTTTTTCTTATCTCATGATTTTTAATATTTAATCAGGAAAAAATTGTTTTATTACTATTACTGCTATGGTTCATGTGGGGTGGTGATCAGGGGCGTAGCTAGAGGAGGGCGAGTGACTGGTAAAATGTATATATTTTGTATAGCCTACAAATTATATTTTAATCAGGCAGGGTAGTGGGTGGTGCCCCCCCTCCATCCCTCACAAAGAGATGCCTGAATGAAACTGACATGAATGTTAAAGACTATCATTCGAATAGAATCTTATACACAAAATTAAATGTAATACTTCTCATGTTTCAAACATAATTTTATTAGCCAGTGCTTTACTAAAACAGGTTGCTGAATTTTTTATTCTGACCTTTGTATAAGCTTTTACTTAGTTAACAATGGTCTATTTTTGATGCCATTAACAATTAGGGAAGACAATTAGACATTTTAATTTAAAATTACTTGATTTAATAATAAAAAGGGAGATGAAATTAAATATTAGAGATTACTCCCTCAGCTGATGCTGGTGAACTGTGTTTGTGAAGAATGGTTGATTTCTTGCTCAGGAGTCGACTACAAGGAGCAGATAGTTGTCTTTTAGAGATTGCATGCAACTGATTGGGTTTTAAAGCAAATAGTTTGAGTCGTAGCCTATGTGATGTCCTCTAAATTATGCAAGAGATCTCATCAATGACCATTTGTCAAATTCTGTATGAATCCACTAAAGCCTTTATAACTGATATAAGTAAGTGTAGTGTGTATTGGACCATTACCATTTAGACTTTACAGCTCATATTGACAAACTATTTTTTTAAAAGCCTTAGAAATCTTACCAAGCAATTCGCTAGAATTTAAAGCTTCATCCTTGCTAGAAAAACATGCCAGCTGAGCTATTTAGTTAGACGCTTAATGTAAGCATGCAGACATGGGTGGGTGAAATGTATAGTAGTTAGGGAAATTTTAACTATGTTGGAATGATAGGGATTTTGTGGCTCTTAAAAACTGAAGCAGATTAACTGAAAACCAGGTTCTATACCTCCAGTACTTAATTAGTTTAATTGTGTTTTATGAATTCTAGGAAATGCAACTAATAAAGAGTTAAATCAGTGTTAGGAAGGAGGGGGAGAGGGGGGTAATTCAAACACAGTAAGACAAAGTAAGACAAGTTACACATTTTTATTCAACTGAAAATCAGCAAGTTAAAAAAGTTTCAAAACATGGCTATTTTGAAAACTAAAGCACTGAAAACAAGATGAATAAAGTTTTTATAACAGGAAAATTGTTTTAATAGTCCTTATTTCTAGGTCAGTTGAATCAATAATGAAAATAAAAATATTGGCTAATCAGATTGAACTGTTAACACAAATTTTTCTTTTAATCAACTACGTTTTCATAGACTTGACATCAACAGCGAGTATACACATTCTAATTAGTTCATTTATTTAAAAACTAGTATCTTGAATAGAACTATTTATTCAGTGTAATTTTTTATCTGGATTCCTTCTCTCCCAAATAAGTCTATGTTTCTGTTTCATGTAGGCCTCTAAAGCACCTTTCCCGCTTCTCATATCACCATCTGAAATATTGAAGATGTCATTTTAAACTGACAGCAAGTGGCTAGACTAAAGATAAATTTATTTAAATGAATTACTACTTTTAGGAGAGAGATGGTTAAGTTAATGGATTATGTGCAGTGCAAGAATGACCTGTTGTAAGGTGTATGAAGTAGGAAGGGATTGAGATGTGTAGGTTGGGGATGAAGAGCACTACTGTGAATCTAGGAAGTAGTGTGCTTTTTTATGTTGGTATTAAATCTATTGTGGAAAACTATTTGTCTTCAAGTTAATGTATATGAATGCAAGGTAATAAACTTGATCGTCCATCATAACTCAAGTTGTAGTATTTGTAGTTGGAAAAAACAATAGCATCAATGTCATTGGTCAGAAGACATCACTTAAGTCATAGTCAGGAAATAGTACAGAGCTAAATGATGAATTATAAAAATAGTAACCAAAGCTAGTCAATAAAATCTTATAATAATGTAAAAAAACACTTTTCAAGCCTAAAATATATCAGAGATGCTGAATCCTTTCTTCTTCTTCTTAGTTCTTAATTTTTAGTGTTGGAAGGGATCGAGCCTTATCTGGCAGAGGGTTTGAACTCAAGACTTTTTCGACTTTATCAACCATGAGCTTTTGCCGACTTGACCACGCATCCATCACAATTAATTATACATGTCAACTGGTTATGCGCCATTGAGGCCATTGAATCCAATTTCAGCCTTCTTTTCTTTTTGGATTTGCTTCCATAGCCTTAGACTAACCAAGAACAAACTACAATGCAGCAGTTGTTTGATTTTAGAGTTGTCTCTCCTAGAAGAGTGGCTGTCCCCAGTTTACAAGCCTCATCTGCCCGAGGATTCGAACACAAGACTTTTCAGTTTAGCAACCATGAGCTTTACCTACCCGACCACGCCGACACCTACTGAATCCTTTCAACTTTTCTTTCTAGTAGCTCAAATGTTAAAATAGAGCTAGCAAGAACATGATTGGCACTGTAATTACACCTATAGACAATATGATTTTCAATCAAGCTGCAGCTATAGGCAATATGATTTTCAACTTAAATTAGACAGTTGAAGATCCAACATTCAAACTTAAGTCTTGTAACAAAACAAATTTAGCACCAAGAAAACTTACATTTGATGAACCAGTTAACAGCCGCCTGGTTATAATCTTCTTCAATCTGTTGACATTTGTTTTTTTTATCAGGACCTTCCCACGCATAGCATTCAATCTTTCTTTGCCTCAGAATCCTGACAATATCGCTGTCAACCATCCTGAAAATAAAACGTCCTTCAGGATAGCATAAACCCAGTGGGTAACCAACTGTACATGTAGATTCGCTTCCTTTATCAAATTGAAAATCTTTTTACTTTCTCATATACAGAGTATTGTAATCATGCAAAAAAAAAAAAAATTAAAATTGAGATTTAGACAATTTGACATTTACACCTCCCTGAGTTTAAAAAACTTAGTTCAGCAATTTTGTCTCTATGTCGGTGAATATAATAATTTGAGAGCAGTTTCAGTTATGTTGACAAAATTTCATAAACAAGTCTTACAATCAAATGTGTATTTTTTTTATCAACTGGCGAGCAATTTCTGGTAACAGTTAAGTGGTACATGTGCAACTTTTGTTTTCAAAAAAGTTAATTAATTGAATACCGTGTAAGTCAGATGGACTGAATTTGACACAAAAGTATTAAAATTTATATGCACATTTTTCTTTCGACTTTTTTCTGATCACTTTTAATTTCTGGGCAACATCTGATATCCAGAGATGGTAATTTACTCCAGTTCTGGTTTATAAAATACCCATTACTTGGCTATTGTTTCAAATAGATGGATAAAATTTAAAAAATAGATATAAGATCTTATATCTTAGATTCTGTCAAATTTTGAGTAACTTAATGCACCAGGAAGTGGAA
Source organism: Physella acuta (assembly GCF_028476545.2). Classification (NCBI taxonomy): domain Eukaryota; kingdom Metazoa; phylum Mollusca; class Gastropoda; family Physidae; genus Physella; species Physella acuta. The sequence continues at coordinate 329,108 of NW_026732228.1, read as the reverse complement.
TTTTTTAATTTTATTTCATACTTTTAAAAGCAGCATCTTCTAGGAACTGTACGCCTTTATTATTTCTTAAAAAAAAGAAACATGCGGTTTTGCAACAAACTTCTATAATTCTATATTCTGATTGCGCTGGAAGTACTATCCCACCCTATTTGTTCATAAAAATATACACGAAAGTTTAGAGGAGATCACTCCCTCTTTATTTATTTATGGTTATCCCACATTAAACTTTACAAGCTATCATAATGTTTTTTAAATGGCTGATCTCTTCTACTAAAGTGGAACTTAAACACTAACGTAATCTTTTTACAACAATATATGTGTCAATGTTAGGTACAAATAAATTAGCTATCATTTTGTTGTACTGACTTGTCTCTCTGGAACTGCTGGTCAGCTTCATAGATGCAAACTGGATCTTCTTCATCACACTGGTCAACTGTTGGGACCCTATTGAAACGCCTGTGATAATACTTGGTTTGGTTCCTGCTCTGAATAGGTAACACCACCTTCTCTGCAAGATTGAAAACTTATGAATTCATACATACACATGTATATATATTATATGTATACATACATATACATATGTCTACATACATATACATATATGTCATTAGATAGATATAAATGACTGTAGGCCTATGTCTGTGTCTTCTATGCATCACTACACCATTCATACAATTCCATGAAACTTTGGAAGATTGTTAAATTTTGAAGGGGCTGCTCCCCAGCAGTAGTTCCCTAGGGTCCATTGATAGCGCTAACTGTAAAAGGATAATACTTGAATCAACAGCTCAAACTAGGTGAGGAAATCTTTAAGACACGTAACTATAAAAATAGTAAATAAAAATAGGGCCTATTTGTTTATTATTAAGTAACTTGTAAAATGTCTCCTAGCCAAATAACAGAAATGTCCTCTGACCATAAAAATGAGTGGTCCAGCTTTATGTTTTGTTTTCATGTTTTAGTTTCAACCTTCAGTTTCAGGCCGGCATAAGAGGGCTACACATAGGGTAAATTAAAAACATTACTAGTGTTTCTATTATTGTATGCCAGAAAAATATAGTGACTTATTCAACTTATTGGTTTTCTTTAGGAAATTAAAAAATTTTGAGAATGATTTGTGGCAGTCATGACATTAGCACTATGAAAATAAGTAAAAACACTCTCATTACAGTTTTTAAATTGTTTATATAACTTCTACACTTTCTACAAATACAACAATACAAAGTGTTAAAGATTGGTAGGTATTAGCCTTACATTAACAGCGTGGCTGAATATTTTCCCTGCTGACAAGATTATATGAACTCACAATGCCCCCAAGCACATGACACTTGTCATATTGTTATTGCTCAGTCTATGACCTAGGTTAAAGCTTTTGTAAGCACTGACTATGACCCCTCACAGTGATTCCGCAAGTATGTCTCGCATTTTCTTCTTGCAATTTCCCGTCTTGTCAGTTAGCAATTAACCAACAACTTATTATTAATCCCTGTCCATCAAGACAACACACAGGCCTAAACACAATTTAGATGACAAGAATAACCACTGAACCAGGTAGCCCTAATTGTTAGTAATAGTAATTTACTAATTGTAGAGTTAGAGCTATGCGCATCTGGTTAGAATCTGCATTATTAATATTATACTTTATACATTTTCTTCTTGCACATGTGAAAAACAAACCATTATAAGTGCATGAAACAAAGAAATGTCTCGAAAATTTGTCTCGCTGTTAGGTCTATAAGTATTTTTATGGTAAAACTCCATTTTAGCGTATTTTATTTCTCCGCTGCTTGTTTACCTCCAGTTGAGCGTATTTTATTATAACAACCGAAACAACCAAAACACACCAAAACACGATTCATTTATTTGTATTGTATTTTTGTTTTAACAAATTAATAAAAATGAATAAAAAAAATAAAGAGAGTGACTTTGTTTTAGATTTTGATAATTTAGTTTTGTTAAAACTTGAGAAAAATCCAAACTTAGAATATTGAATGTGCAATGTTCGTGTGTCAGAATTTTCATGGCAATGGGTGAAGTACGTAAACGTAGCTCACAATTGCAAGGCGGTTAAGTTTGTATTGTTACAAGTATCTCCCAGGCATGATACTATAAATAAACATTAATGAACTTACAATGATCCCAAAACTGAGGCCAACACAATTTCAAATAGCTATTGCCCGAGCTATGACGTATGCTGATAATTCAATGTCAATGTGAACTCACGGTGAACCCGCGACCGTGTAAGGATTTTTCTCCCGCTGACGATTATACGAGATTCGATATTTAATTGGAACAGTTCTAATGCTTTTTATGTTGGTTTTTTTATCTTTTCTAATTAAAAATCACATTCATTGAAAAAAATAAGTAGATCTAGTGTTTTCCTGACGTTTTTGTGTGTTTCGGTTGTGTTTATAATAAAATATGCTCAACTGGAGGTGAACGTGAAGCGCGGAATAAAATACGCTAAAATGGAGTTTTACCATTTTTATTATTTACTAGAGGACTAGGTACTAGATCTACATTTTACAAGCGATTCAGCTGCGTGAGCTGGTATGAGATGTCTCGAATTTTCTTCTCGCCTTTCGCGTTTCTCGTCTCCCAATTTACCAATACCCAGTTTTACCTCGTACAAAAGTCACTGGCCCGTCGAAAACTTTAAATAAAGCCATTGCAACATTCTGAAACTTGAAATTTCCACTATTTTGGGGTGATGCTGAATGATGCTCTTCTTCTTCGTGCCCCATTTCTTGTTTATGTCTAATCCAAGGTCAGTTATATGCCTTAGCTCACAGCAGTCTTGTTTAGGAAAGTTTATATACCGAAAACTATAACTAAAATATTAATCAACTGAAAACTATTATTATATTAGTAAAAAGCGGTTGCTTTTTTTCTTCATTATTTACAATAGTTTATACTTTATACCTAGATCTACATTGAAAATAAAGAGCCATAAAAAACTTAACAGTCATCCATAAATGATTTCACGAGATTTTAATCCCCCCCCCCCTTACCTCATATGTACAAGATCTCACATAATATCAAAACTTAAAATTTAAAAGAAGGTCGAATGTATTTGATAAATTATTAAGCATAGAAATGAAATCCAATCTAAAATTTTCCAAAATGATTGATTTATGTTTACACACCTCCTACCCCAATGTGTAAGGTTACATATCATCTACAAAGGCCACAACATCTCTCCGTATACAGTTGCTTAAAGTTGATATTCACTTTTTTTATTTGAAAACAACAGTTTAGTTTAAATTATATAATAAATTATGTTTTATCCAAACGTGTTATATGTTTATCTTGTGTGTTTATCTTTGTCTTGTCGACCTTTTGGGTATGTCTGACTTTTGTCATCAAGAAAGTAAAAATCCGTATATGTAAGCAGAGGCTTAGCGACCCTTCCCGGCGCCCGGGGACAAACTTTCAATTTGGCAACCCCCTCGGGAACAACCTTCCAATTTTTAATTTGTACCCCCCCCCCCCCCTCAAACTTTCAATTTGCACCCCCACCATATATTTTTTATATTTAATTTGCAAAACTGAAGCTAAAATGATATTTTAATTTGTTTTTTCCAACCCATTTTGGCGCCCCGTAAGGTCGGCGCCCGGGACATATGTACCCCCACCCCCTCGCTACGCCTCTGTACGTAAGTCTAGCACTTGGAGGGGGGTGCAGAATAGGCAGATAATAGTTGACGTGCACATTCTGCTAGAATAAAACAAATTAAGTGAGCGGTAAATTATAAGTCGAAATTTATGCCGTTTTTGCATTTTTATTGGGTCTCGATGTGCCTATTTTGAAAGAATTCGTACAGAAGTGGCGGAATTTTTGACCGGCAGTAATTACGACCAAGTAAGAACGAAGAACGCGAAAGCAAGTTACAAGCTTTTAATTTAAAAGAAAAGCGTACGTCGATATATTATGTATTAAATACCCTTCTACAGTGGAACCTCGACATACGAATGCCCCGACATACGAGATTGTGGTGGTAAGAGCTTTGATATTCAAGCAAAGTATGAGACAAGAGTAACCGGATTAGCTTGTTTAACAGTTCGAGGAAAAATCTCACCGCCATTTAATGACGATTACCTATAATTGTTATCCCAAACATTCTGAATGAGAGGAAAAAAATAAAACTTGGGCAGGTTTATTTTAAAAATAACGACCTGAGTGGAAAAGCAGGGTTGAGGAAAACCAAGTGAAAAAAAATCTTTAAAAACGTTTTAATGACAAGCTTTTATGTCAAAATTAATGTCAGATTGCATTGTCTTCGTGTCTTTACCCAAGTACCGATGTTGAAACGAATCTGTCAGTTAGAGGTGTCCGATATTTCGCTCGGGCGTTTCGATCTAGACAGACTGATGACTGACGACAGACAGAGGAAGCAAGTTAAATAAAAGTTTGTAAAAAGCAAAGATCAACAAATTTCGCGTGAACAAATATTATTTTATTCAGAAAGTACGTGGTATGCTACTCTTTACTGGTTAAAAAAAATCTATAATACATTTAACTAAATAAAATTAAGTTGCGTGTACGGTATTTAAAACTAGTTTTAAAATAATCTTCCGGGGAGGCTACACTTTTTAAAAAATCCATAAAAAAACGTTTAATAACAAGCTATTATATAAATTCGCACTAAAAATGAGAAGAAAAAAAGATTTAAAAAAAAAACATATAGATCTAATAATCAAACTATTATTCAAAAAACTAAAAAGAAAAGCGTGTGTCGCTTCTTAAATTCTAGTAAAGGTTATCAATACATAACATAGCAACCCTCGCTTTTCTTTCAGAACTTCAAACATTTTAAAACAATAGAGTTCCATGACTAAATACAATTGCGCACATATAATGGAGACGAAAATGTGCGTATGTCGATAGCGCGGTACATAGTATACTTTATGTAGGAAATTTTAATTAATTCTTTAAAACTTAATTAAGCATCTATTAAGTCAAACTTGTTGTCTTGAGCGACGTGCCAAGTTTAAGTAAAATTGGTTGGTTAGAAGTGGTCAAAATTTCGCTCGCCAGTTTCGATCCAAGGCGGACAACAAAAGACAGAGGACGCACGTTAAATAAAAGCTTGTAAAAAGTTAATTTATTATAGGGGCGTAGCGAGGGGGGAGCGGGGGGGGGGGGTGCGGACCGCACCGGGTGACACCTTTTAGGGGGTGGGTGACACCAAGGCAAGAAAATAGCAAAATATATAGAGAAAAAAAGGGCGGGAGGGGTGGAAAGTTTGAGGGGGGGGGATGCAAATCAAAAATTTGAAAGTTTGTCCCCGGGAAGGGTCGCTACGCCTCTGGGGGGTGACACCATTAAGTGCCACACCGGGTGACACCCGACCTCGCTACGCCACTGATTAATTATATCATAGGCCTAGATCTATATTATTTAAAAAAAAAAAAAAAAAAAAAAAAAACACGAACGAATGGGCTGAAAATTATTGGAATTGTATGCAAAAGGATTTTGGTCTTTTCGAAATATTTTGACACTGCTCGATTAAAATTTGTAGTTGAGTGCCTCGATTAATTGTGTATTATGCGATGTTTTGATAATATGATGAAAACCTTGAGACGATTAAATTTAGTTAGCCTAAATGTCACAACGGAGAGACTGGCTCTTGCTTAAAAATAAAAAGGCTAGAAAGATAACTGTTTTGGCCACAAATCCCCGAGTTATTCTAAAAGTTGATCTGGCCTCATTTACGTTTCCTGTTCCTTTTCCACGTTCGGCATCAAGATGGTAAGACGTGCTCTGAGTCTCTCTTACTTTGCTACACCTATCCATAGTCATCCCTTATTAATAATGTTCTTAACTTATCATACTTAATCAAAAAGACTGCTTTACACATCTATCACCATCATGCACTTTTTATTTTGTGTGTTAATTTAGTTTTTCTTATTAGTCTCATAGAAAGTTTTCTGCACCGAGACACGGTTCTAAGGGATTTCTTCCCAAGAAAAGAAGTACTCGTCACAGGGGAAAGGTAAAGGCTTTCCCCAAGGATGACAAGACTAAGCCCGTTCACCTAACAGCCTTTATTGGCTATAAAGCTGGCATGACCCACATTGTTCGTGAGGTTGACCGTCCTGGATCAAGTAAGGATTTTTTAACGCCATTCTGTAGTTTCCGCTTAACTTGCCTTAACTTGTGGGTCTTCCATTGTTACCAAGTTTGAGAGTTATTAAACTGACAATTTCTTTTTAGAGACCAACAAGAAAGAGGTCGTTGAGGCAGTAACCATCATTGAAGCTCCCCCAATGGTCTGCGTTGGAGTTGTTGGTTACATTGAAACCCCAACTGGACTTCGTACATTCAGAACTGTCTTTGCTGAACATCTAAGTGAAGAGTGCAGACGTCGATTTTATAAAAACTGGTAAAAATAAATTGCTATTGAAGTATGGTTATGTAGGCCTTTGTAGTGATGTTAAACTTTTATCTTGTTACTAATTAAATTGTTCTTTTTGTCAATCCTGTAACATCACACTCCTTTGCTCCTCTCAGCTATTGAGTGTCCACTTATGGTCACATCTTTGCTGATGAGCATAATGGTACAGATATTCAGGACTAATCTCCGCTCATGACTGCTATGCCAGTCATGATGAGATTTAAATTTTAGATATGCTGTTTGGTTATCATGCTGTTGGGAATAAGTCCTAGCACCCATTTGATGGTGAAAAAAATGTGGTACAAGGTAGGAAATCGTAACGCTATGGCTGTTGTTCCACTTGTGCATACAATTTTTCTTGGGCTGAACTATAATAGGCTTAATATAGATGAAAGCAAATAATACAACTGTGTCATTACAAATCAAACAGGTCCAGCTCTAAAAAGAAGGCTTTCACTCAGTATGCCAAAAAATGGGCTGATGAAACAGGCAAGAAAGAGATTGACACTGATTTGAAGAAAATCAAGAAATACTGCAAAGTTGTTCGTATTTTGGCCCATACTCAGGTAAGCCTCTTTTGTCTATAATTTTTTTTTTCCCCTATCATTTTATGTTCTGGAAATAACATACTTTCTTCTTTCGTTTTAATCAGACCAAATTGCTTCGCAAGCGTCAAAAGAAGGCTCACCTGATGGAGATCCAGCTAAATGGAGGCAGTGTTTCTCAGAAAGTAGATTGGGCTGTTAAGCATTTTGAAAAGCCTATTGAAGTGGGGTCTGTCTTTCATCAGGATGAACTCATCGACTGCATTGGAGTTACCAAGGGCCGTGGTGTTAAAGGTACTTAAACCTGCTAACAACTTGTCATTTGTTCAAGAATATATGATGAACATGGATCAGCATTTCTCGCCAGAAATGCTCTGAGAACTATTGAAGATTTTCACCATGTTGCCTTCCTTCTGATATTCAGTCTGTAATACTTAAACACTGCATGCTATGTTTCAATTATATATGCTAACTAATGGTTTTTGCTATAGGTGTTACATCCCGTTGGCACACAAAGAAGCTTCCCAGGAAGACTCACAAAGGTCTGCGTAAAGTTGCCTGTATTGGAGCTTGGCATCCTAGTAGAGTCCAGTACTCAGTGGCTAGGGCTGGTCAGAAAGGTTACCATCATCGTACTGAGATTAACAAGAAGGTAACTTGATTTTTGAAATAAGTCATTGTCTTGCTACTGATTTTACACTAGTTATTACCTGTTGCATCTTTATTTTCAGATCTATCGTATTGGTGCTGGTATTCACACTAAGGATGGCAAGGTCATTAAGAACAATGCTGCCACTGAATTTGACCCAACTGAAAAGACCATCACCCCCCTTGGTGGCTTCCCTCACTATGGTGATGTTAGAAATGACTACCTCATGATTCGTGGCTGTGTTGTAGGGCCTCGTAAAAGGGTTATCACCCTTAGAAAGGTACGGCAGTTTGTTAGTGTAACTTGCACATTTAGAAAATCATTTTAAAAGTGTTGATTGCGCAGTTGATTCACATTTTATTTTTTCAATTTCCAGTCATTGATGACTAGCTTCCGCCGCCGTCTTATGGAGAAAATTACCCTCAAGTTCATTGATACTTCTAGCAAGTGGGGACATGGTCGCTTCCAGACTGCAGAGGAGAAGCGTACTTTCATGGGTCCTCTTAAAAAGGAACTTATGCTGAAGGATAAAGAGGCTGTTTCTGCTTAATTATCATTAGCATGAATAAAACTTGAACTTCTTTATTTTGTTTTGTTAATATTTTGTTTTGTTTTTCTGTGAATGTTTTTTTTTTTAGTGTTTGTAAGGCTTTATGGAATTGGTTTCTGCTTTGTTCCTGCCTGTTAAAATGGATATCTCATTCTGAATGATGCATTTCATAGATGTCCATGTTTGAAGCCTTTTCTGTTAATTTGTCTGACACATCTAAAAGTGCAGCAAATATAAGTTTCAGAATTTAGTCAATAGTTTAAAATAGCACTATGGGAATGGCAAGTTGGGATATACTACCTATAGACCATTTTAAGTTCTTTAAAAATGTATAATTCTGCGAAATATTAGTACTTTCTCCATTTGTTTTTGAGAAATAGGAATTGCGCTTACTTTACTTAAAATAGGAATGAAGGCAGATCATTAGACTTAAGTGAAATTTTGAAAAACCATAGGTATGGTTACCGGAATCGTGGACAGGAGATACAAGATTGATATAATACATGTGAAATATCCACCTAGCTATAACGGTACTCAAATTATCTTGTTCAGACACACAATTACAAAACTTTCCGAATCAGGGAGGTTTAAAACGTAAAAAAGTACGATTTGTACTTGTTTCTCCCGAAGCATAGTGGGGTGGAGGGGTGAACTTGTTATAAAGTATTGGTAATACTAATAGAGACATAAATTAAAAAAATAAAATCGCTAACAGGACAAATACAGCAGCATCTATAGCTCTGAGCAGTGCTGTCTGCTCCGACCTACTCGTACAGTTTTGTCCTTAGATTATTGACTTTGACACCCAGGTTACGGAATAATGATTATGCGAAGGTTGTTTTTTTTTTTCCTCCAGCAGAGATAAAAATAGTCCTTAGTTAGGCGTCGATTTTCTTTTCTTTTGGTTACTTAGGGGTCACCCATTAATGACGTCACGTTTTTTTGACGAGTATTACACCCTCTCCTCTGTCACACATCGTCACAAAAAAATCTGAACCCCCCCACCCCTAAAATGACGTCACACCTCAGCCTACCCCCCCCCCCCCCTCAAAATTGCAGTTGAATTTCTTATAATACGATATTTTTTTAAAATCCTGTCTGAACTGTCAACATAGAGTATTTTAAACCCTATAAATCACAATTTATTAAAAGTTTTCTAAAACGCGAAATGACGACTAAAACACACCAGTGTTTCTTCCAGACTTTTTTTCTCCGGGGGGGGGGGGGGCACTTGAAATTTGGTAGGCTTTCTTCGGGGGGGGGGGCGGACACTGTTAAAAGTATATATTTTCTATATAAATTATATAAATTTCGTTCGGGGGGGGGGGGGGCGGTAGAATTTTAAGCCCCCCCCCCCCCCCCCCCCCCCCGAAGAGATGCCTGGAAGAAACTCTGAAACACCCCCCTCCTCACATACCGACACAAAATTACGGACACGGACTTCCTCCCTCCCCCCCCCCCCATATTTTTCGTATTTATTATTGGGAATACTCAGTAAGATCGGGAAATCCCCTTTGAAAAAATTTCCCAAGAATTTTAAATGTATACTTGTATACATCTTTGAGGTGGTTGGAAAACACTTTTCTACAATTTAAATAATATATTATAAAGGTTTGGTCTATTGGTACGTAACTATTAACATAACAACAATTATTATTATTATTTTAACGTAATGTGTGTCTACCTTAATATTTTTAAAGATAATTCATTCAACTCGATTACGATAATTCTATTTTCGATATGAATTAAATGTTCAATTTTTAACTATTATTTTTATAAGCATTAACTATGATTCCTATTTAAGAAAAAAAAATTAAAACCTTCATGTAAATGTAATGTTTATCTCTAAACCTTCATGTGAATGGATTGTTTATCTCAATTCACGATGAAGGTTACAATCGTTATCACTGATACCCTAACACCAACACGCCCGTCCAGTCCAAGACCTAACACCTACTGTACCCAACTGTCCAGGACCTAACACATACTGTACCCAACTGTCCAGGACCTAACATCTACTGTACCCAACTGTCCAAGATCTAACATCTACTGTACCCAACTGTCTAGGACCTAACACCTACCCAGTAGCGTAGCGAGGGGGGGGGGGCGGGGGGGGGACGACATATGTCCCCGGGCGCCGACCTTAGGGGGGGCGCCAAATTGAAAGTTTGAGGGGGGGGGTGCAAATGAAAAGTTCGAGGGGGGGGTGCAAATCGAAAATTTGCTCTCGAGGGGGCGCCAAATTGGAAGTATGTCCCCGGGCGCCGGGAAGGGTCGCTACGCCTCTGCACCTACCTGTAACCCACCTGTTCACGACCTAACAACTACTGTACCCAACTGTCTAGGACCTAACACCTACCTGTGTCCAACCTGTCCAGGACCTAACACCTACCTGTGTCCAACCTGTCCAGGACCTAACACCTACCTGTGTCCAACCTGTCCAGAACCTAACATCTACATGTATCCAACCTGTTCAGGACCTAACAACTACTGTACCCAGCTGTCCAGGACCTAACACCTACCTGTGTCCAACCTGTCCAGGACCTAACACCTACCTGTATCCAACCTGTCCAGGACCTAACAACTACTGTACCCAACTGTCCAGGACCTAACACCTACCTGTGTCCAACCTGTCCAGGACCTAACACCTACCTGTACAGACCTGTCCAGGACCTAACACCTACCTGTATCCACCTGTTCACGACCTAACAACTACTGTACCCAACTGTCTAGGACCTAACACCTACCTGTACCCACCTGTCCAGGACCTAACACCCACCTGTACCCACCTGTTCACGACCTAACAACTACTGTACCCAACTGTCTAGGACCTAACACCTACCTGTACCCACCTGTCCAGGACCTAACATCTACCTGTAAACCACCTGTTCACGACCTAACAACTACTGTACCCAACTGTCTAGGACCTAACACCTACCTGTATCCAACCTGTCCAGAACCTAACACCTACCTGTACAGACCTGTCCAGGACCTAACACCTACCTGTACCTACATGTCCAGGACCTAACACCTACCTGTACCCACCTGTACAGGACCTAACGCCTACCTGTACAGACCTGTCCAGGACCTAACACCTACCTGTACCCACCTGTTCACGACCTAACACCTACTGTACCCAACTGTCTAGGACCTAACACCTACCTGTAACCCACCTGTTCACGACCTAACAACTACTGTACTCAACTGTCTAGGACCTAACACCTACCTGTATCCAACCTGTCCAGGACCTAACACCTACCTGTGTCTAACCTGTCCAGAACCTAACACCTACCTGTACCCACCTGTCCAGGACCTAACACCTACCCGTACATACCTGTCCAGGACCTAACACCTACATGTATCCAACCTGTCCAGGACCTAACACCTACCTGTACCCACCTGTTCACGACCTAACAACTACCTGTCCCCACCTGTCCAGGACCTAACACCTACCTGTACCCACCTGTTCACGACCTAACAACTACTGTACCCAACTGTCTAGGACCTAACACCTACCTGTACATACCTGTCCAGGACCTAACACCTACCTGTACCCACCTGTCTAGGACCTAACACCTACCTGTACCCACCTGTCTAGGACCTAACACCTACCTGTATCCAACCTGTCCAGGACCTAACACCTACCTGTATCCACCTGTCCAGGACCTAACACCTACTGTACCCAACTGTCTAGGGCCTAACACCTACCTGTACTTACATGTCCAGGACCTAACACCTACCTGTACCCACCTGTCCAGAACCTAACACCTACCTGTATCCAACCTGTCCAGGACCTAACACCTACATGTGCCCACCTGTCCAGGACCTAACACCTACCTGTATCCACCTGTCCAGGACCTAACACCTACTGTACCCACCTGTCCAGGACCTAACACCTACCTGTACTTACATGTCCAGGACCTAACACCTACCTGTACTTACATGTCCAGAACCTAACACCTACCTGTATCCAACCTGTCCAGAACCTAACACCTACTGTACCCACCTGTCCAGGACCTAACACCTACCTGTACTTACATGTCCAGGACCTAACACCTACCTGTACTTACATGTCCAGAACCTAACACCTACCTGTATCCAACCTGTCCAGGACCTAACACCTACCTGTACATACCTGTCCAGGACCTAACACCTACATGTACCCACCTGTCCAGGACCTAACACCTACCTGTGTCCAACCTGTCCAGGACCTAACACCTACCTGTATCCAACTGTCTAGGACCTAACACCTACCTGTATCCAACCTGTCCAGGACCTAACACCTACCTGTATCCAACTGTCCAGGACCTAACACCTACCTGTACCTACCTGTCCAGGACCTAACACCTACCTGTACCTAACTATCCAGGACCTAACACCTTAGCTTACTTGTCTTCGTATCAAGTCTGAAAAAGTTTTTTATTACTTTTAGCTAACGAGTCGTGACGTACATCTCTATAAAATCCTTCGACGTGTTTTCAATATCCCCTAATCACAATCCAAGGTACCGGCACTACCGTTTCTCCTGCCCAAAAGAACCAGCACTAAGATTAAGATGGCGTCAAAACTTAAAACCGATTTGACGAAAGCTGCATTGAACAACGACGTCACAGCTGTACAGAGACTACTGGACAGGGGAGATGATGTGAACGCTGAAGACAATGGATGGACGCCCCTGTTGGTTGCTGTAAAAAACGCCAACGTAGCTGTCGTCCGGCTTCTCTTGCAGGCTGGAGCAGACGTCAACTGGACTAACAGAAAAGGACAAAGCGCATTGCTGTTTGCAGTGCACAACGTGGACCTTGAGGTTGTAGAGCTTCTCCTGCAGTGTCAAGCTGACGTAGACCAGGCGCATGTCGGAGATGGCACCACAGCACTTTACTTCGCTGCCAGATCGGGTTCCGCCAGTCTTGTGCGCATGCTCATAAGGGCTGGCGCGAATGTTAATCTGGCAAACAGCGAAGGCGTCACTGCCTTGATGAAAGCATCGGATCGAGGATATTACGACACTGTGCGTCTGCTACTTAATGAAAAAGCTGATGTCAAGCTCGTGAGCCGCCAAGGATGGGACGCATTAATGTACGCTTCGTGCGAAGGTCATGGGAAAATTCTAGAACTTTTGCTGAAAAATTGCGATAGTATCAACAAAGAGGCTCTATTTATAGCCTCCCAAAACGGTCGCACGGAATGTGTGAAGCTGCTGCTGAAATATGGATACGGTGTCAATGTAGCTAACGATGAAGGCAACACGGCCTTGATGTATGCAGCGTATGCTGGCCATGAAGCTATAGCGGAAACTTTGTTGAAACAAAGGGACATTAACGTAAACCAGCAGGATGGTAACGGTTGGACGGCCTTACATTATGCATCGAAGCAAGGCAAGGCAAACGTTGTTCAACAGCTGGTCAAGCGTAACGCTGACGTCAACCTTCACAGCACTAAGGGGGTGTCAGTTCTCATGATGGCGTCATTGAGTAACGCGCCTGGCGCTCTCCAAACTCTGAATCTGCTGCTTCAGTCTCACGCAGACGTCAACTATGTTTCTCCGGACGGCTGGAGTGCATTGGGTGCGGCGTCGTTCAGTGGGCGGCACCAGGCGGTCGAATGTCTGCTGCAACACAGTGCCACGGACATCTCCAGGTCTCTCATGCTGGCAGTAGGTCAAGGTCACAACACAATCGCGGACACTTTAATCACATCCGGTGCCAACGTCAACTTTACAGACGAATCTGGCACAGACCCTCTGATGGTCGCAGCCAGGGCCAACAATGTGGCAGCCGTTCAGAAATTAATACAACTTGGTGCCGACGTCACTAAAGTCAACATCGAAGGCCGCAATGCATTTATGGAAGCAAAGCACTACGGGAGTTCAGAGGTCGCGACCTATCTTGACCCAAACCACACAGCTCCTGTTGTTGCAGGAGGCAACAGGTACCATAATAACCAGGTGATTATCAATCCAGTATACAATCTGTCTGTAGTTATTCAGGCTCCACATTTAAAAAATTTGTCTGTGAAAGGCCCGGCTGTCAGCGTTGAAGCTGAGACTGTCGAAAACTTCGCACTAAACGGCTCGATTCACGTCAATGGAGGCGATGAGGACAACGATGATTAAAATAAAAAATTCATATAAAAACGTTTTAATAACAAGCTTTTATGTAATAATGCACTAAAAAGTAGAAAATAAATTATACACTACTATTTAAATAAATATAAAGAAAAGCGTGGGTCACTTTAGTACCTATTGGATACCTTTGCTAATATTTGGGAAGAGACCCACGCTTTTCTTTATAGTTATTTAAATAGTAGTGTATAATTTATTTTCTACTTTTTAGTGCATTATTACATAAAAGCTTGTAATTAAAACGGTTTTAATGAATTTTTGTATTTTCTACTTTTTAGTGCATTATTACATAAAAGCTTGTTATTAAAACGTTTTTTTCTGAATTTTTTTTTAGTACTTTACATGTTTTTATTTACAATAGAGTTACATGACTAAAAACCATTGCGCAGCTATTGAACGTGATGACGCGCTTTTGTCGTGATGACTCGTGTGGATAGAACTGTCTACTAATTTGGTCAAAATTTTAATTAGTTCATAAAAAATTAATCAGGCGACCAATTAAGTCAAATTGAATATCATGATGCATTGTCTTCATGTCTTGACCCTCGTACCAATTACGAACCATATCTGTCAGTTAAAAGTGCCTGCAATTTCGCTCGGGCGTTTCGATCAATGACAGACAGACAGATAGATTGACTGACTAAATAAAAGCTTGTAAAAATAGTTAAACTATCTTAAAAAATCTGCGTTTATTATACACGTCATAGAAGAAATGTGTACAAATTTTAGAAATATTTGAAGTGTTGATCAGTTATCTTTCAAAAGATACAATAAAGAGAGAGGTTTTAAATGATGTGTTTGTTGGTTCTCAGTCGTGTGTGTTAATTGTGTTTAATAGACGGGAGAACCGACATATATATATATATATATATATATATATATATATATATATATATATATATATATATATATATATATATATATATATATATATATATATATATATATGTATATATATATATATGTATATATATATATATATATATATATATATATATATATATATATATATGTATATATATATATATATATATATATATATATATATATATATATATATATATATATATATATATATATATAAATGGACATCCATCAATACAGACCACATCAATAATCAGATAGTCTAATCACTTAATTTAGGACTATTTTACCTATACACCACTATTATCATGTAAACATGTTTGATGGATTAAATTGTTGTTCAATAAAACGTTGGTAAGTAATAATGAAAGATAAACTCTGGACCGTGAGAGATAATTTTTTTATCGATTGTTATCTGTGTATGTAGAGCCTCTAATGAGAAATGTGCAATGGGTTGTTAAATAAAAACTGCGCTCTCCGCTTGGTACGTGCAGCTATAAATAGAAGATCCAAGGGAAACAACCAACGCCAAAGAAACGCCCCCGTCGTGTGTTGGGTTGTGGTGTGTACTATTGACGGTGCGTGTTGCCGTGTCTGGTTCTCTTATATATTTAATTGAATCGTTGATTTCACTCTTTGGATAAATTTAATTTCCTTCACCGCATTGGCGAGTTAGTCGTTTTGCCGACAGTTTTGATATAAAGGTAATTTAATTTTCAAATTGTAATTTTACATGTTGATTTTATTAATGTATTATATATAGCCTATATATATATATATATATATATATATATATATATATATATATATATATATATATATATATATATATATATACCAACAAATACATTACATGTCTAAATTGCTACAGATTAGTTCCACGGTATTATGGCATGTGTTTGTTTACACATGTGTGGGTGTGTGTGTGTGTTGACATGTGTATGGGTGTGTGTGTGTGTCGACATGCATATGGATGTGTGTGTTGATATGTGTATGGATGTGTGTGTTGACATGTGTATGGCTGTGTGTGTGTTGTATGGGTGTGTGTGTTGACATCTGTATGGATATGTGTGTTGATATGTGTACGGATATGTGTGTGTGTGTGTTGATATGTGTATGGATGTGTGTGTTGACATGTGTATGGCTGTGTGTATGCGTTGTATGGGTGTGTGTGTGTGTGTTGACATGTGTATGGGTGTGGATCAGTTCCACTAAACAACGGATGAAATCAGTTCACCGAATGCAGGTGTTTTTCAGGTGAGTACCTGCCTACCTGTGTGAAACACACCTGTGTAGTGTGATCGTGTGAGATTTGTAACGTGTGGGATCGTAGCGTACAACAATCATCATTGGGCCAGTTTCTTCCAATGATTAGACTACACAAATTCAATACAATAGTATTCAAAATTTCATTTAGTGATATTTCCTTATGTGTGATACTATGCCAAGTTTGGCTTTTGCAAACGTTGTAATGGTATTAAATATGGGCTTCAGCTGATTAAATAGGGACACCAGTTTCTATAGGTGTCATATTATATGGGCTTCAGATGATTTAAGGATCAGTTTCTATAGTGTCAAATTATATGGGCTTCAGATGATTTAGGCATCAGTTTCTATAGTGTCAAATTATATGGGCTTCAGATGATTTAGGCATCAGTTTCTATAGTGTCAAATTATATGGGCTTCAGATGATTTAGGCATCAGTTTCTATAGTGTCAAATTATATGGGCTTCAGATGATTTAGGCATCAGTTTCTATAGTGTCAAATTATATGGGCTTCAGATGATTTAGGCATCAGTTTCTATAGTGTCAAATTATATGGGCTTCAGATGATTTAGGCATCAGTTTCTATAGTGTCAAATTATATGGGCTTCAGATGATTTAGGCATCAGATTCAAGATCGATGGCATTAATAAGGTGCCACAGTATTATGACAACAAGGGCCACTGTATTATGACAACATGGGCCACTGTATTATAACACAATGGGCCACAGTATTATGACAACATGGGCCACAGCATTATGACAACAAGGGTCATGTATTACCTCCCTTTGTTCTCCGCTAAAACAGGATCTATGACAGGTAGACTGACAAGCATGCTATGACGTCTCCTGTGATGGAATACATTAAGGTGGAGGGGAGCCTTATCTTACCTGCAAAAGTTGATGGCCCACCTGACGTCTTCCAGTGCCCTTATTTCACCTTAGTCAAACCCAGGTAACATCTTCCTTTCTGCTCAGATGTGTCTATATATAGCAACATGCTCCTCCCAAAGAGGCGCTCACTTCTAGCCGGACGTGGCCTAACTGTCCTAGCATGCATTATGACAGGAGACATTTAACGGCAGGGGTGTTATGATGATGCAGTAGCAAGACTCTAAGACAGTAGTTCATAATCTTTTTGGACGTACCGAACCACACCTGTTTTTTGTGCGTCTTCTGAACCCCTTTCAATGGTTCTCATGTAATGGTAAAACGATCATGGTTAGGGTTAGGGATTGGTTTGGGGTTAGGTATAGTTGTAGGGCACAAGATAGTAAAATCAGCATTTCTGTAATTTATGGTGGTAATAAAAGCCCAATCGAAATCCGGACAAAAAACCGACATGGAAAAAAAAACCGACACTGACAAAAGGCCGATAAGACAAAAGGCCGACATGAAATAAGGCCGATATCTAAAAGGCCGATATCTAAAAGGCCGGCATCCAAAAGGCCGACAAGACAAAAAGCCGACAGGAAATAAGGCCGAGTTCTTTTGTCCTGCACCAAGCCCTATTGTGTGTCACAGTCTGACTATCTTTAAAAAAAATCCCCACCGTGTCTGACAATCTGACCCCACCCCCACCCCCTCCTTACAGCTGGGTCCCCGATGAAAGCTCCAGCTACTGTGAGCTCTGCTCCACCAGATTTACGCAACTCAAACGACGTCATCACTGCCGCATGTGCGGTGCCGTGCGGTGCGCAAAGTGCTGCAACGAGAAGGTAAACTTTGTTTTGGGGTGAAAGGTCATACGACTGTTAACTTTGGACTTTGGTGTTAATCTCTCCTCCTCCAACCCACCACAGCAATCTACTGTAATGAGATTATCGAGATAATATTGTACCTCCCCCCCACCCAGGTCCCCCTGCCCCAGCTGGGCATCGAAGAGGCGGAGAGGGTGTGTGAGTCATGTAAGACTGTCACGGAGCTGGTCACAAAGTCAAGGTCATCCATTAAGGTAAGCTCAACTCACATCAAACCCAATCGTGTTTTACGTAAGTAAACATTGTGGGCTGGGATTTCTTATATATATATATATATATATATATATATATATATATATATATATATATATATATATATATATATATATGAATGTAAATAAATAAACAGCGTGCGAACCGTGTCGTGCGAGAGAATAAGAAGCGAGCTCTATATATATGGATTATCTCCCATTGACTGCCCTAATCCTACATTACTTAAGCTTGATTAGAACACAGCGCCGTCCACTGGTGGACTTCACCTTCGTTGTGAGATAAGCAGGCGGGATTAGCAGACGATATACTCGCATTAATCTCGTGTCCAGAGATTGAGTTTGTGGTTAACAATGTTAGACGGAAGTTGTATCCAGGTGTTGGATGAGACGTGGGGTGGGGGTGAGGGGAGGGGAGAGGGGAGTAGGATAGGGGTGGGTGGATTGTACTCAGTTGCTGTCAGAGGGTTGGTATCCAATGTAAACACTGACCTGTCAATACAGTTTTATCAACCACCCCTACAAGTACCCCGGCCTCTACAACACCCCCACCCACCGCCACAGCACCCCACCCACCCCTACAGAATCCCACACCCCCCCCCTTACAGAAGACCACCCCCCCCCTTTCAGCAACCCACCATGGCTAGGCAGCAGGATAGATTAGTCTAATCAATATCATCAAACATTCAGACAATCAATTCATCTCCTAAACCCACATCGCTTGATGCACTGACATCCTTACACACCCTACATTATTACCTATCGAAAGTTAATTAGACCTTAGGAGGGGAGGGAAGGCTGATGCTCTATTCTAATAGTCAAAATTAGCAGCCGAATCCCTTGGTTCAACCCCCCCCCCCCTCCTCCCCATTATTATAGACATGCCTTTCCTTAAATCGATAATGTTGGTTACATATTCTGAGCCATATTGAGAACTCATACAACTTGCTCCAACACACTTTAGCGACAGTGCACCAACACATCATAGAAGCTTCCCTCCACCACACCTTAGCGGCAGTGCACCAACACATCATAGAAGCTTCCCTCCAACATACCTTAGCGACAGTGCACCAACACACCATAGAAGCTTCCCTCCACCACACCTTAGCGACAGTGCACCAACACATCATAGAAGCTTCCCCCCAACACACCTTAGCGACAGTGCACCAACACATCATAGAAGCTTCCCTCCACCACACCTTAGCGGCAGTGCACCAACACATCATAGAAGCTTCCCTCCAACACACTTTAGCGACAGTGCACCAACACACCATAGAAGCTTCCCTCCACCACACCTTAGCGGCAGTGCACCAACACATCATAGAAGCTTCCCTCCAACACACTTTAGCGACAGTGCACCAACACATCATAGAAGCTTCCCCCCAACACACCTTAGCGACAGTGCACCAACACACCATAGAAGCATCCCTCCAACACACCTTAACGACAGTGCACCAACACACCATAGAAGCTTCCCTCCAACACACCAACACATCATAGAAGCTTCCCTCCACCACACCTTAGCGACAGTGCACCAACACATCATAGAAGCTTCCCTCCACCACACCTTGGCGACAGTGCACCAACACATCATAGAAGCTTCCCCCCAACACACCTTAGCGACAGTGCACCAACACATCGTAGAAGCTTCCCTCCACCACACCTTGGCGACAGTGCACCAACACATCATAGAAGCTTCCCCCCAACACACCTTAGCGACAGTGCACCAACACACCATAGAAGCTTCCCTCCAACACCGCCTAGCGGCGCCCCTCTAACTTTACCTAGCGACGCCCTCTAACATAAAGTGTCTCCCTAACATAACCTAGCGGCGCCCCTCTAACACAACCTAGCGGCGCCACTCTAACATAACCTAGAGCGCCCTCTAACGTAACCTAGCGACGCCCTTTAATATAATCTTGTGGCGCCCATTTAACATAACCTTGCGGCGCCCCTCTAACGTAACCTAGCGGCGCCCTTCTAACATAATCTAGCGACGCCTCTAATATAACCTGGTGGCGCCCCACCAACATAACCCGGCGGCGCCCCTAACACACCCACTGAACTACCCCACAGGCCTATTTGACGGACTCGGCCAAGGGTTTAGCGGCCTTCTCCAGACACGACAAGCATATCAAAAAGGTAAATATCAGACACGCACATCAAAAAGGTAAATATCAGACACGCACATCAAAAAGGTGAATATCAGACACGCACATCAAAAAGGTAAATATCAGACACGCACATCAAAAGGTAAATATCAGACACGCACATCAAAAAGGTAAAAATCAGACACGCACATCAAAAAGGTGAATATCAGAAACGCACATCAAAAAGGTAAATATCAGACACGCACATCAAAAAGGTAAATATCAGACACGCACATCAAAAAGGTAAATATCAGACACGCACATCAAAAGGTAAATAGCAGACACGCACATCAAAAAGGTAAATATCAGACACGCACATCAAAAAGGTAAATATCAGACACGCACATCAAAAAGGTAAATATCAGACACGCATATAAAACAGGTAAATATCAGACACGCACTTCAGAAAGGTAAATATCAGAAACGCACATCAAAAAGTTAATAATGAAAACTTTGTTATGGATGGAAGATTACGTTTTTATGATCTAAACTTGCCTTGCATCAATGGCTGAATTTGTCACAAACTTGCCTTGCATCAATGGCTGACTTTGTCACAAACTTGTTGTAGTTGATTGAACTTGGTGGGATGCAGGCGTTGATAGTACTGGCATCAACAGACAACATTACTGTGCTGGTGAGTACTGGACGTTTCAACACCTCATTTCAACATAATCAACACCTCAATTCAACACAATCAACATCTCATTTCAACACAATCATCTTATTTCAACACAATCAACATCTCACTTCAACACAATCAACATCTCATTTCAACACAATCAACATCTTATTTCAACACAATCAATCTCTCACTTCAACACAATCAACCTCATTTCAACACAATCAACATCTCAATTCAACACAATCAACACTTCATTTCAACACAATCAACATCTCAATTCAACACAATCAACCTCTCATTTCAACCCAATCAGCCTCTAACTTTAACACAATCAATATAATTAATAAATGCTTAGTGTTTAAGCTTAAATTCCCCACTTGTCCTACAGCTAAGCTAGCTCCGTTGGTCCTTCAGCTAACTTAGCTCCTTGGTCCCTGAGCTTAGCTATCTCAATTTGGGCATAAATTAAGCTCCGTTTGGCAATGAGCTGTTATCTCTGCTGGTCCATGATTTAAGTTAGCTCCTTGGTCCCTGAGCTTAGCTGACCTGAAGAATCATACATTGTGTTTGAATGAAGGTCACTGTCTGCAGGGTCACGTGGCGTCAGGCATCCAATCGCTGTCCACTCACACGTCACTTCACAAACACTTGGCCGAGGCTGGAGCTATCAAGGCCATCTGCAAGTAGGTCAAGGACGACTGGTGTCTGCTTACACATTTCTTACACTTTGTTTTCTAAAACAATTACATCCTCTGTCTGCTTATATTTCCTCTGCTCTGTTTTCTGATATTCCTATCAAATGTGTCTTGCTTGTAAAGACTCCATAGCTAATGGACCCTAGCGAGAATCGTCTCTAAGGTATTCGAGAGGCCCATTAAATCTGTTAAAAATAATGCACGGTGTAATTATAATTAATATAGTTATAAAATCCTAACTGTCTGGTTTTTTTCGGACTTTAAAAAAGAGTGGATGTATTTGACGTTTTAGTATTTTCGGTGATTAAACACAATTTAAAAAAAACCGGGAGTGATCTCCCCTAAACTTTCTCGAATATTCTTATATAAAACAACAGGGGATGGGAACTCAGGATATAGTTATGATTTTTAATCCATTTTAAATACTTAAATTTAAAAAAAATAGAATAGAATCTCATAGAAAAAAGAATTGCGCACCAAGCGAACGCCAAATAAAGATGTTCATAATAGTGCGCAATATTATTAGTACTTTATTTTTTTGAGACATCGGAAATTAGCACTTCCGGTCAACGGAAATTATTCAAAATTTGACAGAAGGTAGAGAATTAGATCTTTTACTTACGTGTGAAATTTCATTTATCTATCTGAAATAGTACTCAAGTTATAGGCTTTTGAAAAATTCTAAGTAGAAAAAGTACCACTTGTGGTTATCGGAAATCGCTCAAAAGTTGATAGGGTTCTACAATTTTGATAAAATACTTAAATATGTAATTTCATCAACCTAGCTGTAACGGTACTCAAGTTATCGTGTTTACACACACACAGACACAGACACACACACACACACACACACAGACACGATTACAAGACTTTCTCTATACTTCGTATATACGAGAAAGTAAAAAAAAGGCAATAGCAATTTGGTTTTCATGTTGTATTACCGACATAAACGATGGCATTCGATATGCTAGCATAAATTGTATCATACAAAATGTAAACGAAATGGCAGAACTAGGTCATATGATTTAAAATAGCATTATGTTATTTAAAAACACTTATCTGCAAAGTTTTGTAAACAAATAACTATCGATCACGGAGTTACTGTACAGCCAATCAATGTTTGTCTTACAAAAGTGAAACATCCGGTTATAACTTAGGCTTGGTGAAAATAAATAGAAATATAACCTGAAACTCAAAAAAAATGATTTTCAAGTTCTCTGCATTTGCAGCTTTATAACATTGATTCTAAAAATATTAAATTTCTAAATTATTTTTAGGCTTACGTTTTTATCTTTTATTATTTTACGGACGCTATGGAGTCAAAATAAAAAAAAAAGCAAAACGAATTTTATCCATGTCAACAATAGTAGATCATAGTTAAAATAAGCCCATTGTTAACATTAGTATTAGAGAGTAGTTAACCGTAGACCGCTGTTAACATTAGTTAAGCTACTGAAGTTTTTATTTACCCTTAAACTCTTTAATTCCTTTATCCGTTTATTTGTGAAGGTCAAATAACCGTGAAGATCAAATATCCGCGAAGGTCAAATATCCGCGAAGGTCAAACATCAAAACAAATTATTTTCCGCTCCATACTCTGTTCTCTTCCTACCCCCCACCGCACGTAACCCCCACCTCATCTCCATACATGCCCGTGTGCCTGTGTCTCGTTTTTTTAACATAACATGATTTAATTACCAATGGTAATTAGTTTATAAAATTTATATATACATAATCCAACGGGCTTCTAACTTCTGCTAGAATGATGACGTCATTGTTTGTACAATTCAAACCTTTGTATTTTACTGACGTCAAGTAATTTGTCAACTTGATTTCAATACAAAAATCTCTACAGAATCTTGAGCACAGTGGGGGATAAGAACCAACAAATTGCTGTAGACTGTATCAACGCTCTCAGGATATTCTGTAACACACCTAACTTAAAGACTAAAGGTAAACTACATCACACCTAACTTACAGACTAAAGGTAAACTAACACCTAACTTAAAGACTAAAGGTAAACTACATCACACCTAACTTAAAGACTAAAGGTAAACTACATCACACCTAACTTAAAGACTAAAGGTAAACCACATCACACCTAACTTAAAGACTAAAGGTAAACTACATCACACCTAACTTAAAGACTAAAGGTAAACTACATCACAGCTAACTTAAAGACTAAAGGTAAACCACATCACACCTAACTTAAAGACGAAAGGTAAACTAACACCTAACTTAAAGACGAAAGGTAAACTAACACCTAACTTAAAGATGAAAGGTAAACTAACACCTAACTTAAAGACTAAAGGTAAACCACATCACACCTAACTTAAAGACTAAAGGTAAACCACATCACACCTAACTTAAAGACGAAAGGTAAACTAACACCTAACTTAAAGATGAAAGGTAAACTAACACCTAACTTAAAGACTAAAGGTAAACCACATCACACCTAACTTAAAGACTAAAGGTAAACTACATCACTAAAGACTAAAGGTAAACTAACACCTAACTTAAAGACTAAAGGTAAACTAACACCTAACTTAAAGACTAAAGGTAAACTAACACCTAACTTAAAGACTAAAGGTAAACTACATAACACCTAACTTAAAGACTAAAGGTAAACCACATCACACCTAACTTAAAGACTAAAGGTAAACTACATCACACCTAACTTAAAGACTAAAGGTAAACCACATCACACCTAACTTAAAGACGAAAGGTAAACTAACACCTAACTTAAAGACGAAAGGTAAACTAACCCGAAACGTATGGTAATGCTAGGGCTAGGATTAGGATTAGGCAGAGTATTTTAATACGTATTCTTGAGAGGCTAATTCCCATGGATAGGATGAGTGGAGGGGGTGGTGATCAACAAGGGCAATGCACTAGGAGGGCAATAGCCTTGGAGTAATGACGAGGGTGAGGGGGGGGGGGTTAACTGTGAGAGGGGTACTGTTATTGACCTCTCTGTACATTATGTAAATTGAGACGGCCTAAAAATCGCGTCTCTTCTTAAACGTGAAGCTACGCCGCAGTAATGCCCGTAGGTCTATTGTTTGTATCGGTTAGTCCTAACCCAGTCACCCCTGACCCCTATCCGTCAGTCCTAACCCAGTGACCCCTGACCCCTATTAGTTGATCCTAACCCAGTCACCCCTGACCCCTATCAGTCAGTCCTAACCCAGTGACCCCTGACCCCTATCGGTGAGTCCTAACCCAGTGACCCCTGACCCCTATTAGTTGATCCTAACCCAGTGACCCCTGACCCCTATCAGTCAGTCCTAACCCAGTGACCCCTGACCCCTATCAGTCAGTCCTAACCCAGTGACCCCTGACCCCTATTTCAGCCCTGGACGACGGGGGCCTCCAGCCGGTGTTGAACCTGTGCTGGTCGAGGGACGACACGGTGGCGCTGCTGTCCATCAGCACACTCAGCCTGATCGCCGAGCACCTGGGCACACACGCCGCCATCGTCGACAGCAAGCACAACGCCGTTTCACGTCTGCTGCAGCTGACCGCATCAGCAGACGAGCAGGTAGGTGCCAGACGTGTTGATCTGTCAGGCGGGAATGTCAGATTGTAGGGTAGTGCATGACCATTGTTCCAGACATTTTTTGTAGACCAGTGTGGCACCCTATGAACAGACAAAAACCGACTGATAGTCAGACAACATTAGACCAATGCTCCCATAGACCAATGCTCCCATAGACCAATGCTCTCATAGACCAATGCTCCCATAGACCAATGCTCCCATAAACCAATGCTCCCGTGCTCACAAACAGACCAACGCTCCAATAGACCAATGCTCCCATAAACCAACGCTCCCATCGACCAATGTAACCATCGACCAACGCTCCCATAGACCTATGTTCCCATAAACCAATGCTCCCATAGACCAATGTTCTCATAGACCAACGCTCCCATAGACCTATGTTCCCATAAACCAATGCTCCCATCGACCAATGCTCCCATAGACCAATGCTCCCATAGACCAATGCTCCCATAGACTAATGCTCCTATAGACTAATGCTCCTATCGACCATGTTTACTCCCCAGATGCAGGAGGTGGCGCTAAAAACGTTGGCCATTTTATCGACAGGCACACACCAACACAGGCTCAGGCTGATTCGGGTAAGTTTATGTATAGGTAGGTTTACGAACTTTACGTGATCATATATTTACATTCAAGTAGGTTTACGTTCAGGTAGGTTTACATTCAGGTTTTTTTGTAATCTAAAATATTGTTTTTATTGTTAGTTAATTATATTTTTCTTCGCAACATGAAAAAAAAAAAAAAAATAGTTTTATTAAAAATCATGCTCAATTAAATTAAAATTCGCTCACAGCGCATAAGGGGAGATAACCATGATAACACATATGTAGTTGTTTTGCTTCAGTTCTTTCCCTTGGCTGACTAACAAACTGAAACCGAATAGAAGTCGTCTGCAGCTGTTTGATTCATTTCTGCCATTCTTGTGGTCTAGAGCAGCGGGGAGATTTTGTCTACTTTCTGGCTAAAATTACATGATTAATTAAATTAAATTCCAATTTTTGTAGAGGCTTGACAAGGCTGTTTCTTTGAATGATTTTATTCACGACCAAATTGTATAGTTCTTACACCGCTTCATTGAAAAGTTATTTTGGCATGAATTGTTGATAAAGCGCGTTATTTTACAATCTTCCATTTTTTGTCCCCTGTCGATCTTTTGTCTCATCGTTCTAAACTTGCCAACACAACTTTGACCTCTTCTTCCAAACCTATTTGTTTCTAGCTTGAGGTATAAGTCGAAAAGCCGATGACAATGCAATGTGACAGAATCGAATAATAATGCACCATTGTAATATAGCAACCCGTGACATAATCGAATTATAATGCACCATTATAATATAGCATCCCGTGCTTCTGTTTATAGTTATTGAATTAGCTGTGCATATATTTAAAGAAAATCATTCTCCCCCCCCCCCCCCCCCATTTTATCGCATGTATAAAAGCTTGTTTTTATAAATGTCTTTTTCAATATTTAAAAAAATATGTAACATTTGCACAAGCCCATAAATGTTGTACACTGCTATTTTTAAACTCCTTGCGTGGTTTCGTTCCCACAACCAGGAGGACGCCAGCTCCGACAGGAGGTTGTCTAAGCTGCTGGACAGCAACCCCAACAACCCACAGATCCTGTGTAACGCCGCCTGCCTTGTGGCCAATCTGGCAATAGCATCAGAGGAACAGGCAAGTTCACCCTAAGTGGCCAGATATGTTCACCCTAAGTGGCCAGATATGTTCACACTTTGTGGCCAGATATGTTCATCCTAAGTGGCCAGATATGTTCATCCTAAGTGGCCAGATATGTTGACACTAAGTGGCCAGATATGTTCACCCTAAGTGGCCAGATATGTTCCCACTTTGTCGCCAGATATGTTAACTGTTTACCTTTTTGTAGCTGTCAAAGATCACATGTTGTTGCTGTCAGTAATGCCTTCATGTTTCCAACCCAGGAAACAATTTACTCTAACAGATATTGATCTAATCTATATCTTGACCCCCCCCCCCCCCCACCGCCCCTCCTAATTTCAGGGCTACCTCCAGGAGCTGTTGTACAGCTGCTGCAAGAGGCTGTCCACTGCTGACCACAACACAGAGCTGTTGTGTCACCTGACCCGCGCACTGGCCAACTTTGCTGTTTACAAGTCAAATACAAATCATTTAGTAAGTCAAACACGGCATCTATTTAGTCTCTTTTAGTGCGCTTAGTTTCAACAATATATATATATATATATATATATATATATATATATATATATATATATATATATATATATATATATATATATATGAACCAATATTTGTATATAAAAAAATTTAGGAATTATCAATGCCTGAGTCAAGTTTTCCAACAAGCTGTGTATCTTAGTAATTTGTTGCTGCGCGGCAAAACAGTCCGACATCTGTTCCTCCACGCTATACAGAACAAAATCAAACAGCAGCACGTTCTTTACGCGTGGGAGGCTCTGACTGACTTGATCTTCGCCTCCCCCCCCCCCAAACTACCTTGTCTCCTGATCACTTTGACGATCGACCCCCCCCCCCTGTGTACCTTATAACGCCAGTAGAGGAACACACCCCTGACGTTGACAGACGGCAAAAACTGCTTTGAGAAGGTGTTTCCGGTTCCGGTGATGACGTCATGTTCCTCCCGTGAGGAGGAAAGAAAACTCACCCCCCACCCATAAATTCCATTATAAAAAGGTTTTGATGAAGTCCAGCTTGTGACGTCATCAACCAACCATATTATCCGTTCATGACGTCATCAGCTGACCATATAGTCCAGCAGATGACGTCATCAACTGACCATATAGTCCAGTACATGACGTCATCAACTGACCATATAGTTCAGTACATGACGTCATCAAGTGACCATATGGGCTAGCACATGACGTCATCAACTGGCCACTTGGTGCAGCACATGACGTCATCAACAGACCATATAGTCCAGTACATTACGTCATCAACTGACCATATAGTCCAGCAGGTGACGTCATCAACTGACCATATAGTCCAGCACATGAAGTCATCAACTGACCATATGGGCTAGCACATGACGTCATCAACTGGCCACTTGGTGCAGCACATGACGTCATCAACTGACCATATAGTCCAGCAGGTGACGTCATCAACTGACCATATAGTCCAGTACATGACGTCATCAACTGACCATATCTCCACAGATCCAAGCAGTTCCAGAGATCGTCCAACTTTGCCTCAAGTCGTCAACAGCACCTGTACAGGTACAGAGCATGCGCCTCTTGTTGATCCTCCTGGGACACGCCCCTTCACGGATGGCCTCACTACTCACAAGGTAAACAAAAACATTGCACCAGTCACACCACACCAGTCACACCACACCACACCAGTCACACCACGCCACACCAGTCAAGGATGGCCTCACTGCTCACAAGGTAAACAAAAACATTGTACCAGTCATACCACACCACACCAGTCACGTCCCCCATACCACACCAGTCACGTCCCCCATACCACACCAGTCACACCACACCACACCAGTCACACCACGCCACACCAGTCACACCACACCACACCAGTCACACCACGCCACACCAGTCACACCACACCACACCAGTCACGTCCCCCATACCACACCAGTCACGTCCTCCATACCACACCAGTCACGTCCCCCATACCACACCAGTCACACCACACCACACCAGTCACACCACGCCACACCAGTCATACCACACCACACCAGTCACGTCCCCCATACCACACCAGTCACACCACACCACACCAGTCACACCACACCACACCAGTCACACCACACCACACCAGTCACACCACGCCACACCAGTCACACCACACCACACCAGTCACACCACGCCACACCAGTCACACCACACCACACCAGTCACGTCCCCCATACCACACCAGTCACGTCCCCCATACCACACCAGTCACACCACACCACACCAGTCACACCACGCCACACCAGTCATACCACACCACACCAGTCACGTCCCCCATACCACACCAGTCACGTCCCCCATACCACACCAGTCACACCACACCACACCAGTCACACCACGCCACACCAGTCACACCACACCACACCAGTCACGTCCCCCATACCACACCAGTCACACCACACCACACCAGTCACACCACGCCACACCAGTCACACCACACCACACCAGTCACACCACACCACACCAGTCACACCATACCACACCAGTCACGTCCCTCTATAGCGGCCTCTATACCCTGCCCTAGCCACATCCTACCGTCACACTTGTCACGCCCTGTCGCCCCAACGCTTTAGATTTTACCACTGTACCCAAGTCCCCCTGAACCCACTTGTTCCACTACACCCTCGTCTTGTTGAAAGAGTCACGTGACCTGACGTCTTGACGTCTGCCAGAAACTTTGACCTTCCACCCCAGCTGACAGCCATTCATGTTGCACAACTGCCCTTTCCGCGGAGCAGTAAAAAAGTCCCAAAGTTTGTGAGCGGTCTTTGATGTGGGGTGGGTCGCTCCACCTCACACATCATTCACATCGAGGCCAGGTCGTCTGCTGAACACATGGGGCGTCAACCGTTGTATCATCAGCTCCTGTATCATACAGTGTTATATCATAAACCTTTATATCATCCACTGCTAAAGTATCAGTCCTCTTTCATTCACTTTTAGTTTTGTTTTTCGAAAATAAAAATAAATCAATTCAGTTTCTTAGATAGGTAAAATTGAACTTGCTAGATTGGCGTTTTGTATTGCCAATAACATTTATGACTTGCAAGTACAGTAAAATATAGATTTTAAGTTTAAAGGAATACAGATTAGGATTTAAGATTTTAAGATAAAAGAAATATAGTTTAGCATTTAAAATACAACATCCGATGGTCATCGATTAGCCGTACCCTAACATACGTTTTCATGTTGTCGTGGATAGGTAGGTGTAGATCTACCTCAATCTTTAAAGTTTGTACAAGGGTAAGTCCAGTCTTATTACTGTAACTAGTAGAAGTGCTAGATAATTCGATGTGGGGGGACGGGGGGGGGGGGACTGGTTACCTGGTCAGTAGACAAATGGATACGGCTAACCAACTTGAGTCACAGATTCATGAACGCTTAGTTAATTGGGGCATCATGTGACCCCCACCTGTGACCCCACCTGTGACCCCCACCTGTGAACACCTCCTTTGACCCCCCACCTGTGACCCCCCCACCTGTGACCCCCCACCTGTGACCCCCACCTGTACCCCCCTGTTACCCCCCCCCCCCCCGCCCACCAAACACATTGAATTGACAAGATGTACTCATGATATGACATGTTTGACACAGCACTGACATAATCGTCACAACATGGCATTAAATGAATTATCTGCCCTTTATTACATTGTGGTCACGGACTGGAGTTATCTACCATTGCTACATTAGCCAAATACTGGAGTTACCCGCATTCTGATACATATGGGTCATCTAATAGGTCGTCTTAAGTATCATCTAAAGTATGCTCTATTGTGTCATCTAATGTGTCATCTAATGTGTCATTCAATGTGACATCTAATGTCATCTAATGTGTCATTAATGTAACATATAATGTCATCTAATGTGTCATGTAATGTGTCATCTAATGTGTCATTCAATGTGACATATAATGTCATCTAATGTGTCATTAATGTGACATCTAATGTCATCTAATGTGCCATCCAATGTGTCATCAAACATCTTGTATTAAAGATTGAAAAATATTTTAGACAGCAACCCTTTTGTCACACTTCAAACTTAAAGCAAAAGCCGCTGCCATTAAACAATTAATCCGATCGTATGTCAGACTGTTGTGTGGCACCCAGGTTCCCCCAGGTTCTCCCAGGTTCCCCCAGGTTCCCCCAGGTTACTCCGCCACTGTTGTGTGGCACCCAGGTTCCCCCAGGTTCTCCCAGGTTCCCCCAGGTTCCCCCAGGTTACTCCGCCACTGTTGTGTGGCACCCAGGTTCCCCCCCGGTTCTCCCAGGTCCCCCCACATTACTCCGCCACTGTGGTTTGACACCCAGGTTCCCACAGGTTCCCCCACATTACTCCGCCACTGTGGTTTGACACCCAGGTTCCCACAGGTTCCCCCCACATTACTCCGCCACTGTCGTTTGACACCCAGGTTCCCACAGGTTCCCCCACATTACTCCGCCACTGAAACACTATCCCCCCAACTGTTGCACACTCACAAAGAATATTGTTGCATTGATTTTAAACTGCTGTTACACATTAATGCTACAATCTCAATTTACATAAATATTTGATTAGCTCTTAATGTAATTAGTGTTTAACGTTCGATGAGAATCTAAGCAATTTAATTTGTACTTTACATTTGATTACAAGTTTCAAATTACACTCTAATATTGTATTTGACGCGTGGAATTTGCATATTATGTTTAAAATAATGTTAGTTATGTGATTGCACTCAGTGCTTACAGTAAATGTACACACCAAGTTTATGAGCAATGTGCACACCAAAGTGAACAGCACCTGACCCGTGACCTCTCTCACTTTCTCCCCAGTGAGGGCGGCCACACGTTCCTGACCAACCTGGGAGAACTTCCTGGGTTTCTGGACACTGTCCAGAACTCTTTGACCACCGAAGCCCCGGGGATAGCCAGACCTCTCTAGTCCCGACCCTCACCAGCTGCGGCCAGACAACTGCCCTGTCACGTGACTACCGTCAACCCCCGGGCGTCTGGTGTACAACTTGTTGGCGTTAGGATCGGACTTACGCTCTGATGTCGGTCAATCCATGACTTTTAAGTCAACCCATGACTTTTAAGTCAAAACATGACTTTTAAGTTAAACTATGACTTTTAAGTTAAACTATGACTTTTGGGACAAACCATGACTTTTAAGTCAACCCATGACTTTTAAGTCAACCCATGACTTTTAAGTCAACCCATGACTTTTAAGTCAACCCATGACTTTTAAGTTAAACCATGACTTTTAGGTCAATCCATGACTTTAAGAGCCCATATGTCTTTCGTTGGAACAACCACTTATAATATTGTCTATGTCTGTGTGAGTATGTGAGTGTTTCTGTGTTGGTGTCCGTGTATGGTAACTAAGTGATGTTGTGTTTGTGTAGATGTGTCAGTGTGTTTGTGTAGATGTGTCAGTGTGTTTGTGTAGATGTGTCAGTGTGTTTGTGTAGATGTGTCAGTGTGTTTGTGTAGATGTGTCAGTGTGTTTGTGTAGATGTGTCAGTGTGTTCTGTTTTGGCCAGTTGTTCTTGATATTTCTTGATATTTTTTTACAATTGTTTTCAAGCAAAAATTTGAATAAATAAAAAGTATGACCTGTACAAGAATTGTGTACCAAATAAATGTAAAAAAGCTACTGATGCTACTGTACATGTACACTTAAGATGTACATCATTGATGAGTACCATTGTTGTTACTCATCATTCGCCAGCCATAACAAAAACCAGTTGGATATTAATCCGATGTTTGAACCGAGTTAGAATACATTGCTAAGAAGGTATATTAATCCGATGTTTGAACCGAGTCAGAATACATTGCTGAGGTGGGGGGGGGGGGGGTTCAATCCAATCTTTTCAACTCCATCCTCACCTCCCCCGCCCGCAGAGATAAAACCGCAAAGGTTGTGTAGCAGGTGCGGTAGAAGTTTTGTTCTTCAATTCTTTTGTCACGGTGACCCAACTAAAGCTGAAATAAATCATTAATCACCGTATAAAAATCATTGTCTGTGTATTAGCAAGGATGGTAACTGCTGCCAACTAATGTTGCTGGTGTCTGTGTATTAGCAAGGATGGTAACTGCTGCCAACTAATGTTGCTGGTGTCTGTGTATTAGCAAGGATGGTAACTGCTGCCAACTAATGTTGCTGGTGTCTGTGTATTAGCAAGGATGGCAACTGCTGCCAACTAATGTTGCTGAGTGAGACAAAACAGGTCTACAAAAATCCGGGGTGATTTTACTTCAATTGTCCACATCCAGAGGTACACATTTCCCACGCTGCTTTTCTTTAATGTGAATTTGTGTGGGAGGAAGTGTTTGTGTGTGTGTGTGGGGGGGGGGGGGGCAGTTGTGGTCTGTTTTTGGTTAAACCAAGACGAAAAACTTTCGCTCTGGCCCTGATGCCGGTTGTCTCGTGTTACGTAACGGCGGTAAAATGCGAACCCGTGACCCACATTCATATCTTGATACTCTTGTTACCGCATGGCTATCTGTGCCGCTGAGTTATACGCTGTGTTTAATGAACGCAGTGTTTAAACCAAGTAAAACGCTGTGTTTAATGAACGTAGTGTTTAAACCAGGTTAAACGCTGTGTTTAATGAACGCAGTGTTTAAACCAGGTTAAACGATGTGTTTAATGAACGTAGTGTTTGAACCAGGTTAAACGCTGTGTTTAATGAACGCAGTGTTTAAACCAAGTAAAACGCTGTGTTTAATGAACGCAGTGTTTAAACCAGGTTAAACGCTGTGTTTAATGAACGCAGTGTTTAAACCAGGTTAAACGCTGTGTTTAATGAACGCAGTGTTTAAACCAGGTTAAACACCGTGTTTAATGAATGCAGTGTTTAAACCAGGTTAAACGCTGTGTTTAACCCGGATAAGCGCCTCGTTTTACCACGCTTAAAGTACCGTTTAACCGGGTTAAACGCAATGTTTAACAACAATAAAAATCGCATTAAACAAGCTAACCACGGCACAAGTGTTCTATTGTTAAGTCCAGGATTGTAAGAATCGATAGTCAAAACATGTGCTGCACCTAAGTACACCGTGCGATAATCGGTTCAAATTTGGATTAAGTTTTTTATAATCTGGTTTGTTTCAAGATTCGATCTGCAACCCTTTACATATCAGCTGTGTGTGTGTGGTTGGTTTAACGTGGATGTGGTTGGTTTAACGTGGATTTGTTTCGTCGTGGATTGTATTCAAGCAAAACGGCCGACATGAGTCGTGTAACGAAAATATGAAAACGGACCGTCTCTGGCCTAAAGATGAAATGTCCCTGGCCTAAGGATGTAATGTCCCTGGCCGAAGGATGAAATGTCCCCGGTCTAAGGATGTAATGTCCCTGGCCTAAGGATGTAATGTCCCTGGCCTAAGGATGTAATGTCCCCGGCCTAAGAATGTAATGTCCCCGGCCTAAGGATGTAATGTGTAGGGTTGTTTTGATGTTTGCCACATTCCAAACTTGATGTGCTATTTTTGATGAGCTATTGTTGATGAGATTTGTTGATGAGATTTGTTGATGAGATTTGTTGATGAGATTTGTTGATGTGCTATTATTGATGAGATTTGTTACTTTGTTATTAAAACTTTTCAAAGCACCCGACTGCGTTAATTTCATATTTTAATTGTTAGGTTAGATAGAGTCATGATGTATTGGGTTTATGATATGATTCAATGTACGTACACTTTCTGCTGTGTGGATGATATAATTCAATGTACGTACACATTCTGATATGATTCAACGTACGTACACATTCTCCTGGGTCGATATGATTCAATGTACGTACACATCCTGCGGGTGGAATGACATAATTCAATATACGAACTCCAGAATGCTGGGTAAGTTGAAAGAGAAAACAAACTTAATTCGTTTCCATTCAAATATATAAAACAGCATATTAAAAAACGTTAAAAATTAACGTTTCACTTGCTAGTCAGACTTGAGTTACCATTTTGAGCAGCAAAGGTAGTACATGGCATATTGGCTAGTCAGACGCCAGTCTCTCAACTTCTCGAATTTTCGATGAGATTCTGTTCTGCTAATCAGTGTTTATGTTTTAACGTGTCGCTCTATTTCACTAAGACAGAGAACTGTGACATCCATATGTTGGTGTCACGTGATGCCCACAGCAGCTTAAGTGACCCTAGTCATGAAAGATCGCTTCTCTTCTCAACTCTCAACTAGACCAACTTGATGTTCTGGTGTGTTTATCGTTTAACTAGACCAAATTCATATTTTAAATGTTATTCTGTTATACTAGACCAAATTAACATTTTTGATTTATTCTTGTTAAATTAGACCAAATTAATATTTTAAATTTTATTCTGTTAAACTAGACCAAATTAATATTTTTAAATTGATCTTTTTAAACAAGACCAAATTAATATTTTTTATTTATTCTTGTTAAACTAGACCAAATTAATATTTTTGATTTGTTCCTGTTAAACTAGACCACATTGATGTTTTTGATTTGTTTTGTGTTGTAAGGTAATGGTTTACCTGCAACAAAAACCGCCAAATCTCGCGAGATTGACGTAGACAGGACCTCAGCTCTCGCGAGATTTAAAAGCTCGAGGTTACTGTTTGTTTTAAAACCGTCAACCCGTCTCGTGTTTGAATTTTCTTAACATGTGAGAAAATCTTTTTTTTTGGGGGGGGGGGGGGTGATCTCAAGACAGGGTGTGATCTCAAGACAGGGGGGGGGGGGGGTGATCTCAAGACAGAACCGCTGGAAAAAAACGGTGACATGTCTGGAACTTACCTGGCAATAAACCTAGTCCGCTACCTGGAGACGCTACCTGTCAGGCTACCTGGAGATGCTACCTGGAGATGCCACCTGGAGATGCTACCTGGAGATGCTACCTGTCAGGCTACCTGGAGATGCTACCTGGAGAGTAACCCAACATGCGGCTTCGTTTTGTTTTATCCCGGGCGAGAAACGTCAGCGTATCTCTTGGGGAGGGGGAGGGGGGGGGGACTGGTGTTTTATGTATGTATCGATCTCATCATAGAGGTTCAAACAAGAATATTTGCCAGATTTGCATGTTGGAAGATTCGCATAGTTCAGCAAAAGTCTTTCGTCCTCACATGAAGATTATTTTAAATTCTTACTCAACAAAATAATATTGAGTAACAAGGCAAAAGATGTAAGACGATATATAACGCGACAAACGAGATAATTTTTACAACAAAATTTTTACTATAAATAACCTTTTATTGTTTCACAGTGCAAATGATATTTGGTGTTTGGCATTTTAGTTTACCGTCCAACCCGAGTTAGTACTTGTACTTTAATTCACTCAAAACCTGTAGCTGTACCTTAATCCACACATCACCTGTAGCTGTCTGTAGCTGTATCTTAATCCACACAGCACCTCTACTTTAATACACCACAGGTACCTTAATCCACAAAACACCTCTACTTTAATCCACCCGTAACCTTAATCCACACCACACCTCTACCTTAATCCACACCACACCTCTACCTTAATCCACACCACACCTCTACCTTAATCCACACCACATCCCTACCTTAATCCACACCACACCCCTACCTTAATCCACACCACACCTCTACCTTAATCCACACCACATCCCTACCTTAATCCACACCACACCTCTACCTTAATCCACACAACATCTCTACCTTAATCCACACAACATCTCTACCTTAATCCACACAACATCTCTACCTTAATCCACACCACACCTCTACCTTAATCCACACCACACCTCTACCTTAATCCACACCACTCCCCTACCTTAATCCACACCACACCCCTACCTTAATCCACACCACATCCCTACCTTAATCCACACCACACCTCTACCTTAATCCACACCACACCTCTACCTTAATCCACACAACATCTCTACCTTAATCCACACAACATCTCTACCTTAATCCACACCACACCTGCGACTAAAAGAAACGCTCAAGACAAAGCTACATTAAAAAACTCCAAATGAAAAACTCGGTGGAGCAGAAAACTATAAACAAAAATCTGATTCGTTTTGTGATATCTGGAGTTTGAGATTTGGCATTATGCGAATGCTTTTTAAACTGTTCTAATTTAATCTACAAATTAACATAAGATAATTGTCGGTATTATACTCGGCCGTTTTGTAAACTGTTGATGCCCGATGTTGCATGCGAGGCTTAGCAACATGGGCATCAGCCATTACTTTTTGTTATTTGTATTGGAATGTACTGCCATGATTGTGTCAGACCCACTTGTCGGCCGATTCTAGACTGTCATGTCAGACCGCTTGTCAGTGCCAGATGTCAGTGCCACATGTCAGTGCGACAAATATCAGACCTACATGTCAGACCTACATGTCAAACCCACATGTCAGACCTACATGTCAAACCTACATGTCAGTGCCACATGTCAGACCCCCACATGTCAGACCTACATGTCAGACTCACATGTCAGACCTACATGTCAGACTCACTTGTCAGACCCACATGTCAGTGCCACATGTCAGTGCCACTCTGACCGACGATTCTAGCTCGGTGTGCACAAGACGCTAGGAATTCTCTGCCATCTTTGATCTGAGCAAACCAGCTTAGACGATCCACATGACAAACTGGCAAACGTGAGCTGTCTTTACCTGGACATAACAACGTTTTTGGCGTGTCTGTTGCAATATCCTGTACACAGTCTACAGTCAGCCTGTTTCTTCCTGTATACAGTCATCCTGTTTCTTCCTGTATACAGTCAACCTGTTTCTTCCTGTCGACAGTCAACATGTTTCTTCCTGTCTGCTGTTTCTTCCTGTCTACAGTCAACCTGTTTCTTCCTGCCTGCTGTTTCTTCCTGTCTGCTGTTTCTTCCTGTCTACAGTCAACCTGTTTCTTCCTGCCTGCTGTTTCTTCCTGTATACAGTCAACCTGTTTCTTCCTGTCTACAGTCAACCTGTTTCTTCTTGTCGACAGTCAACCTGTTTCTTCCTGCCTGCTGTTTCTTCCTGTATACAGTCAACCTGTTTCTTCCTGCCTGTTATTTCTTCCTGTATACAGTCAACCTGTTTCTTCCTGTATACAGTCAACCTGTTTCTTCCTGTCTACAGTCAACCTGTTTCTTTCTGTCGACAGTCAACCTTTTTCTTCCTGTCTACAGTCAACCTGTTTCTTCCTGTCGACAGTCAACCTGTTTCTTCCTGCCTGCTGTTTCTTCCTGTCTACAGTCAACCTGTTTCTTCCTGCCTGCTGTTTCTTCCTGTCTGCTGTTTCTTCCTGTCTACAGTCAACCTGTTTCTTCCTGCCTGCTGTTTCTTCCTGTATACAGTCAACCTGTTTCTTCCTGTCTACAGTCAACCTGTTTCTTCTTGTCGACAGTCAACCTGTTTCTTCCTGCCTGCTGTTTCTTCCTGTCGACAGTCAACCTGTTTCTTCCTGCCTGTTGTTTCTTCCTGTATACAGTCAACCTGTTTCTTCCTGTATACAGTCAACCTGTTTCTTCCTGTCTACAGTCAACCTGTTTCTTTCTGTCGACAGTCAACCTTTTTCTTCCTGTCTACAGTCAACCTGTTTCTTCCTGTCGACAGTCAACCTGTTTCTTCCTGCCTGCTGTTTCTTCCTGTACACAGTCAACCTGTTTCTTCCTGTCTACAGTCAACCTGTTTCTTCCTGTCGACAGTCAACCTGTTTCTTCCTGCCTGCTGTTTCTTCCTGTCTACAGTCAACCTGTTTCTTCCTGCCTGCTGTTTCTTCCTGTACACAGTCAACCTGTTTCTTCCTGTATACAGTCAACCTTTTTCGTCCGGTCGACAGTCAACCTATTTCTTCCTGCCTTCTGTTTCTTCCTGTATACAGTCAACCTGTTTCTTCCTGTCTACAGTCAACCTGTTTCTTCCTATCGACAGTCAACCTGTTTCTTCCTGCCTGCTGTTTCTTCCTGTCTACAGTCAACCTGTTTCTTCCTGCCTGCTGTTTCTTCCTGTATACAGTCAACCTGTTTCTTCCTGTCATCAGTCAACCTGTTTCTTCCTGTCGACAGTCAAACTGTGTCTTCCTGTCGACAGTCAACCTGTTTCTTTCTGTCGACAGTCAACCTTTTTCTTCCTGTCTACAGTCAACCTGTTTCTTCCTGTCGACAGTCAACCTGTTTCTTCCTGCCTGCTGTTTCTTCCTGTACACAGTCAACCTTTTTCTTCCTGTCTACAGTCAACCTGTTTCTTCCTGTCGACAGTCAACCTGTTTCTTCCTGCCTGCTGTTTCTTCCTGTCTACAGTCAACCTGTTTCTTCCTGCCTGCTGTTTCTTCCTGTACACAGTCAACCTGTTTCTTCCTGTATACAGTCAACCTTTTTCGTCCGGTCGACAGTCAACCTGTTTCTTCCTGCCTTCTGTTTCTTCCTGTATACAGTCAACCTGTTTCTTCCTGTCTACAGTCAACCTGTTTCTTCCTATCGACAGTCAACCTGTTTCTTCCTGCCTGCTGTTTCTTCCTGTCTACAGTCAACCTGTTTCTTCCTGCCTGCTGTTTCTTCCTGTATACAGTCAACCTGTTTCTTCCTGTCATCAGTCAACCTGTTTCTTCCTGTCGACAGTCAACCTGTTTCTTTCTGTCGACAGTCAACCTTTTTCTTCCTGTCTACAGTCAACCTGTTTCTTCCTGTCGACAGTCAACCTGTTTCTTCCTGCCTGCTGTTTCTTCCTGTACACAGTCAACCTGTTTCTTCCTGTCTACAGTCAACCTGTTTCTTCCTGTCGACAGTCAACCTGTTTCTTCCTGCCTGCTGTTTCTTCCTGTCTACAGTCAACCTGTTTCTTCCTGCCTGCTGTTTCTTCCTGTACACAGTCAACCTGTTTCTTCCTGTATACAGTCAACCTTTTTCGTCCGGTCGACAGTCAACCTGTTTCTTCCTGCCTTCTGTTTCTTCCTGTATACAGTCAACCTGTTTCTTCCTGTCTACAGTCAACCTGTTTCTTCCTATCGACAGTCAACCTGTTTCTTCCTGCCTGCTGTTTCTTCCTGTCTACAGTCAACCTGTTTCTTCCTGCCTGCTGTTTCTTCCTGTATACAGTCAACCTGTTTCTTCCTGTCATCAGTCAACCTGTTTCTTCCTGTCGACAGTCAGACTGTTTCTTCCTGTCGACAGTCAACCTGTTTCTTCCTGTCGACAGACAACCTGTTTTTTCCTGTCGACAGTCAAACTGTTTCTTCCTGTTGATAGACAACCTGTTTCTTCATGTCTACAGTCAACCTGTTTCTTCCTGTTTTCTCTGACGGTCTGTTTCGTTATTGAAATGTACTTTGTCCATGAAACCACAACAAACGCTAAACTCACAAAATATGACAAAGGCCTGTCATGACAATGTAATTTATTATTTACAAATAAAACAATTGGAAACAATAATGGTAAACACATTCAGGGCATGATGTACATAGATTTGACAGTTTAGTGCTGGGGGGGGGGGGGGGAGTTTCGTGGTAGTGGTCTAGGGAAACGAGGGGCTGGAGGTAGGTGGGAGGGGGGATTCACACAGGCTAGCAACTACATCGTTGGCTATCAGGCTAGCTGTTATATGGCTGGTAGGCTAGCTGTTATATGGCCCCACAGGCTAGCTGTTATATGGCTGGTAGGCTAGTTGTTATATGGCCCCACAGGCTAGCTGTTATATGGCTGGTAGGCTAGCTGTTATATGGCTGGCAGGCTAGCTGTTATATGGCTGGTAGGCTAGCTGTTATATGGTTGGTAGGCTAGCTGTTATATGGCCCCACAGGTTAGCTGTTATATGGTTGGTAGGCTAGCTGTTATATAACTGGCAGTATATGGCTGACAGTCAAGCTGTTATATGGTTGGTAGGCTAGCTGTTATCTGGCTGGTAGACTAGCTGTAACGTTTTGTGATGGTGAGGATAGTGAAAGTGTTGAGGGTGTGGGGATGGAGGGGTGTGGGGATGGGGGGGGGTTGAAATTGTAAAAAAGTGTGTATACATTAATGGAGCACAGCTATGGAAGACTGGAATCAATTGGTAGACATTTAATATCAGCGTTACAACAGAAGTCGTTTCAAGAATGTACATGTGGACAAAAATGTCGACATGTGGACAAATATGTCGACATGTGGACACAAATGGCAAGATGTCGCCATAATTGGCAAATTAAAAATCAGAACTAATTGTGCTAGTTTAAATTTAAAAAAGAAAAAAAAAAAGCTTGTATAAATGCAGTTTTGAAATGAAAAAAAAAAATCTGATTAAATTTCACACAAATTGTTTTTAACAAAGTTCATGCTTCAATTGTTTGAAATTGTCAGGGTTTGGCTTACTAAACACCATACATAATATATATATATATATATATATATATATATATATATATATATATATATATATATATATATATATATATATATATATATATATATATATATCCCCCGAAAAATATCACTAAGAAACAGTGGCCTTATTACATTCTATTCGGTTAACAATTAAGGCACGGTATGAAATAAATTGTTTAATTAATTAGACATAATTAACGATCATTATAACACTAAAAGTTGTTAAATACACACACTGTTTAACATTATCAGACTTAAACACATCTTTGTGAGCCCCACAGTTTTAAACACATCTTTGTGGGACCCACAGTTTTAAACACATCTTTGTGGGACCCACAGTTTTAAACATATCTTTGTGGGACCCACAGTTTTAAACACATCTTTGTAGAACCCACAGTTTTAAACACATCTTTGTGGGACCCACTGTTTTAAACACATCTTTGTGAGCCCCACAGTTTTAAACACATCTTTGTGTGACCCACAGTTTAAAACACATCTTTGTGTGACCCACAGTTTTAAACACATCTTTGTGAGCCCCACAGTTTTAAACACATCTTTGTGGGACC
Source organism: Physella acuta (assembly GCF_028476545.2). Classification (NCBI taxonomy): domain Eukaryota; kingdom Metazoa; phylum Mollusca; class Gastropoda; family Physidae; genus Physella; species Physella acuta. The sequence continues at coordinate 287,163 of NW_026732228.1, read as the reverse complement.
CACACTTTTAAACACATCTTTGTGGGACCCACAGTTTTAAACATATCTTTGTGGGACCCACAGTTTTAAACACATCTTTGTGGAACCCACAGTTTTAAACACATCTTTGTGAGCCCCACAGTTTAAAACACATCTTTGTGGGACCCACAGTTTTAAACACATCTTTGTGGGACACACAGTTTTAAACACATCTTTGTGGGACCCACAGTTTTAAACACATCTTTGTGGGACCCACAGTTTTAAACACATCTTTGTGGGACACAGTTTTAAACACATCTTTGTGTGACCCACAGTTTTAAACACATCTTTGTGGGACACACAGTTTTAAACACATCTTTGTGAGCCCCACATTTTAAAACACATCTTTGTGGGACCCACAGTTTAAAACACATCTTTGTGTGACCCACAGTTTTAAACACATCTTTGTGGGACACACAGTTTTAAACACATCTTTGTGAGCCCCACATTTTAAAACACATCTTTGTGGGACCCACAGTTTAAAACACTCATGGGTTACAACTATATAACAGCGTGTGACTGACATCTATAACTATTCAAGGTACCTCTCGGACTTAATTACTAGATGGGCTAATGACTGGGTAGGCTTATGACTAGATGGGCTAATGACTAGATGGGCTAATGACTAGATGGGCTAATGACTAGATGGGCTAATGACTAGATAGGCTAATGACTAGATGGGCTAATGAATAGATGGGCTAATGACTAGATGGGCTAATGACTAGATGGGCTAATGACTAGATGGGCTAATGAATAGATGGGCTAATGACTAGATTGGCTAATGACTAGATTGGCTAGTGACCAGTGTATGAAAGATCACGTGATTTAATTACTACTTGACCTAAACGAAATGAATTTTAAACTGGATGGTTTAATGACTGGATGGTTTAATGACTGGATGGTTTAATGACTGGATGACCAGTTGACTGAATGACCAGTTGACTGAATAGTCACACGGCTGAAAAACTTTTTTATGAGCTCTATGTGCCTGTTTTTTAGCTGTTTGTTAGCTGTGCTCTTCAAAACCGACCGAAGTTTGGCCAACATGTAACTCAATAACAACAGCAGTGTGTAGAAAATGAAATAATTGTGCATTTCTATTGTAACATGAAAAGTTCAGAAAATTATTCAAAGAACAATATTTCCTGTCAGATATGACATTAATGACAAGTACAACTTGTGAATGGCACCTGACATTTGAGCACCTGTAGTCAACGTGTAGCATACAACAAAGGAAACTTCTCGAAACTTTCTACGTTCTGCAAAACAGCTTCACAAACAATGAGAAAGATTTGGATGTAAGAAAAGGTTGTATGACCTTCACCTTAAGAAATATTGTATGACCCTAACCTTAAGAAAGGTTGTATGACCTTCACCTTAAGAAATATTGTATGACCCTAACCTTAAGAAAGTTTGTATGACCTTCACCTTAAGAAATGTTGTATGACCTTAACCTTGAAGCAAATGACAGAGGGACTGCCCCACACTGAATACAATGCTACGTACATATGTACATGTCCACAGCTGTGGTTATGTACACACGCCACATCCGGTTGCTAGAGGATGTGTGGCAGATTCCTACATGAGCCAGTGCTAGAAGATGGCCGTTGGTCTTAGTGGAAGAATAGCAGGAACGTATGCGTCTTGGGTGGTCTGAGCAGGTGGGGCGGGGTGGGGGTGGGGTGAGGGGGGGGGAGATCGTCTGCTTGTTGGTGAAAATAAATCCGTCTGGTAGCCCCGCCAAAACTCGCCCTCACCTGTGGCAGCGGATGGGTTACATCATCATTAATTCTCTGGCGGTGAGCTGGGGGAGATCCCTTAACACGGGTCGGGGGTGGGGGGGTCTATCGTGGGTCATCGTGGGTTGTCTGTGGAGTTTGAACAGGGGTTGTCTGGGGTTTAGAAAGACTGCGTGGTCCGGCTGTACAGAGCATGGTTGCTGACCCCAAAAGTCCAGAGTTCGGATCTAAGGAGACAAGGCCCGCTAGCTCGGGACAACAACACCTTGAAGAGAGACAACTCCAAAATCAAAGCTGCCTTGTACTTTGTTCTTAGATGGTTAGGGAAGAGAATCCAGAAAATAAGAAAAGGCTGAAGTCGGAGTCAACGGGTCATAAGGCGCAGAAGATGTTGACAAAGGAAGAGGTATTCATTTTCGTTTCTTCGTTTATTGTAGATGATAATATGAAAGACATTGAATTTGAATCGTATATTTTTCAACAAAAGTTAATGAAAATCACGTTTAAAATCTGAAAACACGAGAAAAAGTAGACGTAAACATAGAAGAAAGAGAAAAAGTAGACGTAAACATAGAAGAAAGAAAATCACGAGCAACTGCTGTACACGTAGGCGCCTAGAAATAATGGGGTAGTCATACGTAGGTTGTCAGACAGTTAAAAAGTAGGCGAAATATTATATCATGGGACAGACCTCCGTCCCAAGCCCACATCTCTCAGGGACATTGAACAGCCACACAAACCCACAAAACCCCACGGCGTAGTGTGGGTAATGATGACAAATACATATACTCCGTTTGATATACAGTAAATTAGAGAAAGAAAATATACAGAGTAGAGTGTCACGTGACTCAGACTGTCACGTGATTCAGGCAAGCGCTCAGTTGGCCAGGGTGGTTGAAATTTTAACCCAAACTCGTCAGTTAATGAGAGATCGATACTGTAGAAATGTAAAATCGATACCAAATAACAGTTTCGGGGAAGTGACGTAATGTCCAGCAGTCCAGTGATACATCAGGCGTGGGGGGGGGGGGGGGGGGGGGGGGGGGGGGGGGGGGCGGGGGGGGGGGCGGGTCTGGACATCGAACCACGCATTACATTCCGCGCGTTGTTTGGTGCGTGCATCTTCATGTACTAATGGGGTCAAGGACACAGTAACATCAACATTTTAATGTACTTATGGGGTCTCATAAGGGGAGGCTAATTACGGCTCCTTCATAGGGGGGGGGGGTAATCATAACTAGACCCCACTGGGCTAACATTTGTGTTAGCGGCGTCTTGGTGTTAGACCCACGCCTATATGTGTGTGGTGTTAGACCCACGCCTGTATGTGTGTGGTGTTAGAACCACGCCTATATGTGTGTGGTGTTAGACCCACGCCTATATGTGTGTGGTGTTAGACCCACGCCTATATGTGTGTGGTGTTAGACCCACGCCTGTATGTGTGTGGTGTTAGAACCACGCCTATATGTGTGTGGTGTTAGACCCACGCCTATATGTGTGTGGTGTTAGACCCACGCCTGTATGTGTGAGCCGTACCTTCCAGTCCGACACATTTCTCTATGTTTGTGTTAGCGGCAACCAAACCTTCCACCCCTACCTAGCGTTTAATGAACTGTCCCTTATCCCCCTGCTCCCCGTCCCTCGTCTCCTCCGGGGGGTTCTTCTGGAGGATGCTGTTCCTCTCGCTGACCCCCCGGTGCACGTCGATCTCGTCCTTGAAGGCGAGCAGCCCCAGCTGCGCGTGCGACGCCTCGTTCAGCGCCTTGGACCGGATGCAGCTGCGGTACTGCTCCGTGCTGAGGGTGGGGTCGCAGAACTTCTCGTGCCAGAGGTGGAAGATGGAGGGGTCCGTGGCCCGCACCACGAAGTAGTCGCTCCTGACAAACTTCTGGTAAAGGAACACGTCCTCCCCCGCCCCACCCCGTGATCTGCTCATCGAAGCCTTTGATCTTCAGAAAATCTGATCGATACTGGCAGGTCATGCCGTAACCGAAGTCTCGCCAAAATCCCGTGTCCTTCGAGAGGACGAGCTGGTCCTGGAAGGACGGGAGGGGCACGTCCTGTAGAGAGTAGACGATCTTCGGGTTGTACAGGCTAAACACGATAGGGTAGTACACGCGCTGGCCTCGTTCTGAGTTCAAGCGGCACCGCTCCAGGAACTCGCCTGAAAACACGATGTCCACGTCACAGAAAAACATCAAAACGTCACTTCCGCCTTTCCAGTTTAGCGCGCCAATTTGTAGCCCACGGCCGCGGGCAAAAGTTTCGTTGAGGGTCACGAGTTTCATGAACTTGAACTTGTGAGTTTTGGCTACCTGTCCCATGATGCCTTTCACATCTGGAAGTCCTTCCGGTCCAAAGTACACGACCGTCAGGTAGATTCGTTTGTCGCTTTTGATGCAGACGCGGACAAACTGGTCCATGAAGAGACGGAACGTGTCCACGCGTTTGGACAGGGGGAGGATGATGTTGATCCACTCCGGCCCCGTGCTCACCACCGTCTGCTGCACCGTGACCGGCGGGGCGAAGGGGCGGGCAACCGACAGTTTCAGATAGGAGTTATGCCGCTTAGGGTCGTCCTTGTTGACGAAGTACAGCTCGTACTGCGAGCCGAACGCGGGGTCAGTGCGGTACACCCCCTCGACAAAATCGTCGTAGTTGTACTGGCCGGTGTCCTTGTACTGACCGCTGTCCTTGCGGTTTTTGTTGAGCGTCTCCACCGCGTGGAACATGATCTCGTTCAAATCTTTTTTCTTGGACCCGATCGGCTTCTCGACCACCCGCTTCCCCAGCCCCGGCTCCACAAGGTAAATCCTGTTGTAAATGAACCGGTTGAAGGAAATCAGCTCGTATTCCGTTTTATACGACTGGCCTTTTAACACCTCGGCGTTCTTCAGACGCTCCTGGAAATACTTCTCGAAGTCTAAAGACTCGTTGAATTTAGTTTTTAGGACGTTGATGTGTTGAAGCTCCGAGCTCTCCCCCGGGGCACTTCGAGCTGCCCTGGGGGCACCATCGTCTGCCTGATGCCCCATGTCGTCAATGCCCAGCGCGTGGCGGTCCACGGCGTTCATGTCTATCGCCATGTTGCGTTGGTTGATCAAGTCCTCCGCCGAGTTCCGGCCGTTCTTGGGAAAATCTTGGCCGTGGTAGAACGCGCCGGGGTTGTAGGCCGGCCTGAACCCTGCCGGATAGTGTTCGCCGTCCGGCCGGCCGTGGGCTCGGTTGGCCGGGATGGGGTTGAGGCCGTCACTAGGGTAGCGAAGGTGGGGCTCCCCAGGGCTCCGTGGGTTGTCCCCGTCTCTTAGGTTGCCGTTAGACTGACGGTAGACGGACTGCAGGTTGGCGGTCAAGTTTTTCACCTGCCCCTGGACCTGGTGGAAACAAGAGAGGAAATTAATTGTTTATGGGTGGTAATTGGGGAGATAACTTGTTACATGGGAGAAAGTGGGCGAGATACACGACGTTAGCTCACCTAGAAAGACCAGACCAGCATTAGTTAGAGACAAAATAAACTTCAGCTAATCAAAAAACGAAACCACAGCCAGAGAAATGCATGAAAGCATCCGCCCACTGGGAGATGGTTTTCTTTATCTGACGTGGTTAGAGAGTCACAACATGAGATTCATACGATGACGTCATCAGGCACCGCTAAACAACCCAGGCTAGTCATTTTATTTATCAGCTGACTCACTGATAGAACGCTCGCGAAATTAGCGTAACGCGCTCAAAAATGTCGAAACTGAAGCCACATGTCCTCTTTAATTTTAGACGGCTGTCTGTGAACCCGTCGACCCTGGGCTGTTGAGATACATTCCCAGGACCCAGCGGCCGTTATTAAACACGAGGGGTGCCATCTCCCCCCCCCCCCACCCCCATCTCGCAGACGTTCCTGACTACACCTGTTGCAGATTTCCCGCTATTGTTGAGTCGGGGCTGCAAACGTCACTTCCGGTGAGGTAAATGTCTGCTCACCAACAGGAACTTTACACACACAAGCAGACGTCAAGAGAATTGGCGGGCTTAACGTTATCTGGTCAACTCACTGACCATGTGACGACTATGTGACGACTGTGTCCTACATCAACCGACTTCCGACACGCATATAATCTTACAGCACAAATATCAACAGTGAACATGCAACACATAAAAATTGATAAAAAGAAAACCCAATGTAATTTAACCCTAGCTTCACGCAACTTTTCTATCAAACTATCCTCGTTTTGATGTTTCAGTGTCGGTGACGTCATCGCCTATCTCCACCAACCACCTCTGCGGACGGGCCAGTTTGAAATATTTTGAGTTATTTATATCACTCAAGATAAGGCGGGATTAAAGCAGCATTGTACAATATCCTTGTCAGTCCACACTGTCGGCTATTCTGGACTTAGCCCGAGGTCTATGCCCTGTGTGTGGTGTCCTGAAACCCCTTCGTATTTTTCCGTGCCGTTTCGTTTCTTTGCGGGCTTTGTCGTTTGTTTTCATATCGTTTCTAAAGCTTCCACTCTATTCCGAATGTTCCCCCACCTTGACGGATGTTCCCACACCTTGCCGGATGTTCCCCCACCATGTCGGATGTTCCCCCACCTTGCCGGATGTTCCCGCACCTTGTCGGATGTTTCTCTACTGTGCCGGACGATTCCATTCCGATTCAGATATTTCCGTACCGGATCAGACGTTTTCCGTCTCAGTGTCTTCTTGTGACTGTAGGGTGGTTCGTGTTTGTTTACACGGCCTAGTGGCCAAATGTGATGGCCTAGTGGCCAGATGTGATGGCCTAGTGGCCAAATGTGATGGTGGCCTAGTGGCCAAATGTGGTGATGGCCTAGTGGCCAGATGTGATGGCCTAGTGGCCAGATGTGGTGGCCTAGTGGCCAAATGTGATGGCCTAGTGGCCAAATGTGATGGCCTAGTGGCCAGATGTGGTGGCCTAGTGGCTAGTGGCCAGATGTGATGGCCTAGTGGCCAAATGTGATGGCCGAGTGGCCAAATGTGGTCGAATGTCGTCTTCCAGTGTGAGCGCTGCTATATGCACGTGTGATGACGTCATGGCTAGTGTACGGCAGAAAACAAAAGACCCCCCCTCCCCCCTCCCCCCGTGGATCTTGCGGGAATTTCCACACGACCCTTGACGATACTCATGCGGCCATGGCATTGTTTTTATCGCTACATGTTGGGTACTGTTACATTTGTAGTAGCAAACGGCTACGTTTAGGGTAGCGAACTGCTACGTTTAGGGTAGCAACCTGCTACATTTTTAGTAGCAACCTGCATCATTTGGGTAGCGAGATGCTACATTTGTTTTAGCAAACGTCTACAATCACGTGTGCTATAAAACAGCCCAAACGTGTGCTATAAAACAGCGTCCAAGCGTGTGCTATAAAACAAACGTGTGCTATAAAACAAACGTGCTATAAAACAAACGTGTGCTATAAAACAAACGTGTGCTATAAAACAAACGTGTGCTATAAAACAAACGTGTGCTATAAAACAAACGTGTGCTATAAAACAAACGTGTGCTATAAAACAAACGAAACGAAATGTAACCTAACACCCTTTTGTGCACATGTTGCATGGAATTTAATTTTTTTTTTTGTTAATTAGAAAAGATTCTCTACAGGTGAAAAAACAAAATAGAGTTCGAGAAGAGATCAAGTTTCTATGTGTGGTAACATGTCTACTTCAATACGGATCAAGGGTTTGAGAGAACAAAGACAGCTTCTGTTTCATTTCATTAATCGTTAAATTACTTTTCCAGCCGTCTCCTACAGGTAATTTTTTTCAAACAAATGTAAAACCTAAATCAGAATCTGTATTCAGAGTTCAGACGTTTTAAGAGAACGTTGAGAGACTCTTCAAACTCTTTTTAAAACGGAAGTTTTTAAGCTTGTTAAGTTAATTGGTGGTAATTAAGATGTCGTTTGAGTCTAGTGCGTGGCTGTCTATACCGACATGGGGGTGGGTGATGTAAGCGGGGTTGTATGTGGCGGATGTAAGCGGGGTTGTATGTGGTGAATATAAAGGGGGTTGTATGTGGCGGATGTAAGCGGGGTTGTATGTGGCGGATGTAAGCGGGGTTGTATGTGGCGGATGTAAGCGGGGTTGTATGTGGCGGATGTAAGCGGGGTTGTATGTGGCGGATGTAAGCGGGGTTGTATGTGGCGGATGTAAGCGGGGTTGTATGTGGCGGATGTAAGCGGGGTTGTATGTGCCGGATGTAAGCGGGGTTGTATGTGGCGGTTGTAAGCGGGGTTGTATGTGGCGGATGTAAGCGGTGTTGTATGTGGCGGATGTAAGCGGGTTGTATGTGGCGGATGTAAGCGGGGTTGTATGTGGCGGATGTAAGCGGTGTTGTATGTGGCGGATGTAAGCGGTGTTGTATGTGGTGGATGTAAGCGGGGTTGTATGTGGCGGTTGTAAGCGGGGTTGTATGTGGCGGATATAAGGGGGTTGTGTGGATGAATGTGTCTGTATATGACTGATATACATCGACATACTGTATGTGTCCAGTCTTAAATGACCTGTTTGTGTCCAATATTAAATGACTTGTATGTGTCCAATATTAAATGACCTGTATGTGTCCAGTCTTAAATGACCTGTATGTGTCCAGTCTTAAATGACCTGTATGTGTCCAGTCTTAAATGACCTGTATGTGTCCAGTCTTAAATGACCTGTATGTGTCCAGTCTTAAATGACCTGTATGTGTCCAATATGAAATGACCTGTATGTGTCCAGTCTTAAATGACCTATATGTGTCCAATATGAAATGACCTGTATGTGTCCAGTCTTAAATGACCTGTATGTGTCCTGTCTTAAATGACCTATATGTGTCCAATATGAAATGACCTGTATGTGTCCAATATGAAATGACCTGTATGTGTCCAATATGAAATGACCTGTAAGTGTCCAATATGAAATTACCTGTATGTGTCCAATATGAAATGACCTGTATGTGTCCAGTCTTAAATGACCTGTATGTGTCCTGTCTTAAATGACCTATATGTGTCCAATATGAAATGACCTGTATGTGTCCAATATGAAATGACCTGTATGTGTCCAATATGAAATGACCTGTATGTGTCCAATATGAAATTACCTGTATGTGTCCAATATGAAATGACCTGTATGTGTCCAATATGAAATTACCTGTATGTGTCCAATATGAAATGACCTGTATGTGTCCAGTCTTAAATGACCTGTATGTGTCCTGTCTTAAATGACCTATATGTGTCCAATATGAAATGACCTGTATGTGTCCAGTCTTAAATGACCTGTATGTGTCCAATATGAAATGACCTGTATGTGTCCAGTCTTAAATGACCTGTATGTGTCCAATATGAAATTACCTGTATGTGTCCAATATGAAATGACCTGTATGTGTCCAATATGAAATTACCTGTATGTGTCCAATATGAAATGACCTGTATGTGTCCAGTCTTAAATGACCTGTATGTGTCCTGTCTTAAATGACCTATATGTGTCCAATATGAAATGACCTGTATGTGTCCAATATGAAATGACCTGTATGTGTCCAGTCTTAAATGACCTGTATGTGTCCTGTCTTAAATGACCTATATGTGTCCAATATTAAATGACCTGTATGTGTCCAGTCTTAAATGACCTGAATGTGTCCAATATTAAATGACCTGTATGTGTCCAGTCTTAAATGACCTGTATGTGTACAACATGAAATGACCCATGCAGGTGACGACAGATTACCTTAGCGAGCTGACCCTCCAACGTCTTGATCTGCTCCTGAAGATGTGTCTTGTCCCGGATGTGCTCAACTTCCTTACGGCGCATGACCTGCAGGAAATAATGGAAGGGTCAGTCAGGGGAGATCACTCACAGATACAAATCGGTAACTTAGGGGAAGATAACTCACAGCTAGAAAACGCTAATTCTGGGGAAGACTACTCAAGATAGGAAACAGTAAGTCAATGGGAGATCACTCCATAGAAAAACTTGTCTACAAATAAAGGGCGTGCAGACTAATAGTGTTACAAAAAACATAAATCTTGTAGAATACTTTGAGTTATTTGCTTGAGCGAGAGGGTGGGGGATGGAGAAACATGTCTGCCGCTGGAGGCCATTAGTCTTCAAACTTTGTTTTGTAAACATTACAGCATGTCAGCACTTTGGGGAGTTTATCTTACACCAAAAATTTCAGGTCAAAGGTTAGGGAACACCCAAAGTTGCTGATTTGTGAGCGGTCTAATCTTAACTTGTTTTTGTTGTGAGCTAGATTTGTGACACTGGTTGACCAATAGACTTTCGACAACATCTGTAAGCTAGAGGACGGGGTGGGGTGGAAGAGGCTGGGACTTACTGATCTTTACAGGAGTTTCTCATTTAAAGTTGAAAGCTAAACCGTTAAAAATAAAAAAAATTAAATATCTGTTTTTGTATTGTTGTAATTATCAAAATATGAAAAAAAAAATTAATGAGAAACTTCTACTTGATAATACATGTTTATATTTTTTTTCGGGTAATCGGTGTTTTGGCCTTAGACTTTTGGGCAACTGTTCCATTCGGGGAAACGCCCATTTCGGCAAACGCCCACTTGGACAAAAGCCCATTCGAGAAAGTTACCAGAGAACGTATCCTCACTAAAGTTTTGCTCATTGCAATAAATGTAAATTATTTTAGTGACATTTAAAGACACATTGAAATTCTCTATACTGCAGAAGGTTGATCAACTTGTCAGTTACAGACCCATCGGAACTATTTAACAAACTATTTTAATAGTGATACCCACCTCTCTGAATGCCCCCCTCCCATTTGACTAACTACGTGATACCCACCTCTCTGAATGCCCCCCTCCCATTTGACTAACTACGTGATACCCACCTCTCTGAATGCCCCCCTCCCATTTGACTAACTACGTGATACCCACCTCTCTGAATGCCCCCCCCCCCATTAGACTAACTACGTGATACCCACCTCTCTGAATGCCCCCCTCCCATTTGACTAACTACGTGATACCCACCTCTCTGAATGCCCCCCTCCCATTTGACTAACTACGTGATACCCACCTCTCTGAATGCCCCCCCCCATTAGACTAACTACGTGATACCCACCTCTCTGAATGCCCCCCTCCCATTTGACTAACTACGTGATACCCACCTCTCTGAATGCCCCCCCCCCCCATTAGACTAACTACGTGATACCCACCTCTCTGAATGCCCCCCCAGGTTAATCATGTGATACCCACCCCTCTGAATGCCCCCCCCCATTAGATTAACTACTTGATACCCACCTCTTTGAATGCCCCCCCCACTAGACTGACCACGTGATACTCACCTCCCTGAATGCCCCTCCCCAGGTTAATCACGTGATACCCACCTCTCTGAGCTACCCCTCCCCCCATTAGACTGACCACGTGATACCCACCTCTCTGAATGCGCCCCCCACCCCACTAGACTGACCACGTGATACCCACCTCTCTGAATGCCCCCCCTCCCCCCATTAGACTGACCACGTGATACCTACCTCTCTGAGCGCCTTCTCGCCGGGTGAGCCGCCCGAGGAGACGGGCATGGCTCCGTGTGAGCCGCCGTGGCTGTCCATGTTGAGGCCGCACCTGGCGATGAACATCATCGTCACGATGGACATACCGAACAGCAACAGCAGGACTCTGGGCATGGTCCTCATTTTAGGCTCAGTTCTACTGGTCAGTTGGCCGTGCTGGTAAATTGGTCGTGCTGGTCAGTTGGCCGTGGTGGTCAGTTGGCCCTGCTGGTCAGTGTGTGGTCAGTTGGCCCTGCTGGTCAGTGTGTGGTCAGTTGGCCGTGCTGGTAAATTGCTCGTGCTGGTCAGTTGGCCGTGCTGGTCAGTTGTTCGTGCTGGTCAGTTGGCCCTGCTGGTCAGCGTGCTGGTCAGTTGGCCGTGCTGGTCAATCGGTCGTGCTGCGGACGAGCTGCTGCGTTGGATCTCCTGATATTCACTCACAGTTTGATGTCCACATGTTTAAGCTACCAGCTAAGCCTGACGTCACTCCTTATGACGGGTCAACTTGACCTCTTCACCCTCACACAAACGTGCAGCTTGTATTTTTTCCGCATGATGTTTTCATCTGGTCAATGTGTGTGTGCGCACTTGTGTGTGTGTGCGTGTCCAGCTGTGTGACAACATCAGCTGTACGAGACCACCACGGGGAGATTGTCCAGCAAGACTAGAGTCCCTGCCACGTCATCAACCTGTCTGTCGCCGCTCACACAGGAGGTCCCGGAGGGGGCTGGCATCTGACGCCCCTGCGGGTCCAACATGACTGTCTACGCCCCTGTCGACTAGTCCGAACATTCGAGAACCTACAGGGAAGAGAAAATAAAAACAATTAACATTGGACAGCCGACACTTTTGCTTGTTGATTTATTCAGACGATGGAATAAAGGAGCAGACGATGAAATAAAGAAGCAGACGATGGGTGGGCCTAGCACTAGGCAGGCACCTAATGAGCCGCAAATGTTATGATGTATACACAAACTCTGGACTTGTGACGTCACATCTGGCACGTAAGTAGCCAGGGGTAGATCAGAGAATTTACTGGAACACGGATTAGTAATTCACAAACCTACTTACCATTTCTAAACCTCGATTAGTAATTCACAAACCTACTTACCATTTCTAAACCTCGATTCCGTTTGAAGTGCCATAACAATTCTTGCCGGTATATAGATCTACACAATTTACCAGAAAAGAATGAGGAAATTACATACGGTAAACAAATAGAGACAAAAAAGTCTTAAAGAATACCTCTAAATAAGATCAAGATTTAAGAACAGAAATCTAGGGTTTTGGGCAATAGGAATTTGTGCTACTCTTGTTTACTTGAAATCGCCCAAAAGTTGACAGATACCATCTAATGCCTACGTAAATTTCACACACCTAAGTAAAACGGTTGTCGAATTATTGGTTTTTAAGATCGGAAATGGGTAAAAGTATCATTTACGGATATCGGAAATCACTTAAAATTTAAATGAAACCTCGGCATACAATCATATACTTATAAGTGAAATTTAGTCTACCTCACCGAAACGGCACCCAAGTTTTTGAAAAACAAGTAATTTATTTCACCTCATTGAAACGGTAGTGACTTTTTTTTAAACTTACACATAACGACTCACACACACATACATACAGACACACAGACATACAGACATACACACACACACACACACCGACCCACACACATACATACAGACACACGCATACAGACACACACATACGGTCACACACACATACATACCGACACACATACAGACACACACACACAAACATACACACACGATTAAAAAACTCGAACGTTTACAGTTGTAATACGTAGAGATGCTAAAATTTCGATTTGAATGTTTGCACCATAACAAATCCTTCCCCTTAGACTCATTAATTCTGTACTTGTTTGATACACGTGCATCCGTAGTGAGTACCTCGTTTGACAGTTGGGTCAGTGAAAAGCTGTGTCAAGTGACGCCGACAACACCACAAAGGTCAAGGTTACAGCGGACAGCTGACGACACACACCACAGAGACTGTCGTCTGCCAAAATTCATCCAAACAAAACCAGTAGCGCGCGCAGGTCAAATGAATAATTACCAATAATGGGGGAGGGGGAGACAACCAATCATATTAATGGACAGGAAATTAAGCGTCACGTCCTAGGAGAGATGGACCTCACGGGCTGTGAGCCCAATAGATCTATGTGGACAAACGTTCAAAGGGCTGTTATGCTACTTGAGGCTGGGTTTACTGATTTGCTAAGTGCCTCACTGTTTGCCGGGTCGTACCGCTGGGGGTGGGGCTCGGAAGTGCCGGGCTAATTTTAGCAGCACTTCAGTCACGTGACTCCCTGGTACCACGCCCTGTACACATCTCGCTAGCGCCCCTTTTTGCGGCCTCTCGGCGCCCCTTCTTGTGACTGCCCGGTGCCCAATCTTGTTCGGGTTTAGAACATTATCCCCCCCCCCCCCCCCATGTATAGCCCACCATGCTGATACGTCCATATCAATTACCTGCCTTCATAGAATACCTTTTAGAAATGCTACTGCTATTCTTCGCATCAATCACATAACTACCACACAACTTGCCAATAACTGAAGCAAAACTAGCTCAGAACTACCACATTAACTAACCCAGCACTACCACATAACAAACCCAGTGACTACCACATTAACTAACCCAGTAACTACCACAACTACCTCAGTAACTACCACAACTACCTCAGTAACTACCACAACTAACTCAGTAACTACCACAACTACCTCAGTAACTACCACAACTAACTCAGTGACTACCACAACTACCTCAGTGACTACCACAACTACCTCAGTAACTACCACAACTACCTCAGTAACTACCACAACTAACTCAGTAACTACCACAACTAACTCAGTGACTACCACAACTACCTCAGTGACTACCACAACTACCTCAGTAACTACCACAACTACCTCAGTAACTACCACAACTACCTCAGTAACTACCACAACTAACCCAGTAACTACCACAACTAACCCAGTAACTACCACAACTAACCCAGTAACTACCACAACTAACCCAGTAACTACCGCAACTAACCCAGTAACTACCAATCACCAACCCACGAGAAACCAGCAGGATACAGTCAGAAGATGTTGATCAAGTGGTAAAACACTGTAACCATTTATTGTAAACTTCAGACAACTCAAGTCGTTGATGCTAGTGATCCATATCAAACACAGAAGTAATGCTGACGTTAGGCAGTTGAGATCAAGATGTTTACTAGACCTATGTAGGATTAAGTCGTTACTACCTAGCCAGTCCATACATCGTTAAGTTATCGATGTAAGTGTACACATCATTAAGTTATCGATGTAAGTGTACACATAAGTAAAGTGTAAACAAACAGCCACAACATCAAGTGGTATTGACTGAGACATAAAACAACAGAGCTCTGATGGTATTTGTGATGTGTGATGTCATATTTGTGATGTGGGATCTGTGTTGGTCTAAAGTGGTTTTTGTGATCAGTGAAAAGGTACGCCGTTTGTTGAACTTCTGAGCCACACAATACAAGCAGCACAGCATGGGACGCCGTGGTCGAATGGTAGAGCCTACAACAGCTGTCCTGAAAGTCTAAAGTTCGGATCCTTAGCTTCAATATGTAGGACGTTCTTAAGCCCACACAGCACTGATGGGTACCAGACTTACTTCAATGAGTAAAGGCGGCTGGGTATAGAGCTGACCACACTATCCCTTCATCTCGGCATCACCTGTCCGAAAAGGTAACTCTAAAACATGACAACAAACTTGCGGTGACTCAATAAACACAACTAAAATATTACATCAAACCTGCGGCGACTCAATAAACACAACTAAAACATTACATGAAACACGAGGCTTCAACTGTTTTATTTTGGTGGGACACACCTCCCCCACCTCCGTGTCGCCCATCCAAGTTGTTGCCTTTGATATTTGATGAGAGTTCCAGCTCTAGTGATCTCCCATTAGCCAGAGTTTCTCATTAATTCTCTTAAATGCATTCATGTTTTCTCCACGCTAAAGTTAAAAGGAAAGTGGCATAACTCTTCCAGAACTTTCTTTAACCGAGTTAATATAAATCAGCCATTGTTCCAGCGCAATACCTGGTCGTCTGGTCATTAGGTTCGTCAGTCACGTGACTGGCTAGATGGAAGAAACCGGGCATGGTTTGTGGAACCGGTTTCAGTATTGCCGAGGAGACGTCACAATTTTTAATAGTTTGTTACAGTTAATTTTTTTTTGACAATTCTAAACAAGCAGTTGCGAGAAGATAAACAGTTTTAGTAAATTTTACCGGGTGAGAGGGGAGTAAACAGTTTTTATGACGTGGAATCACATTTTCAAATTTACATCATATTTACATACACCTGATTTTAATTATTTCTGCTAATTAACTCGTTTATTGGCGCAGGATTTTTGGTGTAAAAAATAAAGCTGGGCATCCACTAGTTATTGAAACTATTGGAGTTATAGAACTTGGGAGTTATGGAGTGTGTTAGCGTTATGGGACTTGCGAGTTATGGAGTGTGTTAGAGTTATAGAACTTGTGCGTTATAAAGTCTGTTAGAGTTATAGAACTTGTGCGTTATAAAGTCTGTTAGAGTTATAGAACTTGTGCGTTATAAAGTCTGATAGAGTTATAGAACTTGTGCGTTATAAAGTCTGTTAGAGTTATAGAACTTGTGCGTTATAAAGTCTGTTAGAGTTATAGAACTTGTGCGTTATAAAGTCTGTTAGAGTTATAGAACTTGTGCGTTATAAAGTCTGTTAGAGTTATAGAACTTGTGCGTTATAAAGTCTGTTAGAGTTATAGAACTTGTGCGTTATAAAGTCTGTTAGAGTTATAGAACTTGTGAGAGTTATGGAACCTGTGAGAGTTATGGAACCTGTGAGAGTTATGGAACCTGTGAGAGTTATGGAACCTGTGAGAGTTATGGAACCTGTGAGAGTTATGGAACCTGTGAGAGTTATGGAACCTGTGAGAGTTATGGAACCTTTGAGAGTTATGGAACCTGTGAGAGTTATGGAACCTGTGAGGGTTATGGAACCTGTGAGAGTTATGGAACCTGTGAGAGTTATGGAACCTGTGAGAGTTATGGAACCTGTGAGGGTTATGGAACCTGTTAGAGTTATGGAACCTGTTAGAGTTATGGAACCTGTTAGAGTTATGGAACCTGTTAGAGTTATGGAACCTGTGAGAGTTATGGAACCTGTGAGAGTTATGGAACCTGCCAAGGCGCACGAATCAAAGCTCTGTGAGCATGTACCTGCACAAAAAATTATTCTTTGTTTAATAAATGGCGAGCAGCTAATTAGGTGTGATTTGATGTGTATAGGGCGTGGCTTATACTGTTTACACTGACGACTTTCATGGTGAGGTAAGTGGTGAGGTTTTAAAGGTGAGGTTTTAAAGGTGAGGTTTTAAAGGTGAGGTTTTAAAGGTGAGGTTTTAAAGGTGATGTTTTAAAGGTGAGGTAAGTGGTGAGGTTTTAAAGGTGAGGTTTTAAAGGTGAGGTTTTAAAGGTGAGGTTTTTAAGGTGATGTTTTAAAGGTGAGGTAAGTGGTGAGGTTTTAAAGGTGAGGTTTTAAAGGTGAGGTTTTAAAGGTGAGGTTTTTAAGGTGAGGTTTTAAAGGTGAGGTTTTAAAGGTGATGTTTTAAAGGTGAGGTAAGTGGTGAGGTTTTAAAGGTGAGGTTTTAAAGGTGAGGTTTTAAAGGTGAGGTTTTTAAGGTGAGGTTTTAAAGGTGAGGTTTTAAAGGTGAGATTTTAAAGGTGAGGTTTTAAAGGAGAGGTTTTAAAGGTGAGGTTTTAAAGGTTAGGTTTTAAAGCTGAGGTTTTAAAGGTGAGGTTTTAAAGGTGAGGTTTTAAAGGTGAGGTTTTAAAGGTGAGGTTTTAAAGGTGAGGTTTTAAAGGTGAGGTTTTAAAGATGAGGTTTTAAAGGAGAGGTTTTAAAGGTGAGGTTTTAAAGGTGAGGTTTTAAAGGTGAGGTTTTAAAGGTGAGGTTTTAAAGGTGAGGTTTTAAAGGTGAGGTTTTAAAGATGAGGTTTTAAAGGAGAGGTTTTAAAGGTGAGGTTTTAAAGGTGAGGTTTTAAAGGTGAGGTTTTAAAGGTGAGGTTTTAAAGGTGAGGTTTTAAAGGAGAGTTTTTAAAGGTGAGGTTTTAAAGGTGAGGTTTTTAAATTGTAAGAAGATCTCTAAAGCTAGAACACAGTTTCTCAGCGCTGAGATGAGGTTAATGTCTTAGACTATTTGTTAGAACAGCGGTAATCAGCCTTTCAAGTTTACTTCTAACTCCCTTGTCAGGAAGCCGGGCAGATAACTCTCGTAAGAAGGGGAGTTCACCCTAAACAAGGTAACTGCTTTTCGAATGTTTACAACTGGTGCTTGTCTATATATATTTTCACGTCATCTGAGCCAGGGTGTCCAAAATCTAGAACAAGGTTGTCAAAGATGTCTGAAAATTAGATCCAAAAGGGGGGGGGGGGGTCATGGTACTGGGAGGGGTGGGGCTATGATCCACTTAATGCTGGGAGGGGTGGGGGCAATGATCCCACCCCCAACATAAACCTTGTGCGCCAACATACAGCTGTTCCATGAATGAATGGCGTCCACCCTACAAGTTACGTGTGTTTGTGTTTAAACAGACGGCCAGCACAAACATCAACATTACCAACCCCCGACGGTAGAGGCCGTCCAGAGATTTTCTACACACAACACCACCAACCCCGACGGTAGAGGCGGTCCAGAGATTTTCTACACACAACACCACCAACCCCGACGGTAGAGGCGGGCCAGAGATTTTCTACACACAACACCACCAACCCCGACGGTAGAGGCGGGCCAGAGATTTTCTACACACAACACTACCAACCCCGATGGTAGAGGCGGTCTAGAGATTTTCTACACACAACACAACCAACCCCACCAACACCACCAACCCCACCAACCCCACCAACCCCACCAACACCACCAACCCCACCAACCCCACCAACCCCACCAACCCCACCAACCCCACCAACCCCACCAACCCCGACGGTAGAGGCGGTATGGAGATTTTCTTCACACGTCACCTACAGACGGCTCTCGTCAAAACTTTGGTGGCTGATGACGTCACGCACGTGTCTTGAAGTGCGCATGTACTTGACAATAAAGTGTGTACTCGTCTCGACCCCCCCCCCCTCCCCGAGCCCCCACCCCCACATAGACAGGTGAGACTAAACGATCAGTTGATTCAATAACTAACAATAGAGAATAGAAATATTGAAAAAGAAAACCTCAAAAGAAAGTAACTGTCAAACCATGATATTTGACCGTTAAACCATAACATTTGACCGTCATGACATGACATCTGACAGTCATGACATGACATTTCTCTTCTGCTTTCTCGAGCGGTTCACAGACAGCTGGCATCAGAAACAGGTGTCATCACAGACAGGTGGCACAGTCATGTTTGAACCACAGCACCTCCATCAGCTGACAGATGAGGTCACGTGTTCACCACGCCACGAGGCACATGCTTCAACTTGATCTTTTCAAACATCACCCACACATGTATTTTAGTCCCCCACTCTAAACATTCCCACATCATGAACCCCCACTCTAAACATTCCCACATCATGAACCCCCACTCTAAACATTCCCACATCATGAACCCCCACTCTAAACATCCGCACATCATGAACCCCCACTCTAAACATCCCCACATCATGAACCCCCACTCTAAACATCCCCACATCATGAACCCCCACTCTAAACATCCCCACATCATGAACCCCCACTATATACATATCTTCACTGTAAACGCCACCTCTAAACGTCCCTACACCATAGACTTCCATTCTTAATGCCTCCATTATAATTTGACCCGTCCCTAAGCTGACCCGTCCCTAATCTCCCCCCCCCCCACCCGTTAATCCCTCCCCTACACCCGTGTCTCTGTAGCCCCACCCCAGAACCCCCACCCACGGGCTCGGACTCCCTGACCCAGCATTCCCCGCGATCTCGCGTCCGTTTAAACTTCTCAGACTACTGACGTCTGCCGGTGACGGAAAGCCGTCTGCCCCACATCTGTTTCTGCTGTTAAATTCCACACTTAGCACAAGGGCGGGCAACTAGGGTAGGTTTAATTACCCCCCATCGGAGCAGCTCGGCCACGCCCTGTTCTAGAGCACCCAGTACTCACCCCCTAACCTGGTGTTTCCTGTTAAATAACAGCCGCCCAGTTGATTCAAAACCTGACGACAAACGGCAGCTTCTATTTCGTGAGAGGTACACGTTGATGCTGTCAGTGGTGTTTGTTGAAGTGTAAACTTGGAGGGTGGAGGTTTGGTTTAGATCAAGGCGCTGGTTCTTTGAAGATCTACACGCTGATGTTATGTAAGTGCATGAGAGAAACTGTCGCTTTCAAAAGTCAGAACAGTAACTAGAAAACGAACCACGGAACAAACGAGGTATCCTAATATATAAAAGCCCATGTTCGCATTTATCTCTCTCCGCCCGCATGTCTTGAGCCTAGAGATCAGTATCTTGAGTGATATATGGAGAACGTAAAGATATGGACTTTTGTTGAAAATAATATGTTGCATGTCTTAAATGTATAAACTAAATTTTATTTTAAGAAAGCAATATTCGAATATATGAACACATTTTTAATTATGCAACCGGAAAAGTGTTTATGGTTGTGACAAGAACGCAATAAACACTGAGGTCACATGCCACATGTTAAAACTACGGCAAGAACACAAAACTAATGGCGAAATCTTCCAATTTTAGAATATAAAGAAATGAACGATTTCATTCAAATTTGGTTTAGATCTAGATTTTATAAATCTACTTACATAGAAGTGCACAATTTTGAATTTATAAAATTTTCTTTGTCAAATTAATACAAATTACTTTAAAAAACAACATAATGACCATTGAACAGCCGTGGTTTTAACGGAATCATTCAAGTCTCTTAACCAGTGTGAGCATTTAATATGGTGTTGTGTTGACCATGGCTAGTAATATAAATGCGGTACATTTTTGGTAGGGGGTAAAACAGACAAAAAATCTCAAGCAATCTGAAACATTAGGACATTAGGTGATACAGTGGGAGGCATAAGGGCATTAGCAGATATCTGGGTGTGAGGCATAACGGCATTAGCATATTGTCTAGGTGATAAAGTATAAGGCATTATGGCATTAGCAGATTCTCTGACTGATACAGTAATTGCTCTGGCGTGCCGAAGTTAACCACTTTAAATGAACCAACTCGATAATCAGCTTCTGTGGGTGGTGCAAATAACGAGAGCAGAGATAGCACGATTGCCAGTTGTTTGCTGCGGGTTACAGAGAGTGGGACGAGGGGGGGGGGGGGGGGTTTAGAGAATTGTAAATTATTTATACAATAGAAATATGCCCCACTAATCCCACCCCTCCAGTTGAAACATGCGCCACCCTCCCCACCCCTCCAGTTGAAACATGCGCCACCCTCCCCACCCCTCCAGTTGAAACATGCGCCACCCTCCCCACCCCTCCAGTTGAAACATGCGCCACCCTCCCCAACCCTCCAGTTGACATGCCCCCACCCTCCCCATCCCTCCAGTTGAAACATGCCCCACCATCCCCACCCCTCCAGTTGAAACATGCCCCACCCTCCCCACCCGTATCACGTGACTTGGCGTCTGGCACACGCCTGGCACCTGACGGCTCCTGAAGATAAAGTCAACACGTGACATAAAATATGCTTAATTGGCAGCAGTGGTCTCATGACGTCACATCGTGGGGCAGTGGTCTCATGACGTCACATCGTGTGGGCAGTAGTGGTCTCATTACGTCAGATCGTGTAGGCAGTGGTCTCATTACGTCACATCGTGTGGGCAGTAGTGGTCTCATTACGTCACATCGTGTGGGCAGTGGTCTCATGACGTCACATCGTGTGGGCAGTGGTCTCATTACGTCACATCGTATGGGCAGTAGTGGTCTCATGACGTCACATCGTGTGGGCAGTGGTCTCATTACGTCACATCGTGTGGTATCTGTTGCTTAAAGTATTGTTTGAGGAGTACCTTACAGAGTAGTTGTCTGATGTTTAACGTATTTACTGAGTACTGATGGTTAACGTCTGAGTACTGATGGTTAACGTCTGAGTACTGATGGTTAACGTCTGAGTACTGATGGTTAACGTCTGAGTACTGATGGTTAACGTCTAAGTACTTATGTTTAATGTATTGACTGAGCAGTAATACTCAACTTGTTTGAAAGTGAAAAGTTAGAAGTTGAGTTCACTGTTGCGTCATCGGTTTTGTCTAGCCGGTAATTATTGGCCAGAACGGATTGTTTTCAAGTGATACGGGTATCACGTGGTTGGATATTCAATCTTATTTTTTTTACTGTAGTTTGGATTACATGAGTGCTGTACGATCGAGTTAAAGCAAGAGACAGAACTGACAACCACAATGGACCAGCTCCCACCACAGCTGAGAGCCCATCAAACAGGTTGGTAAACTTTGAGAGCCCGGTTGGTAAACTATGAGAGCCTCTAAAAAATATCTGGTAGACTTTGAGAGCCCCTGAAACATATCTGGTAGACTTTGAGAGCCCGTGAAACATATCTGGTAGACTTTGAGAGTCCCTGAAAGATATCTGGTAGACTTTGAGAGTCCCTGAAACATATCTGGTAGACTTTGAAAGTCCCTGAAAGATATCTGGTAGACTTTGAGAGTCCCTGAAAGATATCTGGTAGACTTTGAGAGTCCCTGAAAGATATCTGGTAGACTTTGAGAGTCCCTGAAAGATATCTGGTAGACTTTGAGAGTCCCTGAAAGATATCTGGTAGACTTTGAGAGTCCCTGAAAGATATCTGGTAGACTTTGAGAGCCCCTGAAACATATCTGGTAGACTTTGAGAGTCCCTGAAAGATATCTGGTAGACTTTGAGAGTCCCTGAAAGATATCTGGTAGACTTTGAGAGTCCCTGAAACATATCTGGTAGACTTTGAGAGTCCCTGAAAGATATCTGGTAGACTTTGAGAGTCCCTGAAAGATATCTGGTAGACTTTGAGAGTCCCTGAAAGATATCTGGTAGACTTTGAGAGTCCCTGAAAGATATCTGGTAGACTTTGAGAGTCCCTGAAACATATCTGGTAGACTTTGAGAGTCCCTGAAACATATCTGGTAGACTTTGAGAGTCCCTGAAACATATCTGGTAGACTGAGAGTCCCTGAAACATATCTGGTAGACTTTGAGAGTCGCTGAAACATATCTGGTAGACTTCTATCTAAATTACGTTTAAGAAACCATGTTGCCTCCCTTGGTGCTCCTTTCATTTCCTCAGGGCAAATTCCGGGAATTTCCAGACAAAGGGGGAATACTCTGAATATTATTGCATGACACACGCCGGGAAGAACATAGCGAAACCTGGTTTGTGACGTCATACGCTGAGGTTGTATCGGAGCCGCTTCGATCTTACACACTGACTCTTGGTGGTCATGACGCACGCCAACACACCCTATACACAGCAACACACTACACACCACTACACACCAACACACTACCACACCACTACACACCAACACACCAACACACTACCACACCACTACACACCAACTCACTACCACACCCCTACACACCAACACACTACCACACCACTACACACCAACTCACTACCACACCCCTACACACCAACACACTACACACCACTACACACCAACACACTACAACACCACTACACACCAACACACTACCACACCACTACACACCAACACACGAACACACTACCACACCACTACACACCAACTCACTACCACACCCCTACACACCAACACACTACCACACCACTACACACCAACTCACTACCACACCACTACACACCAATTCACTACCACACCACTACACACCAACTCACTACCACACCCCTACACACCAACACACTACCACACCCCTACACACCAACACACTACAACACCACTACACACCAACACACTACCACACCACTACACACCAACACACTACCACACCACTACACACCACTACACACCAACTCACTACCACACCACTACACACCAACTCACTACCACACCCCTACACACCAACTCACTACCACACCCCTACACAACAACACACTACCACACCACTACACACCACTACACACCAACTCACTACCACACCACTACACACCAACTCACTACCACACCCCTACACACCAACTCACTACCACACCCCTACACACCAAATCACTACCACACACTACACACCAACTCACTACCACACCCCTACACACCAACTCACTACCACACCCTTACACACCAACACACTACCACACCCCTACACACCAACACACTACCACACCACTACACACTAACACACTACCACACCACTACACACCAACACACTACCACACCACTACACACCAACACCACTACCACACCACTACACACCACTACACACCACCACACCACCACACCATTACTGACCAACACACTACCACACCACTACACACCAACACACCAACACACTACCACACCACTACACATTAACACACTACCACACCACTACACACCACTACACACCAACTCACTATCACACCACTACACACCACTACACACCAACACACTACCACACCACTACACACTAACACACTACCACACCACTACACACACCTCTACAAGTCAGCACAGCACTACACCATAGTACACCACTGCAACACTACCACACCACTACATGTCACGACACCTCTACAAATCAACACATTACTACACCATAGTACACCACTACACACACACCAGACAAGTTAGCACACCACTTAACACCAGCACACCACTACACATACCACTACACAGTGACACCTTCCTCTACAACACACAATAACGCACCAATAGCAACTCTTACCAAATAAAGCACCATAACCCACCACGTGACCCCAGAGAAAACCACATACCACCAGAGCTGATGCTAGATACCACCAGAGCTGACGCTAGATACCACCAGTGTAGATACCACCAGAGCTGACGCTAGATACCACCAGTGCTGACGCTAGATACCACCAGTGCTGATGCTACAGGCTACTTAAGAACAGACCAAGTATCGATATCCGTGTGTAACTCGATACTAATGGGAATTGTTGGCATTTTGACAACCAACATCGGCTATCCATCACTTGTCTTCCACGGAGAGTTCAAAGGTTACAGGGATGACCCCCCCCCCCCCCCCAAAGAGAGGTCAAAGTTTAGAGGATATGAAACCAAAATACGATGTTGCCAGGTGTCATTAATCAAGTTAACTTCAAAACTTGGTAATGACGCCAGACATGTTGGCACGGCGCCTTCGATTTCAATCTTCATCCTTCTTTCTGAACCTGGCACTAATCATGTGTGATAATTGCCTCAAATAGTAGCATCTTAGCGCTGTTACCACACCCCAATCAAACAATAGCCATAACCGTCAGTCTAACGATAATCCTCATTATAATCTAAAATTAAGATAAACCATCAAATTAATTTCAAAGTAGCTAACTCTAAGACTTATCCTAACCCTGAGACATAAAGTACAACTTTACAATGTGCAATGATGCTCGGAAGCTGGGCAATTGAAACCTTCGTTTATCACAAAATTAAACTAACTCTAAGTATAAACCGAAGCTATTTGTCAATACATACTGTATCTTTATATTACCACATATATGGCCTGTCTATATAGACTGACCGTCCACATCACCACATATATGGCCTGTCTATATAGATTGTCTATTTATATCCCCGACTATATGACTTGTCCACATCAGCACCACATCCATCACAACACAACCAGATGATGGCACCACGACCGTCTAATCTCCACAGATAATGGACGGCATTCAATTTCTGGTGCCACGCAGGCGAGGAAAAAATGGGGGGGGGGGGGGGTAAGTAGGAGGTTCTTTGTCTAGAGGTCATCACGTACATTCACAAAACCTACTGGTGAAAGGTTTAGATGTCGTCACGTAATTCACTAAACCTACTAATGAAAGGTTTAGGTGTCATCACGTACATTCACAAAATCTACTGGTGAAAGGTTTAGATGTCGTCACGCAATTCACTAAACCTACTAATTTCAGGTTTAGAGGTCACTATGTATATTCACAAAACCTACTAATGGCAGACATAGAGGTCTCAAGACTAAATGTCATGTGACTTGGGGGTTGTGTTTATACTTTCTGGTATAGAGGGCCCAACACGATTCGACAAGAAAGACAGGTCAAGTAACTACAAATATGAGAGGTCAAGTAACTACAAACATGACAGGTCAAGTAATTACAAACATGACAGGTCAAGTAACTACAAACATGACAGGTCAAGTAACTACAAACATGACAGATCAAGTAACTACAAACATGACAGGTCAAGTAACTACAAACATGACAGGTCAAGTAACTACAAACATGACAGGTCAAGTAACTACAAACATGACAGGTCAAGTCACTACAAACATGAAAGGTCAAGTAACTACAAACATGACAGGTCAAGTAACTACAAACATGACAGATCAAGTAACTACATACATGACAGATCAAGTAACTACAAACATGACAGGTCAAGTAACTACAAACATGAAAGGTCAAGTAACTACAAACATGAAAGGTCAAGTAACTACAAACATGACAGGTCAAGTAACTACAAACATGAAAGGTCAAGTAACTACAAACATGACAGGTCAAGTAACTACGAACATACAGGTCAAGTAACTACGAACATGACAGGTCAAGTAACTACAAACATGACAGGTCAAGTAACTACAAACATGACAGGTCAAGTAACTACAAACATGACAGGTCAAGTCACTACAAACATGACAGGTCAAGTAACTACAAACATGACAGGTCAAGTAACTACAAACATGACAGATCAAGTAACTACATACATGACAGATCAAGTAACTACAAACATGACAGGTCAAGTAACTACAAACATGACAGGTCAAGTCACTACAAACATGACAGGTCAAGTAACTACAAACATGACAGGTCAAGTAACTACAAACATGACAGGTCAAGTAACTACAAACATGAAAGGTCAAGTAACTACAAACATGACAGGTCAAGTAACTACAAACATGACAGGTCAAGTAACTACAAACATGAAAGGTCAAGTAACTACAAACATGACAGGTCAAGTAACTACAAACATGACAGGTCAAGTAACTACGAACATACAGGTCAAGTAACTACAAACATGACAGGTCAAGTAACTACAAACATGACAGGTCAAGTAACTACAAACATGACAGGTCAAGTAATTACAAACATGACAGGTCAAGTAACTACAAACATGACAGGTCAAGTAACTACAAACATGACAGGTCAAGTAACTACAAACATGACAGGTCAAGTAACTACAGGTCAAGTAACTACGAACATACAGGTCAAGTAACTACAAACATGACAGGTCAAGTAACTACAAACATGACAGGTCAAGTAACTACGAACATACAGGTCAAGTAACTACAAACATGACAGGTCAAGTAACTACAAACATGACAGGTCAAGTCACTACAAACATGAAAGGTCAAGTAACTACATACATGACAGGCCAAGTAACTACAAACATGACAGGTCAAGTAACTACAGGTCAAGTAA
This sequence comes from Physella acuta, assembly GCF_028476545.2. NCBI lineage: Eukaryota > Metazoa > Mollusca > Gastropoda > Physidae > Physella > Physella acuta. The sequence goes on along the minus strand of NW_026732228.1, from coordinate 260,299 downwards.
CTACGAACATACAGGTCAAGTAACTACAAACATGACAGGTCAAGTAACTACAAACATGACAGGTCAAGTAACTACGAACATACAGGTCAAGTAACTACAAACATGACAGGTCAAGTAACTACAAACATGAAAGGTCAAGTAACTACAAACATGACAGGTCAAGTAACTACAAACATGACAGATCAAGTAACTACAAACATGACAGGTCAAGTAACTACAAACATGACAGGTCAAGTAACTACATACATGACAGGCCAAGTAACTACAAACATGACAGGTCAAGTAACTACAAACATGACAGGTCAAGTAACTACAAACATGACAGGTCAAGTAACTACATACATGACAGGCCAAGTAACTACAAACATGACAGGTCAAGTAACTACAAACATGACAGGTCAAGTAACTACAAACATGACAGGTCAAGTAACTACAAACATGACAGGTCAAGTAACTACAAACATGACAGGTCAAGTAACTACAAACATGAAAGGTCAAGTAACTACAAACATGACAGGTCAAGTAACTACAAACATGAGAGGTCAAGTAACTACAAACACGATACACTCTCCCCCCCCCCCCCCCCCCACAAAACTGAAAGAGTTCGCACAAGTAAATGAATCAACAAAGCTAAAAATAGAAACCTCAGAGAAAAAGCGTTCGGTATATAAGTGTGTCAAGGTGAGTTAAAAATAAGTTTTCTCGCTATCTTACACATTTCTGCTAAAGTTCTAATTAGTCTTCAACTAAGTGGTGAGTTGAGCTACTTAAAGTTGCCAGGTACATTTTTTATTTATTTGATGAAATACTTTTTTTACGCTAACCAAATATTTATCAAGACATTAATAGTCTTTTCGTTTTTTTATATTATTTTATAAATGTTTGTAATAAACTTAAAACATAATCATTTATATCTTATCTTATGTTAATTGATGTCGATAAAAAAATTTCTTATGGCTTTTATTTTTAAAGAAACGTAAAATTCGACCAAAGCATAACTCTGTAGTAGGCTAATTTCTAAAGGAAAATTCTTCGTTTATCGTTAGGTTATGTGGGGTGGGGTGGCGGGGTGGGTGGGTTGAGTGAAGTTGGTGTGGTGTGATAACGGGGGGGGGTGAGTAGATAGATTTGATGGCAGGATGACCGACATTACCTGCTAGAAATGTTGGTGGTGGTTGTTGAAAAATAGGCGTGTAATGTAGGACTCGCCTAAATAGTTGTGTGGGTAGGGCTCGCGTGAGTGGTTGTGGTGAGGTGTGGGTAAGACTCCGTGTGGCGAAGTGTGAGTAGGACTCCGTGTGGCGAAGTGTGGGTAAGATCCCGTGTGGTGTAGTGTGGGTAAGACTCCGTGTGGCGAGGTGTGGGTAGGACCCCGTGTGGCGAGGTGTGGGTAGGACCCCGTGTGGCGAGGTGTGGGTAGGACCCCGTGTGGCGAGGTGTGGGTAAGACGCCGTGTGGCGAGGTGTGGGTAAGACTCCGTGTGGCGAGGTGTGGGTAGGACACCGTGTGGCAAGGTGTGGGTAAGACTCCGTGTGGCGAGGTGTGGGTAGGACCCCGTGTGGCGAGGTGTGGGTCGGACCCCGTGTGGCGAGGTGTGAAAGACTTCCAAGACTAAGCTCGCCCGTGTTGTTGATCGTCTGCTGCTGATGTGTCGACACTTCACGTGCATGTTCTCATTGTTTATTTGACCTACCAGCGTGAGCAGTCTGCGCGCTCACCTGTGCCACACACACAACACTCATTTCTTTATGTCAGGTCTAGACGGCCCAGACTAGCTAAACACATTACATTGTAATATCAGACACATTACATTGTAATATCAGACACATTACATTGTAATATCAGACACATTACATTGTAATATCAGACACATTACATTGTAATATCAGACACATTACATTGTAATATCAGACACATTACATTGTTATATCAGACACATTACATTGTAATATCAGACACATTACATTGTAATATCAGACACATTACATTGTAATATCAGACACATTACATTGTAATATCAGACACATTACATTGTTATATCAGACACATTACATTGTAATATCAGACACATTACATTGTAATATCAGATACATTACATTGTAATATTAGGCTAGCTAAACACATTACATTGTAATATCAGACACATTACATTGTAATATCAGACACATTACATTGTAATATCAGACACATTACTTTGTAATATCAGACACATTACATTGTAATATCAAACACATTGCATTGTAATATCAGACACATTACATTGTAATATCAGACACATTACATTGTAATACCAGACACATTACATTGTAATATCAGACACATTACATTGTAATATCAGACACATTACATTGTAATATCAGACACATTACATTGTAATATCAGACACATTACATTGTAATACCAGACACATTACATTGTAATATCAGACACATTACATTGTAATATCAGACACATTACATTGTAATATCAGACACATTACATTGTAATATTAGGCTAGCTAAACACATTACATTGTAATATCAAACACATTACATTGTAATACCAGGCTAGCTAAACACATTACATTGTAATATCAGACACATTACATTGTAATATCAGACACATTACATTGTAATATCAGACACATTACATTGTAATATCAGACACATTACATTGTAATATCAGACACATTACATTGTAATACCAGACACATTACATTGTAATATCAGGATAGCAAAACATATGAGTGTGTGTGAAGTGTGAGAGTGTATGTGAAGATGTTTGCACCTAGAATAAGCCAGAAATTTAGCAGTTTTTTTCGGGTGAGCCAACGACTTAGACCTAGGTAAAAGGAGCGAAATTTTCAATTTTGTATCTTAAAACACCACACACAATATACACCACAGTGGTATGACAGATCAGTAGCTTTCTACATCCGTCATGACAGATTAGCAACATGACAGACCAGCAATATACTACATTTGTCATATGACAGCCACAACAACCTTGAAAAAGCCAACACGCCTTTAAACTAGATACAACCAAAAAAAAAAAAAAACACAGAAAAATCCATCAACTTTGTTACACCCCTTGGAGCCTAAATCTCCCTTCCCCCCCTCCCCCCCCCCCAACAGACGCTGTATTTCTGTGAATTCCCTTAATGGGTTGTAATCAAATATGTATGAGCTACATGTTTGTATCAGATCCAAAAAGAGCGGCACCAGCCATGTGATAACCCCTTGTGGACGCTCAGCCAAATATTTATATTCACACAAACAAATGGAATGAACAGAAACTCAAACACGATAATGTAGAAAAATCTGTCTACATCGGCTGTTTTTTAAGTTAAATTTCAAGTAAAATAGAGTATATATATATATATATATATATATATATATATATATATATATATATATATATATATATATATATATATATATATATATATATATATATATATATATATATATATATATATTGTTGACCAGTGTGACACTTGACTAACTAAAAAACGCCATGAGTGTCAAAAAATTATGAGCGTGTCACATGACAAGCAGAACATTGTGACATGTGACACGCGCCAAATTTGAGGTACAAAAGCAGCTACAAATCAAAGGCCCTAAGATGCTGCCTTGCCAGCCCACCACCCTATCCGACTCTGATTGGTGTGAAACAATGGTTGATGTATTGTCTGTGTGTAAGCACGTGTAAGCACTAAAACAATGGCTGATGTATTAGTGTGTAGAGATGAATACGTGACTTCACAGTACACACATTTTAAAACTTGTCTGACCACTGGTCATAAAACTAACGGTCATGTTGCCAGTTAACGTAAGTTTTTACCCCTCCACCCCCCCCCCCCCCCGACCTCACTCCCACCTCCTCACATACAACTATCAGAATGCACGTGCAGACTTCGCGCGTGAGACGTCAAGATAGCGCCCTCTGTTATTTACTTTGTTTTTTTAATCAACAGTTGGCGCGTGTTTGTTCTCTAAGTGGTCCAACAGAAATGTAGCTCCAACATTTTAACCCTTTATTCTCTAAGTGATCCAACAGAAATGCTGCTCCAACATTTTAACGAGAAAGATGGAAGAAGAAGTACAGGCTACTGGCAAGACCTGGCATGAACTAAAGTGGCTCGCCCAAGAGGGGAATGGCGGAGATTTGTTGCTGCCCTATACCCCACAGAGAGTGATGAGGATCTAGTAAGTTAAGTAATTCTCTGAGTGATCTAACCAGAGTTTCTTCCATGCATCTCTTCTGGAAGAAACACTGGATCCAACAAGAGAAAGCCAACAAGACAGGACAAGACAAGACAAGACAAGACAAGACAAGACAAGACAAGACAAGACAAGACAAGACAAGACAAGACAAGACAAGACAAGACAAGACAAGACAAGACAAGAAAGGACAGGACAGGACAGGACAGGGCTAGAAAGGACACATGAATATCCTGAAAAACATTTAAATATGTCTGGGTGTTTCAACTTACAAACGTAGACGTACACATGAACACAAATGTACACATATATCAATTTGTTTAGGAAACGAGGATATGATTTGGTAACTGCAATAATTATAACTCATAAAATAAATATATAGAAAATTTATGTGATAAAGCACATATGATTTGATCGGCTGGTGACGCGGGAAGAAACCAAGGAAATGATGACGTAATGAGATCTGGGACTCATCCGGGTGTTTAGCTCACACGTGTCATAGTTCAATCCGAGTTTGTTTACATTACTGGCCGTCTGCGTACCAGGTAAAAGTCAAAGGCCTTCTGGCAACCGGAAGTTCCGGGTTAGCTAACCAGACGATAACAATCAGACGACCTAACACCACACTGGACCTGGCCAGCCAGAAGCTTCATCTTGTTGAGATATTACTATAATTTGTCAATTTGTTGTTTTGTGTATTTATTTCAGTCAACTTATTTACTCCTTTAGTTAACAGCTTTAGGGGATTTGCTTTGTATGAAGACAGTTCATGCATGAATACAATAAACTACGTTTACTTTTTATGTTAAATGTTTGAGTATTTTCAAAAGTAAAAAAAAAAAAATTCTATCTTGTATTTTGCTATTACAAGTTTTCATCTTCACGAGTTAGGCAGCGATTATAAAAATAAAATAAAACTGCGAGGCGAGTGACACCGAGAAGCAGACGAGTAAAAAAAAGGTCGCCAGTTGGTTCAAACTACGGGACAGACTGACCTTTTTGGAGCAGTCAGCTACACATGTGTCCCTCCACCTCCCCACCCCCTCCACACACACTCACACACACTCACACCTACCATCACTTGTAAAGGTCATTTGATAGAGATAGTCAATTAAAAGATTTTTTCCCAAGGCCCATTCTACCAATAGGGAAAGACTTTACATAGCTTATCAAGCTGTGCTTTGTTATTTTTTTTCCGTAGAATTTTGTCCACGGTATATTTTATACTTGAAAGCATGTACCAAGTAAATATTATTGTTTAAAAGCCCAAACTTTTTCTCAGTTTAAAGACGGGTTTGGTGGGGACGGAGGAGGTGGTGGTGGTGTGAGGGGGGGGGGGGGTCTAACGTGGGAATAAGTTGACGGCTGGGGGAAATGACCGCTGCTGACAATAGGCTTAGTCGTGTACATGACACAGACATGACATGATGACATGTCCACTATGTGGGACTGTCTCCTGTCACGTGACTTTAGTAGTGGTAGTGTTGTTCATTGTGCTACCAACTGGTGCACATCATGCTAAAGAGTGTTGCGCACCATGGTACCAAGTGGTGCACACCATGCCGCGTAGTGTACACGAAGAAACAACTTATGTTTTACGAACCATTTGTCAAGTAACAAACTGGTAGATCTGTTTTAAAACAAAATCTTTGACTCAAGTTAAAAAACCATTGAACTTTACAGCGAATGTGTTCAAAGAGATCAATCATGCACATTTTAAAAAATATAAAAGAAAGACATTATGCCCTAAATAAATAAAGATAATTAGCAGATAGTTAGCAGACGCCAGCACCTAAGCCTAATGAAACCGGAACGTTAAGTTAGACCATTGTTGTCTGGTGTTTACGGGGGGGGGGGGGGGGGGTCTTGGGCTTTGTTTATGACCTGGATGGTCTGACCTCCATGGCCAATGACCTCCATGGCCAATGACCTCCATGGTCAATGACCTCCATGGTCAATGAACTCCATGATCAATGACCTTGATGGTCTATGACCTCGTTGGCCTAAGACCTCAATGGCCTCTGACCAGAGGCGTAGCGACCCTTCCCGGCGCCCGGGGACATACTTTCAATTTGGCGCCCCCCTCGGGAGCAAATTTTCGATTTGCACCCCCCCCCCTCGAACTTTTTATTTGCACCCCCCCCCCTCAAACTTTCGATTTGCACCCCCCCTCGAACTTTTCATTTGCACCCCCCCCCCCCCTCAAACTTTCGATTTGCACCCCCCCCCTCGAACTTTTCATTTGCACCCCCCCCCCTCAAACTTTCAATTTGGCGCCCCCCCTAAGGTCGGCGCCCGGGGACATATGTCCCCCCCCCGCCCCCCCCCCCCTCGCTACGCCTCTGCCTCTGACCTGGATGGTCTATGACCTTGATGGTCTATGACCTTGATGGTCTATTACCTCGTTAGCCTAAGACCTCAATGGCCTCTGACCTGGATGGTCTATGACCTTGCTCCATATAATCGAGTGGCTGACGTGACCGGAAATGGATGTATGTTTGACTGGGCATTTCGTCATAGAGCAATCTTTGTCTTCTGTCAGTTCCAGGCCAGTGCACGAGGGAGGCGGGGGGTGGGGGCGTGGCTCAACTCATGCTGTTTCTAGTACACTTTGCGGGGTGGGGGAGGATGTCTAATAGACTGGAAGAGACATGAATGCTCAGTTTGAGGTGGAAACTTATCCCACGAGCCTCCATTTGTCGCGTTCACATTTTACAGCTAGTGTGTTCAATCATACACCACTTACATGAACGTTCTTAAGCTTGTTGTTGCCTCACAAGATAATTAACTCGTACCATGTCTTACGCGAGCATTGTTTTACATGAACGGTGTCTGTAGTTCAAAGTTTTACAAACAAACAAACAAACGAACAAACAAAAAAAACGACATGAGCAGCCGAATACTGGGTTAAGAGGTCAAAGTTCGAGTGTGTTATGTGGTAGTCTACAGAGCAAAGTTTACGACGGTGCGAGTACCAGGTGCGCATGCAAAGAAAGGGAATTCCCGTTACAACTCCTACTTTCCTTTTGTTCATGTAACTAAATCTGTTTATCAAATGTCGATTTTGATAATCTGTTAATTAAGGGATTAATTTTGCTCGTACAAAAATCTGGTAGAACTGAAGACATCATGTCAAATAACATTCCTAAAGTTGCTCCATAAAACAGGCAGGCAATATAAAGCATGCATTGCTTTACAAATGAAATCGATCTCTCGCAAATACACTTTTAAAAAAAAAATCAGCAAGATATTTGACTAGGATGATATTTGACTAGGATGATATTTGACTAGGATGATATTTGACTAGGATGATATTTGACTAGGATATTTGACCAGGATGATATTTGACCAGGATGATATTTGACCAGGATGATATTTGACCAGGATGATATTTGACCAGGATGATATTTGACTAGGATGATATTTGACCAGGATGATATTTGACTAGGATGATGTTTGACCAGGATGATATTTGACCAGGATGATATTTGACTAGGATGATATTTGACCAGGATGATATTTGACTAGGATGATATTTGACCAGGATGATATTTAACTTGGATGATATTTGACCAGGATGATATTTGACTAGTTTTGATATTTGACTAGGATGATATTTGACCTGGATGATATTTGACCAGGATGATATTTGACCAGGATGATATTTGACGAGGATGACATTTGACTAGGATGATATTTGACGAGGATGATATTTGACCAGGATGATATTTGACCAGGATGATATGTGACTAGGAAACTAATGCTAAAAAAACCTTCCGTGATCTCTAGGCCTCTAGCTCTATCTAGTCCGATGTTAAAATAACGATAATAAACGCAACTCACTTCCCTACTTTATGTGCTCGCACTAATGGGCACACGTGACCTCGAGGCAAGAGCACTCACGTTTGACCCTCGTGTGAATCTACCCCCCCCCCCTCCTACATAGATAACGGCGCCTAGGTTTATCATGGCTACCTACGCTAGCTCAAGTTTTTTTCCCCCACAGAGGTAGATGTTTACTATGTTGTTTGACGGTGGTGTCATTTTTTCATCGTACTCAAATAAAAGAAATGTTTCCGTGCAAGAAATTGTATACTTACCATTTTTGTGTGTTTGTTTTTGTTTTTAAAACATCCCAAAGTACTAATATTATTCGTTCCGTTCAAATCTGGTTTAGAAATATTTACTCAATCTGGCAAATGTGTCTAGCACATGTCATGGAATTTGTAGTACCGTTAAAAAGAACAGCCAGAATTTTTCTCCAAGTTAAAGTAAGAATTGAATGTCGTCAATGGCTTGTGGACGAATGGCTTGTTGTAAAATCCAAGAACCGAGTCAAGAATCAACTCAGCACGATCGCTAAACACAATACCAAGACATTTCCGCTCACACTTACAACACAAAAAAACTCACACGGCATGCAACTGAAGGCGCAGCGGACTGCCAGCCGACAACTCTACGCCAACTTTTGCTTCCCTATCCACCTCGCCTCAGCCTGTACGCTCGTGCGTGCACGGAGAGGGGGGGGGGGGGTGAGCGGACAGTGAGTACGCTTTGGACGAGGTTTGTGAGGAAGTAGGTGTAGCCAGAGCGCCACTTTAAAACTGAGTTGAAAGCTGGCGTTAATAATTTAGGACAGGCCAGTCTATCAGTTTAATACTCGCTGTTTGTCGTGGGGGAAGAGAGAAAGAGAGAGAGAGAGAGAAAGGGGGAGGGAGGTGCTAATAGACTATCTGTTTCATTCTTTTAGGGGAATAGAGAGTGATACTCAGTGATAGTCTCTGGTTAATACTTGCTACTTGCTTTGACTAGAGATTAGAAGTCTGAAAACTCGCTACAAAAAAGGACACTTTTTACTGACACCATTTTTATTGTATACACAAATCTGACACCCGTTTCACTGCACAGACACCAGTTCAACATACAGACACCATTTAGCGTGATCAAACCGACGAAATTCTCCTGTATAAACTAGCACCAATTTGTAAAAGTCACAAAATACCACCAATTTGTTAACTTATGTTTGTAGTTGTTTTTTTTTTCTTGTGTGAAACTAACTACGGGCCAAAGGATACCTGCCTTTGTTATCACACGTCGCTAAATTAGGAAAATACTATATATATATATATATATATATATATATATATATATATATATATATATATAAATTCTCAACACATTTTAAACAAGTCTAAATTTAGAATTTTTAAAAAAAATTCTAGATTACATACAGCTTTACACACACATAAAACTAAATATTTCCCACACTGACAGACGAATATACCCCACCTACATACAAACAGCTAAACAGTTGTCTTATTGTAGTTGAAAATATCCTTCACACACATACATGTGAATATTCCCCCGGGGTCATCCATAAATGACGTCACACTTTTTTTGACGATTTTTACCCCCCCCCTCCCCTCCGTCACACATAGTCACATAAAGACAGACACCCCCCCCCCCCCTAAAATGACGTCACACTTCAGCCTACAACCCCCCTCAAAATTGCAGTTGAATTTTTTTAAACATTGATATTTTTCCAAAATCTTGTCTGAACTCTGTCAAAATAAAGCATTTTAGTCAAATCCTATTACAATTTATTAAAACAGTTTTCTAAAACGCGAAATAACGTCTAAAATTCGTATTCTAACATTGCTTTTTTATAATGCAAAAGTGTGACGTCACACCATCTGAACCCCCCTCCCTCCCATCACACACACCGTCACAAAATTGCGGACCCCCCTCCCCCCTATGGGTATGACGTCATATTTTGATGCAAACTGTGGAATTATAGTATTATACTCAAGAAAAGAGATTTAAAATTGTAATTTAGGCTATTGGTTTCTTTTATTGAGGGGCATATGACTAAATGAAGTGACATTTTACAAAAATGTGTTATTTTTAAAAAATAAAACTATAAATACACAGTTTTATTTGTAAATGTAAATGGCTTTAGTGTTATTATTTTCAATTAGGTGTATAATATATTGTTAAATTGGAATAAAGTAATTCAGTTTACTTTTTTTTTATAAACAAGACTAATATTAATAATATTTTTCTTAAATTTAGAAATAAGGCGAAATAAAACTTCTGGGTTTAATTTTAAAGATGGCTGCCACCGTGAAACAACAACTCAATCAGTTGATGAGTCTATCTCATTCAAGTGGATCCCACAAGGATGTCACTGAAAAGTAAAACAATACAATGTCAATAAGAATAAAGAACTTAAATCTATATCTAGTTACGATTTACATTTTAAGAAGTCTGTTTTGTGATATGGATCTAGACTAATCTAACTCTTAAAATGTAGACTTGTGACTGTCACTGCACTGACTGTCTGTGTGTGACTGTGACTACACTAAATTCTAAATGTACTAAAATACAGTTACACTATACTCAACTACACTGTTACAGTGTTACACACTACTGTGACTACACTACTTACTACACTTACTCTTACACACTGGAGATAGCTCAACTCTGCAGTTGTTGCTTTGCCGGCTTTTCTAAAAAAAACTAAAAATGTATTTATTTAGATCTACTTTTATCAAGTTATTTTTGTACAAAATGAATGACAGTATTTTTGAGTATATCATATATGAGTAAATTACATAGATTCTACATATAATGTGATAAAGCAAATTTTTACAGCCTGCTTACTGTAGCTACTACAAATTCCTCTAGCCACACCATATGAAAGTTAAAACTACAGCTACTTATAATGCCTTTAATATGTTGTAGCGGAAATAGGCCAAAAATTGTGGAAACGTAAACATTAATTTTTATGTTCACAGATACAAATCAATCCTTGAAGGAATTATCAAAGGTCCTGGGAATGAACTTGTCCCCTCATTACAGGCATTTATTGAAGCATGTAAGATAATATCTACTGTTTTCGTAGATCATTTGTTACACGGCTTTTTCAGATATTCACAGTGCTCCCTATTTTATTAAATGCTGCATATAAATTACTATAATTAAGCAACCATTGTGAGGGATCTAAAATAACATAGTTTTTTTATTACTCAATTGTTTTTAAGGGAATTAGTGCTGTGACAATGTTCCACCAACAAATAAAATTCTGTTTATGGATGCCTTTTTATCTCAAGCCCTATTATTCTACCTACCCTATTCTCAGCTTTCAATTAAATTCAAATAATTTTTCTTTTCCCCAGCCATGCTGACATCTGTTTCCATATTTCTTTCAGAATTTTTTTTTCACATCTCCCATTGGTATGTATTAGTATTTGATTGACAACAATTCAGCTTGTTTGTATTTTTTCAGTGGTGAGTGAAGGAGTGAGTCTCGTCATATCGAGGCAGATACTGACAGACTTCACTGCACAGCTGTCTCGTATGCCTGATGCTGTTGCCAAAGAAGTGTCACATTTCACTCTGGAAAAAATACAAGCGCGTGTGATCTCATTTGAAGAGCAGGTAAATCATTTCACTCTTTATTGGTACCAGTGAAGAAACAAAATAGTGTTAGTATGCCCTTGTTATAGCTCTAGAAAGTTATTCATTAACATATTCAACAAATGTGAACGAATCATATTTATCAAAGTGCATTGTATAATACAATTTCAGGTAGCAGCAATCCGTCAACATTTGGCCAATATATACGAGCGAGAGGAAAGCTGGCGGGAGGCTGCCAGTGTCTTAGTGGGAATTCCTCTTGAGACAGGCCAAAAGTAATTTTCAACTGATTACAAAATCTCTAATTAGTTTGATTTATTTACTATTATATTATATGTACATAATGTGTAGTTGACATTTGGTTGAGAGGTGACAACACAATTTTAACACCATCTGTAAGTTTACTGAGCACTTCTATCATAACGGACCTGTGTACCAGAGGTTAGGGCTGTGATCATGTTTTCATCAGAACATCATTGACAATCAACTGATAGCATTAAATAAAAGTCAGAGTTGGTGTGTTTCTCTTGCAAGTTCTTTGTTTTATGTGTAAAAAGTTCATTGATAGTAGTTTGTGTGTAGTTCTGTCTGATTACAAAATAGTACCTCTATAATCTCTAATTTTTTAATATTAGATTGTCCTTTTTTAGTGATTTAAAAAGAATAAAACTGTTAAACTTTATTTTAAATACATTGTCTCCTGACTAAATGACTTGGTAACACAGGTACATTTAGAAAGCTTTGATCTGAAAACTACAATTTCCTCTGGCAGTTTTGATATTGTGTGACTTTCTATTACCAGACAGTACAGTCCAGATTACAAACTTGAGACCTACCTAAAAATAGCCCGGCTGTTCCTAGAGGATGAAGATGCTAACCAGGCAGACGCTTACATCAACAGAGCTTCTTTACTTCAGGCAGAATCTAAGAATGAAGAGCTACAGATTCTTTATAAGGTAAATAGACGGGGTGATCCTTTTATCTCTTCAATCAAGCCTTTAGAACAGGTTATTAAAAAAAAGTGTTTGACGAGATGTCCATTTAGTATGCAAATTCGGCATCATTTCTTCAAAAAGCTTGAACTGTAGGTTACTTTAAATAAATCAATGCTGAAACTAAGGGAAGGTTACTATAGGGTAATGTTTCCACTCCAATGCATTGTTTAATATTTTGTAATATGTTACTATTTTTAAAATAAAAACTAATAACCTATAAAAAGCCTTTATTAATTGCATAAATAACTCATTTGATTTTTAATGCATGTTGTATTTCAGGCTTGCTATGCCAGAGTTCTTGATTTTCGTCGCAAATTTATTGAAGCAGCCCAGCGTTATAATGAGTTGTCATTCAAGACAGTGGTGTCTGAAGATGAGAGACTAACAGCACTAAAAAATGCCCTCATTTGTACTGTTCTGGCTTCTGCTGGTACGTTTTATTTTCCATTAGGTTATTGTGACAAGAAAGAAAAGATCATCTCCTAATGATCTTTAGTTGTGGCCCCTCAATGGCTGCGTTATAACCTTATGTGAGCTTGTGTTCACATTACTTACATGTATTTCTTTTGAACAAAACTTTAATTGTATTTTAAAAATATGTTTTAATACATGAGTAATGTTTTCTCTATCTTTGGCAACAATGAATTATCTGTTTATCTTTGATACATTCTCAGGACAACAGAGATCTCGCATGTTGGCAACACTTTTTAAAGATGAGAGATGTCAACAGCTTCCAGCGTACAGTATTTTAGAAAAAATGTCAGTTTCTTGCATTATTTTTATTACTTTATGTGATATTTTATTACAAAAAGTGGTATTTGAAGATAGAAGGAAGCATCACTAATTAAAAATAGTTTAAAATGTTTTTTGGTGACAGCATTTGCTGATGAGGCTTGTATTGTGCTATTTTTTACCTGGAATCGAAAAAGATATATTTTTTTTAGTAGTCTTGGTACTTAGAATAATCCAGAGTATTATTTAATTTTTTATATTAAATCCCACAAGGTACCTGAAGTAATCTGCACTAATGTTATTGTTTATATTATATCCCACTAGGTACTTAGATAGAATAATCCGCAGCAGTGACCTACATGATTTTGCTGCCCTCCTTCTACCCCATCAGAAGGCCATTACACCTGATGGTAAGTTGTCTTGATTATTATTTCATAAAGCCTTAGAATAATACCTGCTGAATTGAAATCCATTACACAGGATGGTATGTTATTTTAGGCACATTTTTGGAGAAATTACCTTTTGTAATATGAAGCAATTTGTCTTATGAAACAAATTGTAAACATTTCACCCCATTTTTGTTTTTCCTTTGCTAAAGGTTCAACAATTTTAAGCCGAGCAGTGACAGAACATAATCTACTTTCTGCTAGTAAACTCTACAACAACATTTCATTTGAAGAGCTCGGCTCACTGCTAGAGATACCCCCAGCCAAGGTCAGAGCTTGCAGTTATTTTACCTGTTATATACTGGACGTAAACCACTAATAATAGCTTTACCTGTGTGTTTTGGGGAGGGTTTCATTCATGTAAAAATGGTAAATTTCAGGCAGAAAAGATAGCCTCCCAGATGATCACAGAAGGGCGTATGAATGGCTATGTGGATCAGATAGACTCCACTGTACATTTTGAAGGTAGTGTTTTTTTTTTAAAAATGTAATCTAAAATCTGTAGCCAGTGTTTGAAATTTTTTTAACTCAGCACAATCTAAAAGGTTACTGATCTAAACTCAGTTTTTTTTTTAAATTTTGATCTTACCATTGGTATTTTCTCACTGCATTGGAAAAAGTTTTGTATACCCTATGTGTCCTGCCCTTTGTTGCAGCCCGCGAAACACTGCCAATGTGGGACCGACAGATCCAGAGCCTCTGCTTCCAAGTGAACAACATCATTGAGAAGATTTCAACCACTGAGCCTGAATGGTTTGCCAAAGCTATGGAGAAATTTTCTGACTGAACCCAAAGACTCACCCCCAATGATCATGTGCCACAAACTGTTGCTGGACGCAAGTTCCGCACAAGTCTCCAATACACTGTGTTGCCAATGGGAAACTTGCCTTGTTCCTAATGGTGTTTCTTATTGGAAAACTACTTTATTGAAAACATTTGTAACTATTCCTACCAAAGTGTGAATCATAGCACACATGCAGTCCCTGAGGAACTAGGATGTATTTTGATATTTTATCTTATTTGTTGTCATCCAGAATCAGCTTTTTGTTCAGAAATAGTTGTGCTGTTAGTTTTTTCACTGCCTTTTATTTAGAAAGTTTGTGTTTATAATTTAAATGAAAAATATCACTACCCCAAATAACAGATTTGTTTAAGAACGGCTACTTATAATAACTCCATAAAACTGATGCATTGTTTAACTTATTGATAACAGGATGTCAAGTTGTTAAAGTTGATGGGGTTTTTTTTTACCCCAGAGAGATTTATGTGGATACAAAAAATGGTTCATTCATTAAAAATCTCTTCAGATGTTAGCACTTGATTTTTTTAATGGAATAAAAGGTCTAATACAGTATAGGTGCTCAGTCTAAAGCTGACTGACAGCACCAAGACAGTCTAAAGCTGACTGACAACACCAAGACATCTAAAGCTGACTGACAACACCAAGACAGTCTAAAGCTGACTGACAGCACCAAGACAGTCTAAAGCTGACTGACAGCACCAAGACAGTCTAAAGCTGACTGACAGCACCAAGACAGTCTAAAGCTGACCGACAGCACCAAGACAGTCTAAAGCTGACTGACAGCACCAAGACAGTCTAAAGCTGACTGACAGCACCAAGACAGTCTAAAGCTGACTGACGGCAGTGAGATGAGAAGAGCCAGATGTTGCCCATGTATCAGCTCCCCTCTCACCACACAGCTGATGGACCAAGAGACAGGGCGGTACCCATACATCTCAGCATCAGCTGTCGATTGGAAAACAGAGTTGGTAATCCTATTTGCTAAGGGACTCAACTCGTTTGATTTTAGAGTTTCTCTCCTAGAAGGGTTGCTATCCCTAACTAACCAGTCTCTTCTAAAAGAGGTATGAACTCGAGACTTTCCGGGTTCGGGTTAGTAGCTATGTGCTTTCCCGCTACAGTTTGTTCTATCTATACAATGGCTATACACTTTTATGGTACAAGTTCGTTATGGTTTTAGACTGGCGTTATTTTATGGAGGGGGGGGGGGGGAGGGTCTGGCATTTTGTGACGATAGGGAGGTGTACAGTTTTTAAAAGCGTGACGTCATTTATGGCATTACGGATGGCCCCTGAGACCCCAAGGCAGTCATCTAGCTGAGGTCACATGCTGGTTCAACGATAAATGACGTCATACGCTTTGACCGGAAGGTCTCTCTTTGTGACGTCACGTGGGGAAGGCGGGAAATTTTGGAGACATGACCAAACATTGTCTATTGAGAAAAGAATCATTTAAACAATGTTTAACAAGGCTACGAGTAAGGTTAAAGGGGGGGGGGGGGGGTGGTGTTGAACTTTGGCATATCATTGTATGCACTGTGTGACAACACAGGTTTGGATTTTTAAATTTGTTCGATTTTTGTGACGTCATTTTTAGACGACCCCTCAATCCATAGCAATCATAACCCTTTCAGTTGGTAATTGTCACCTAATTAAGAACCAAATAATCCTATCTGGGCCAAAACTGAACATTTAACGAAAAATATATCATTCAAATGAATTTTATTCACTTAAATTGTTTATTGAAATCAGGTAAGCATTCCAGTTTAACGAAAAAGGCCTACGTATTGCAATAACATTTCTTTGTATGATGTATCAAATTTCTCTCCTAACTCTAGACACACACAAATATCGCTAACCAGAGGCGGGCGCGGTAGGGGGTGCGGACCGCACCGGGTGACACCATGGCGAAAGTTGCAAAACAGAAGAAATATGCTTTTTGCCAGTTCATTTAATGATTAATTAGAGTTAATCCACCTATATTAATAACTGACTATAGATAAACATCTTTATTATTACCGAAATCTAATAATTTACGATGAAAACGAGACTTTTTCCACATGTATCAATAGGTGGATTTATATAATATGCGCACAAATTGACGCCTTTAGGCAAAATGGGAGGGGAGACACCTATTGCAACAATATATATAGGCTTATGTAGACCATATATATATATCTATATATATATCTATATCTATATATATATATATATATATATATATATATATATATATATATATATATATATATATATATATATATATATATATATATATATTATCTCTCTCTCTCTCTCTCTCTCTCTCTCTCTCTCTCTCTCTCTCTATATATATATATATATATATATATATATATATATATATATATATATATATATATATATATATATATATGGTGGTTCAACGCTCGTTAGCTGGGGACTGCAACCCATTGAGAAGAGATAACTCCAAAATCAAACAACTGCTACCTTGATGATTACCCCTGAGTGGACAAAGGCTTTAGAAAAAAAGTCCAGACAGAAAAGCAGATTGAAGTCCGAGTCAGCGGATCGCTTGGCGCAAAACATGATAAGTAATACTCAGTGAGGTTGGAGGAAATCCGATCCAATAATGTGGATGTAAATCCCCCCCCCCCCCCCCCACTAAGAGTTTCTTTCAAGCAACTCTTCGGCCACTCTCCCAGGTCGAAAAAGAAATTTATTAAGATTATATAGAAAATATATACTGCAATATTAGCTGTCCACCCGCCTCTCCCTGAAGAAAATGTTTGAAAGATACACTGGCTTCGCCCCTCTACGCCTTTGACGTATGCCTCTTTCACACTTAGGTGAATAAACGCTATGGCATTTCAGTTTCATCCAGGCATCTGGGGGGGGGGGGGGGTCCCAAAAAAGTCTGAAAGAAATATTGATCTCAAACGCGATACTGTAACTACCAATTCAACAGTAACGGACAAACAGCCTTGTTAATTAATTCAGTTTTCGTTTGCTAATAAACAAAAGATTTCAACTAAAAATAATGGCCACATTTGTATAGCTAACTAATCTAATTTTAATCGTTTTAAATTAAGAATTACGTCGCATGTGCAACTTTAAATGACTTTGGCAAAAAGTCATTGACCATTGAATTCTCCAAGAAAGTGGCCAAATACATATCTCCGAAGATATTTTGGCCGACAATTTTTTTTTTTCAAGTACAAGCAAAGTGGTATAAAATTAATTTTTTCAAAGTTGAATAAAACTATATTTAGAAATATGATTTAGAAAAAATAAAGATAATTTTATAATAGAAAGCTCATGTGATTCCTTTTTGTAGTTGAGCATTAATGCAACCAGTTATCTTTAATAATGAGAGGATGGGGAATTGGAATCTATATTTTCACATTTAATTAGTCAGTACAGACTTTCTTTTAACATAAAAATGAATGTTTTGAGAAGGTACAACCTCTAAATTAGTAAGCATTTTGACAAATTAGATTATTAAGTTATAGAATCTAGATCTACGTTCGCTGAATAATAATTTAAAAAAAAAAGACAAAAACAAATAGTTCTAGCCTAGGCCTAGACATTTTCGGTCGTACTTTTATCCAACCAATCAAAAACTGTCTTCGTGGTGGTGTTGATAGCTTCGCGGAAATTGACTGCGAAACAGTGCCGAAAAATTATGGGATGGCAATGGTGGGCGCGTGATTTTGAACAAAAAGTTTACTAAACATTATAGGTGTTCAACACATTCTTGATGATTATTGTTAAGTTATTTAGTCATTTTAAATAGCAGTATTAAATGAACTTAAAAATCATGATCATTCCGTTGTTCATGCCATTATTATGTCATTCGGGATGCATCCTGACCTCAAAGTGGGCCAATGCGCCATCATTGTAGACAATATTTTGACTATATCTATTTGGTGTCCGATTTACGGTAAGAAACGAGAATGCAAGGAAGTACCACATCTAATTTTCGTTAGTGCCACGTACTTTGAGCAATACGATTTTATTTTCATAACTGGTCCACCCATTGTTTGTAGATCTAGATCGACATGGCGTTTTGAAATGATTGCCTTCGTCCCCAAATCAGAAATCATATTTTTTAATGAGCAGGAAGACAGATAAGAAAACAATGATTTTTTTTTTTTAAATTTGGTCTGTTGTTAGTTTTCATAAACATGGTTTATTAATTAATATAGGCTAGAGAAGTCTAGATCTAGATCTAGATGTAAAATAGATTTTAACCTTAACTTCAGTTTCAATTTTAAAAGCATGTTTCTGTTAAAAACTAACATGATGACATGCATTCCTTGTTGACTAGGGTAAGAGCTAGACTAGTGACTAGTCTAAAAGTCTAGTGTTGAATATGAGAAGTGTAGGCTATTGGAATTAATTCTAATCTAGATCTAGATCTTGACATCTCTAGAGGCCAACCTAGTGTAAAAAAAAGATAGATCTCTCTAGGCCTAGAATCTACTTTTAGTATTTTCATTTTTAACTTTTTTTGTCAATTTAATAAAAAAAAAAAAAACCATGAGATTATCAGTATAACTTAGTAATCTAGCTGCTAGGCATGTCATAATGGGAGTATTGGTATTATCAATGTCTGACAATAGTCAATAGACATCCAAAACTAGGCATGGTAAAGTTTGTTAGTTGTATTGTAATCTCAGGTTTAATGTTATGATCATGAATCTATATATATAAAATTCTCTTCTTGGATACCCTAGAAAACACCAAGCTGTAAGCGCGCCTAGCAGCCCCCTCTCTTCCTCTCTAGGCATATCCCTACCACCCCACCCCCACATGGTCTGGTGAGCTGTGGTTCACGCTAAATGTTTACAATCATAGAGCCGGGTTTAGTGACGGCTATTAGGGGCATATAATTTAGTTTGAAACGATTTTAAACTTAGGGGAGGTAACTAAGAGGAGGCTGCTTTCACCGGGGGGGGGGGGGGGTATCGTCCTTATCAACCTACTGATAGTGTTTAAGTTTTGAAGCAAATATTTTCAGTGGCAGCATTGGTACTGTTGAATTCACAAATTATGAATTACTGAAAAGTAGAAAAAAACAACTAAATAGCGGCATATGATACGCAGCGGGTCGGCTCTTTATAATTAAGGCTTATGTTTAAAGATAGGGCTACAGTAGATAAATAGATTTGGGTTAATGATAGTAAGTGATAGGTCTGGCAATGTGTTGACATTAACATTAATTTTTTAGTAATGATTAGTTTGGCCTAACTACCAGTAGGCCTAATCTAGGGTTAGCATTGATATTAGCAAGTCCTATGTTTATTTAGTTAACTACCAATGACCCAACACCCCTTTTTTAAGAAGATTCTATTATTGTGTATCTGACACTGGTGTAATAAATACACCCTTTTTTGTGTCAGACAACTTTATGGAGTAATTCATGTTCTTGCTACTAAAAGACCAAAATCTAGTTCCAATTTTTACAATATTTAGATCTAGGACCTAACCATGATAGAAGAAAATTGGTCTGAACTGATAATAATTAGGGCCTAAATACTGATAGGTCTACTAGGAATAAACAGTTGATAAAATTTTCTCTAATCAGTGATGAATAAAATGGGATCGGAGCTACTATACCCTTATTTGAAACATGGTTAGTCTTACACTAAATGTAAAAATTTGACCAAGTTTTGCTCATCTACTACTAGACTAGTTCAAAACAACTTTGTAGACCTACAAAATGATTTTATGTGTAGATAAGTTATGTGCAATCAGAATTTGAAAAAGTTGGCATAGCTAATTAACAATGCTAACTGTCGCCAACATTGTGTCATGATTTATAGCAGTTATTATAGAAGTATTTAATGACCGGTTACCATATCTCCTCATCATAAGGATCTTAAACTGTTGTAGTTATTGACATTAATTATTTTCTATAATTTATTTGGCTGGCAGTCATTTCCATGATCTTATTTATTGTAATTATTTAATTAAGAGTAGGCTACTTTGGTTATTGGTATTTTAAATTTAATGTTATGTAAGTTATGGTATTCATTAAATGTAACTGAAACTCATGATTCAATGTTTCCTTTCTAGTGTTGTTAGAGAGATGAGTTAACCCTGCTGATGAGTTCTCTAAGGGAAGACCATGAATTGCTGCAGTCAACTGATACAATGGAGGTTGCAACTTCTAATGAGTTTATTGTGGCAAGCTCTCTGCCAGGGACATCAGATTCCAGCACTTTACTCTCAACACCTACTTTGTCAAATGTAGGAACATCAACTACAGACTCAATCAATTTTTTGACAGTACAAAATCAAAATGGGCAGTTGATTATCCAACAGCCCATAAAAACAACCAACAATGGGCCAACACTTGTTAATAATGGGGCGTCACTTCCCAAAGGCCACATTATTGTGCGACAAAAGCCTGTTGGAGGTGGACAGCAGTCGCTCTCAGCATCTAGCTCGGTGGGTGATGTTTTAACACTTGAGAAAGCAGGGATGAAGCGACCTCTGCCATCATCTGGCAGCAATGTCATAACAAAAGTGATAATAACAAAAAATCCCATATCGGGTCAGCCCCAAGCTCTACAAGCTGGGCCCCCTTCACAGACTTTTACCATCACAACTTTACCCAGCAGTGGGAGTGTAGCTGTAAATAGTCTAAGTGCTACTTCTGTGGTAAACCCCTCAGGTACTCCTACAAAAACCGTCACACTCACCTCCCAAGGTATTCTGTCACCAGTAAAAACTGTGATAGCTACTATTCCTAGTGCAGGTACATCAAAGCTAAATATCCCTTATAAAATACCTATATCCCCTTCGAAAGCGCCGACAAAAATTACAATGATTCCTGTAAGCAGGTCGCCCAATAAACAGGTCCTGAACCCCGCAAACATCACAGTATTGTCACGTGCACTTACCACTCTGGCACAGACTGGAAACGCTAAACCAGGATCACCATCTAAAGTTATCATCAAGCAAGGCCCAGCAGTGAGTTTTTTTTTAATACCTAAGAGCTATCACTTGCATAAAAGGTCCTTAAATTCAAGTTTCATTAAAATATTTATTTTTTTGACTTTTAACCTCCAGTGAACAGAAGCTCACTCATTCTTTACATTTGTACTTTTCTTAAACAAAACCTTAATGGTAAGGTTGGAAAGTGGGGGGAGAGTCATTTATCAACAATCACAAGTTTATTCTAATATTAAAATGAAACAAAAATTTTTTGACAAAATTAATTGATCTAATTGCTCTAACAAGAGTGTAATATTCCTAACTTTCTTGTTTTTTATAGCTTTAAACATAAAATTATAGCTGTATCAGTTTTAAAAAAGTCATTTGAAAGATGTTTGTAATGATCATGCAATTAGAACCTTTTTTATGAGTTCAGCTACTTTATTAACATTTTAGTTTATACATTTTTTTTGTAAACTGGAAACATACATCACTTATTTTCATTTTGACTGCATGTTTTCACAATTTGTATATTTAAAATAAATCTTATTCCAGCCCACAGGCTCTGCCATTACTTTAAAAAGCCAGTCCTTACCTAATTTGGCTCCACAAACAGCCCAACCAATTAGAACTGCTCAAGTTGTTCAAAGTATTCGTGGTCCAAATATAACACAGAATATCCGCCCAGTTGCAATCAGTAGTGCAGGCAATGTTCAGCAAATTCAGGTCCCCGGCAGTCGATTTCATTATGTTCGTTTGGTGTCCCCAGCTTCAGGTGCCAATTCCCAGACAACTACACTAACAGGTAATATTAGGGCTAATCCAGTTTAAGTTTTTAAACTATTTACTTTTTAATGTATGTTCTGATATACAGTTGATGGCTTAGGAACACTCAACAAAAAAATTTTTTTTGGATGATTAGAAGAATACTTAGGGTGAATTTTGAGTATCAATTTCTTTCAGCTGTATCAAAACCCATCACTGCAACATCTCAGCTGACACAATCTACAAAGGTAGTTCCAGTAACATCAGCTCCTCTTCCTACAAGCCATTTGAAAATTACCTTACCCATTCAACAAAATGCTACACTGGTGTGTATAGTCCACTGAAGTTATTAGTTTGACTTTTTAATGTTGTCAATATATTGTAAGATTAAATATACTAATTGCTGCTTAATAAAAAATTAAGCATATTTACATTGAAATTTTTTTTTACTACAGGCTCCAAAACCCAGCCTCTCTATTCCCATCACTGTCAACACACAGCCCAGTATGCACCGTATCATTCTCCCGGCTACATCAACCAATGTTACCCTTCAAGGCTCTACAGTCACGTCACTGGCTCCAATCCAGCCTGCACCTACTGTTTCTATACAGAATGTTAACCAGTTGCCTCCTGGCTCAGCAATCCTTTCTACAAATGCCACAAATATCCAGGGAATGCAAAGCTTTGCTATAGTTCCAGCACTAGTTCCTGCATCCTATGTTACACAGGTACTACCTTGATACTGTCTACTGACATTTGTTGTAACTTTTGTTGTCTTTCAGTGTTCTTTCTTTATACTTTGGCCATCAAACCTTGTAATGTTACAGATGCAACATCAGTTTATAAAGCCCCAGACAACACAAGCGGCAATAGCCCCTTCAGCCCCCAGACAGACCAGAGACTATGTCCCTATAGCCAGCATAGACCCAGCTGTCACTCAGTACACAGTTTCCAGGAATGCCCCAGCACAAAATGGGTAGGAACATTACTAGCATAAAAAAAATGTGTCTTATGACAGCTTTTTAAAACATTTAGTAGAAGCACAATCTTTGAGATGTGCCGTACTTAACAGTTAATTATACTAACAGTATTTTGTCAAAACAAAAATAGGTGCCCTTATTATGTTAGAGAAAGCTTTTTTCAAGATGATCAGATAATGTGATATTGTGAAATTCTAAGTATGTTTAAAAAAATAGTGTTAGCATTTAATTCTATTTTCAGACCAACATTAGAAGCCACTGGAGCAAGGCCAAGGAAACCCTGTAATTGTACAAAATCTCAGTGTTTAAAACTGTAAGTATCCTGTATTGGATAATTCTAACCACAATTTTTATTTTGTTAAGCTATACTTTTTAGTAATGCTTATGTTGAATTTTTTCCATAGATACTGTGATTGTTTTGCTAACGGAGAATTCTGTCAAAACTGTAACTGCACAAATTGTGCTAATAATTTGGAGCATGAGGAAGAGAGGTCAAAAGCCATTAAGTCTTGTTTAGACAGAAACCCTCAAGCTTTTCATCCAAAAATTGGTTGGTATATGTTCTTCTTCATGTATAGTAATGGCACCAAGAATTCTACTGCACCCAACACCAGCACTCATTCATCTTTGACATCACTATGTAAACATCCTTTTTACATCTAGCCTCACCTTGTTCCAAAACCCTAAACTAATTACATTTTATATTAGTATTTGCAAACTTTAGTTGATACTGCTTGCTGAAAACGAATGTATTTTATTTCCAATTTTTAATACTTACAGGTAAAGCAAAAGATGTTGAGGGTAACAGACGGCATACAAAAGGTTGTAATTGTAAACGATCAGGCTGCTTAAAAAATTATTGTGAATGTTATGAGGTAAGATTTGTACAGTAACTACATAGTGCCTTTTTAATTAGCCAGCTTAAAAGTTTGGGGAATACACTGCAACAAATTTTCTTTTTTCAGGCAAAAATTATGTGCTCAAATTTTTGCAAATGTATTGGGTGCAAAAACTTTGAAGAAAGTCCAGAACGAAAGACTTTGATGCACCTTGCAGATGCAGCTGAAGTGCGTGTACAGCAACAGACAGCAGCTAAGACCAAATTGTCCTCTCAGATTTCCTGCGTCCCATCAAGACCACCCACAACCCCGGCCAGTGGAGAACGGTAGGCAGTTAGTGTTGTTGTTTTTAATGGAAGCCACTACTAATTGTAGAATACCTCTACATATTTGTTTGTTTATTCCAGCCTGCCTTTTGCTTTGATAACTTCTGATGTCGCTGAGGCTACTTGTGCATGTTTACTGGCTCAAGCAGAAGAAGCTGAAAGGATGAAGATGCCAGCAGTTGTTCAAGAAAGAATGGTCATTGAAGAGTTTGGGCGCTGTCTTATGCAGATCATTGACTCTGCTAATAGAACAAGAAGTAATAACTTTTTTTGTTTATAAACTCGTAGATAATATAGATAAATATATCAGTGACAATTTTAAATCCAGTCAATACAAAGTAAACATTATTCATAGGTTAGCATGTAACATGAAATTGTTTTTAATTATTTTTTACTAATTTTAAATTTCCGAACATTTTAGCAACAAAGTCAGTGGCTTGAGAAAAGAATGAAACGACTGACTGAAATAAGCCATGAGGATCTGGTCATGGCAGTATACAGCATGAAGGTACCTGCATCCACTCAACTGGAACAGTAGCTCAACTACATGGACCTGTTTACCTACCTGTAGATCTTGCTCATTGCTACAACACAGTTTAGATGGAGATGTGGGAATATATGATGACCTCCTGTACTGAACATGAACCATAAGTCTCCACATACCAGACAGGTACCATTACAATTCCACTTAAGAGATGTGGCTAACTATGGGCCTGTTAGCTCTGATGTAAGTGATGTAACTATCTGATACACATTAGCAGTTTAAAATATCTTCTCCCTTTAAGCAACACAAGTTTCTGATAAAGGTTACAAGTTCATACTGTTTCCTTTATTGCTCTGCATTTTATAGTTAGTAGCATCAAAAAGTTGAGGATAACATAATTTTCTAAAAACAGAGCAATGCATTATTTCTATCTAATCAAGACATGATTATGAACTTGTATGGAAAGTGTGCATGGGTCATGAAGCCATAAAGAAATATTTAGGAATTTAATTTAGAATTGTAAATCAATATTTTTAAAATCATGTTTTCTATACAAAAAACTCTAACTGGTAATTTACAATACAATTGTTCAGAATAAAATTAGCTTAGTTGAGTTGAGCGTCCCAATAAAGAGGTTGCCAGTTTGGGTAGGAGAAGGGAAAGGTGACTCCTTGAAGAAACTGATTAACACATGATAATACTTGCATTAGACTAGACAGCAAGCAAACCACCCTGAATAGATCAGTTAAGTTGTGGATATAAGACTTTCTGTTGTACAATAGACACTCCTGTGTGTTTCATCTTTTAACACTTACACATTTTCTTATTCTCAGATGAATATGGTTATTTTTTTTTACCAGGAATGCTTGAAAATTTAATTTGTTAGTAATAGTTAAATCATCATTAGAAAAAAAATAGCTAGTATAGTCCATAGTAATATCTGCATTTTTTCTTACATAATTTTACATTATTTTAAACAAATACAGGTAGTACTGCTATAAAAATATTTAAAAAAAAAAGAAATTTGGTATATTTAGTTTTATTTAGTCTGAATGAGGTAATGAAAAGAACCTGATCTACCTCAGAGATTTATCTTTCCGAGTTACTAAAACACATTTGTAGTTAGATATAGTTTAGATGCAAAAAACATTGAAGAGCATTAGTAAATGTTATTTACTTCACACAAATTTGTATTGCACAGCACAAAAGTGCCATGATTGGTTTCAGTTTTCAAAAGTAAAAAAAATTTTGATTTAGGTAGTCATCTGTACTACCTATACTTGATATGTCTTATACAGCTGACTAATGGAGGCTGTCATTCAACATTCGAAATAAGGTGATAATTCACTATTCTTGTGCTGAGTCAAGTTAAGGCAAAGAAATAATTCTATATACGTGAAATAGTTGACGTTGGTGAGCACATGGATGTACATAATCACTGCTATGTGATTTACTCAATTAGAATATTGGTATCAATTGTATATTGACTTAGTTTTAATGAAATGATTATTTGTATAAACTAGCAATGATGGTAAAACTGAGACATTGTTTTAAAGTGTCCACTGCAGCATTGTGTCATCTCCTGTACATTTGTATGTATGTATGTCTTTTAAATGGTCAGATCATTAGTTGAGTCTTGTGCCACTGTGGGATGAGCTCTAAATTTTTAACCTTTGTAAGGTTAATTTTACTGCAGATTTTCATCAGCACATTTTGCTTACATATAAGCTTTTTGCCCTTATCAAGCTAATTTATTTTTGTCAATTTTAGGCATAACTAGTGAAGAGAGAATTTTTCTAGAACTCACTTGTTTCTCCTAAAGCTGCAGCTTTTGTTGTTCTAACAGAGATTGTTTACCCTATCAGTAGCCAGTTTTTTCAGAGCTTATTTGAAGCATTTTTTTTATCTGTTATACAGTTTGTTGCAGTATAGCAAATTTCTATTTACATGTTCATGCTAATAATATTGCAAAAAAAAGAATTAAATTAGATTTTATACACAAATTTTATTTTTACTTTCAAATAGAACAAAATTTTCAATCTTGGAATCTGAAAGCACACATTTTTTAGAAACCATGTTAGAATATGCTTTTGATTTTCACATAAAGTTTATGTGTCCCTTCTGCTAGAGAGCCATATATACACCATATAACACTTCATACTAAGTCCATTCTATGTAGGAGATTTTAGAGTAGAACATTGAAATTGTTTTTACTATTATTAAAAATTTATTATATGAGAATTGACTAAAATATATCAACAAGAAAATAATTTTTTGTAAAACTAAATATTTGAGATTAGTTCCAAACCAATGTACGAAAATCTGCTTTTCTTCAAGCTGTACAATTTTTAAAAAAACTGTTCAGCTTTGTTATAGAAAAAGCATATAGATCTAGGTGACTGCAGTCAGTATATTACTTTGATTGTTTTAGATAAGCACTTCCATAAAATCTAATTAAACAAAGTGAGCTTTAGTAAAAACCAATGTCTTCTTTTTAAAATGTTTATTTATTTGTAAATAGCTTAATTACTTTTATCCGCATCACCATGTACATAGTTTTTTTTCCATTGCAAAAGTTTTTAAAGACAATAATATATTTGTCATAATAAATTTGCTCTATATCACTACTCAGAATGTTTAAATAAAAACAAAATCAAATCTGTCTTTATTCATTTGGATATTTTTTGTAGAATTGCATCTTTGTCATCTAATTAAAAAAACTGAATTAAAAAGCTTCTAGAATAAAATAAGATGAAACATTTGCTTGATTTCTCTACAGCCTTTTCTGTTAACTGCACGTATAATTGATCATACCTTTTGTAACAAGATGAAATACAAATACCACCTTGATTGAATAATTCTAAACATGAAATTTGATCTGCCTACTTCCCCATTAGTGCCATCTGCATGTATTCCGTGTCCCCTTATCTTAAAATGCTAGGGGAAAGTGTTTGTCATTGACAGATTTGTGCTGCTTTATTTTGGCTTGTTTTTATTTCAAGAATTTTTACATGCCCTAAACATAAACACTAGTTGCTTTACAGTACACCTTGATTGACCTATTCAAATTTTAATTTAAATAGAAAATAGTGAATTATTTATCAATTTTTTCCCCCTAATTCTTGTACTTGATTGCTCCAGCAGCTGTGCTACCAGTCTTGTGATATGAGATGTTTTATTGTGGTAGTTGTAGCCAATCACACACTACTTGACTGTACCAAACAGTACATTCTCTACATGATTTCAGTTGGTGTACTTGTGTGCATGCTGTGCAGATGAAAGTTTACTGGTGTAGTTTAACGAATGCTCTATGTACTGTATGGAAGGGTCACTGTTATTCCCGGCTGTACTCATTCTTTCAATCCTGTTGTCTGATAGTAGCCCTACATGTGATGTGGTATGTCTATCAACATTCAGTTCACATCAGTGTTAGAGATTTGACCATAGTAGATTTGACCATAGCCTGATGTTCACATATCTAACCGTCTAGTGACAAATTAGTTCCACTATGTTAGGACTAGCCCCAGAAGGAAATTTCTCATCAGTGTTAGAGATTTGACCATAGCCTGATGTTCACATATCTAACAGTCTAGTGACAAATTAGTTCCACTGTTAGGACTAGCCCCAGAAGAAACCTTCAGCACTAGTGTAACAGTATCCAAGTGCCAGTGTTAGACAAAACCACAATCATGTAAGAGTGTACCCAAGTTGGTTATGTCAGCCCTTAAGAATATTCTATGCAAATGTTGAGTTGCTTCAAGCTGTTTGGTGTAGATGTATTTTTATTCCTTGTAAATTGTGTAATCAGCACTTGGTACAAGACTCATATTTTGACAAACTTACTTGTAATTATTTCAAATATTTTAATTGAAATTGTTAATTAAGAAGACAAATGAGCCCATTGATGATGTTTAAAAACTGTAGATTATTGTACATATTTCATTAGTGCTGCTATCTGGATGGTGTGTGCAATTGGTTGTGGAAAGCTACTAAAACAATGGTTGCTTTCTGCTATATTTCTAAGGTTAAACTTTGTATAAGACCAGTTTTAGCTGTATAACTTACCTACACATATATAAAAATAAACATTGTTTATATTAGCAAATTTTTACTAGAGGATTTGTTAAGAACTAGTTTGACAGTGGATGACAGAAAATAGGCAGGGCAAATGGTTGACATTCTTGTACTCTCTTGTGGGTGGTAACATGGGTTTTAAGTAATTTCCTGCTAAATTAGAGTAGCCTGCCTTATAATGTTTTACACTTGTGATGTCTTGCTCAGTGTGCATTAAAAATGCACTATTTAAGTGTGTCATGGTGTGGACAGTATATTGACCTGTATGTGACACTGTCACTATATTGACCTGTATGTGACACTGTCACTATATTGACCTATATGTGTAATATCCTGTATGTCTAGAGCAGTTGTTCTTACAACTTATTTTAATTTTGTTTCATGTGACTGAATAAATCTTGCATATAATAAACATGCCTACATTCCTTCGAGTGTTTTTGTTATTTTAATGTGCAAAGTTTGAATGTACTGTATATTTAATGTCAATAACTTTGTGTTAAGCTACACAAGTGGAATAGACTGCAGGCGGCTTTATTTTTGATGTCCTTAACTCTCACCCCATTAAAGCTGTCTATTCACCTTCTGTAGCTTTCAAGGATGTAACAGGTTGTTTTTATTTTTAGTACAATCGTCATCTTACCACCATAGCTGCATCCAGTCTTTCTCCCAGACTTTTTTTCTCCGGGGTGCACTTGAAACTTTTTCGGTGGGGGGGGGGGGGGGTGCCTGGAAGGAACTTGCTGAATCTTTGGAGGTTTTAGGATAAATGTTCAGCTTAGTTAAAAATTTATTCGGAAAACCTTTCCCAACGCTGGTGACTTAGTTGCATTCACCAGTTTAATACATTTTATACTTATAGTCTAAAGTTATTTTTTTATAAGGGGTCGTCCATAAATGACGTCACAATCGTGTGGGGGGGGGGGGGTCCGTAATTTTGTGACGGTGTGGGGAAGGGGGGGGGGGGTTCAGATGGTGACGTCACACTTTTGCATTATAAAAAAGCAATGCTAGAAAGCTAATTTAAGTCGTTGCGTTTTAGAAAACTTAATACATTATAATATAAATTGATTAAAACACTATGTTGACAGAGTTCAGATAAGATTTTGGAAAAATATCGATGTTTTAAGAAAAATTCAACTGCAATTTTGAGGGGGTTGTAGGCTGACGTGACGTAATTTTTTTTATAGGGGTTGGGGGGGGGGTCTGTTTTTCTGTGACGATGTGTGACGGAGGGAAGAGTTAAAAATGGTCCAAAAAAAGCGTGACGTTATTTATGGATGACCCCTAAAAATCACGACGATTATGTAGCTGCTGGATGTTTTTAGTACACACTACCACACATTTGGACAACTTCGCGAAACCAAACTTAAACAAGCAAGTAAGAATCTAGACTATTTTTTTTTTACTTGGTTGGCATCCGATGTTCCGACAGTAGATAACTTTAATGATTGTGTAGCCTTTATATATATATATATATATATATATATATATATATATATATATATATATATATATATATATATATATATATATATACGCACACACTTCCAAGTTTCATTGATTTGGTATCTTTCGTTAATACTGGCATGCAAAACAGCAAAGTGATATTTGGAGGAAAGTGGGCGTTATTACCCCAACACATGCGCGAACGGTGGGCGTCCCTGCTCTCTGTGTGGTTAGATTAGCAGGTGCACACCAAATACTTTCGGTTCAATAGCGTATTTACTTAGCAACCCTCCCATTGCGCATCTGTTCTGGGCATAACTGAGGCTCCACATAGCGCCCCCAATAGTGGTGGGCACTAGGCTTATACTAAAGAGTAAAAATGTGTGTCAAGGTTTTATTGTTTTAGAAAATGCATTTTGTTCGACAAATCACCACATTTTCACGCACCCTCTAAAATCTATATAATACGTATTCTAAGTCATCCCTGTTTTACCGTTCAAAATTTGATATTGAAAGAAAAAAAAAACTACAGCCCCCACCCCCTCCCTAATTCATCAAGACAAGGGTAGTGTGTTCATATCTGTGTTTACTTACACAAGTCGGATTGTCTAGACACGATGACACAAAAAGCCGTAAGCACGCCGCGCTGTTAAAAATACCAGTGACAACAAAGTTGACCTAATTTTAGGGACCGTAGTAGCGTAGCGGTGAGGACGCCAAGCTGTTAGCGACAAGAGCGGGGGGAGGCCACTCCTGTTGCTGATGTAAACAACGCTAGCAGCAGACGCCACGGCCGTCCTAGTCTATCATCATCATAGCTGTCACGTTGAAAACCATAGCCAAGGGTCATTTCAGGTGGGTGATTCTTGACCAGTTTTACCTGCATCGGTTTTGAAATGATTTTTAAAGCTTCGACCGACCATCAGTTAACACGTGTCGCCCTCTTCGCCACGCAACAGCCTTTAGGTAAGCCACGCTCAGTAAGCTTCGGGAATTTCCAAGTGCCGCTCCATTGTAACTGGTTTACATACCACGTACTGCAGCCTTCTCGGCCGGCCGCGCTGTGTGAGTGTGTGGGATACTAACAACATGACCTAAAACTTTACTTGCACATTACAAGCAGACCACGTGACTTTTACCGTTTGTTATCAGAGAAATCAAGAAGCGTTGAAAGTAAGTCAAGCAAGGGAGGCCACACATACGTCGCACAATACGTGGGCCATTCAATAGGTTGATTTTCCTCAGGTGCGGCACATAGGTGAAAAGGAATGTAAACCCTCTGTGAAGATGTGCAGTGGAGTTTAGCAGTTCAAACAGTGTTGGACATTGAAACGTGTGCTGATATTTCTTTGGCTATTTGGGATAGCTTGTGGATGTACTTATATTGATGATCTGGATAGTTTGTGAATATATTTCTAACAGTTGTGGATAGTGTGGATATAATCAATATATTTCTTGTAATAATTAGGAATTCCTTCATTCGTGTTTACTTTTCTAGACATTTCTTATATCGAGTAGGAGTTAACATTAGTGTAGATACTATTTAATTCTTATATGCCTATAGACAAAGACATTTTAATTTAAAAAGAAACATTAAGGATGTTTATTCAACACGTTTTTGAGAATGATCCCTTTAAATTGTTGTAGGCCTACTGAAGGCTTGCATGTTGTAATCAGCATCGTGTAATGTAGAAACACCGAGAAACAGTTGGCTGGATGTGTATCTAGGGTTGGGTTTTAGAGGGTTTCCTTCAGCCAAGGGCTCAGTTCGTTCAGTAGAATCTTGATCTTGTCAAAATAATTTGTACCTCAGCGTTGGCTGCTAACAGTAGCATGTCACATGAACATGGTCTTCACGCCGCGTCTGTCACCTGTTCATTATAAATTGTCTAGATATCCCTTTCATTACATCACCTCACCAGTCGGGGTACTAAACATTTTAATTACATCACACCTTTACTTTACTTTCATCTCTAACTTACACAGGTGTAAAATGTCACCTACGAACTGAAAAACACACATTTTCTAATCTCAGGTATCAAGTTTACTTTTATCGATTTCTCACATTAATCGATCATAAATCAATAACATCGACCAGCGAGATCGACTTCCTTGATTGTTCAGACACAACTTAGGAAAAAGTGTCAACTTTAAGAAAACTGTGCTGAATTATCGCCCCTTTTGGGTAGAGCTATACAAATATTTCTCGATGGGCGATCGTATATAGTTTCCACGGCAATTTGTTTTAATTTACTTTTATTTTTCAAATTTTAAGATTAAATAACTTTTTTTTGACAATTGGTAAAAGATTATTTTACCTACATATTAAAAAAAGGTTTACGGTATCTACTTATAGAACACACCATAGTTTAATTATATAAAACAGATCTATAATAGACTAATTGTCATTAACAGGTATTTTAACTGGAAAAGTCGTCGCATAGTATGGGTTGAATTATCCACCATATGTATACAACATATTATTTAGTATGAGGCTATAGAACATGATCAGCTGACCATGTAAACAAACAACTGTTTAAACTTTGTACAACGGATGCTTGAACTCAGGGGACACAAGCGAGGATTTCATCATGTGTATAAATAACTGACCCCGGCAGACATGGGGCTCTGCTTCAGCCTTGACCAAGAAGAAGAGAAGGCACGTGCCAGGAGCGTCGCCATTGACCAAAAGTTGAGGAAGTGGGCCAAGGAAGATGAAAACGTCATCAACATACTTCTGCTGGGTGAGTACGCCCTTGTTCATGTTTTTATACCCAGTGCCTCCGGGGGGGGGGGGGGGGGCACCTTGCCCCTTCAAAAGTATCTATGGGTTTGGGTCGAAGTGGTGACGGTCTCTCAGAAATAGACAAATAGACCATTCTGAGACTTGTGCAATAAAATTAAATCCTCTCCAATCTCCACGCTCAGAAATGTGTAGTGCATAATTTTTGTGTACACGAGTCAAATCTTTGGAGCAGTTTGTTTACACACGATCGGTTTGACTCTAGGTGTACACACTTGCCAAGTTTGGACTCTGGTCATTAGTTTTTGCAACTTGCATATTGGAAACATCTTTCCCATTCTGTTGATTTTCTCAGCGTTTCCATGCTTTGATGAGCCCTTCACCACACTCGACCAATTCTTGCTCTAGTTCAGCTAATCCTGAACAATTAGCCAAACCCTGAAGTATCTGCTCTGGCTAATCCTTATGTTAAAATCAATACAACAAAAAAAATGAACATGTAGCCGGTAGCGCTGTGTGGCTAAGGTGCAAATAACCGGGGCTTTCTTGTACAGTGGCTAAATCTGGGAGGATCCGTTTGTCTTGTTGTAGTAGATGTTTCTTACTGCAGGCTAGATAACGCGTTGATGTGCACCAGTAGTAGTCAATATAAAACACTGCGAAGGTTGTGGACACACACGAACATTGGTGTTTATTTATGTTTTATCTCGCCTCTCATCTTTTTAACATAGCTTTATTTACATCCGGGGTTTTCTCTGTTTCCTGGTTGTTTTTTTTTTAAAATTTACCATTCTCCTGTTGACTTTAAACACAGTTCTAATTTAAGAAGGTTGAAGAAAAAACAAACAGCATTTCATTTTTAACTCAAGGTCCACCCCACCATGTCACCACCCCACCCTCCCATGTCACCACCCCACCCTCCCATGTCACCACCCCACCGTCCCATGTCACCACCCCACCTTCCCATGTCACCACCCCACCGTCCCATGTCACCACCCCACCCTCCCATGTCACCACCCCACCCTCCCATGTCACCACCCCACCCTCCCATGTCACCACCCCACCCTCCAATTATGTCACCACCCCACCCTCCAATTTCACCACCCCACCATGTCACCACCCCACCATGTCACCACCCCACCATGTCCCTACCCTCCCCTAGAACCTACACCCCCCTGGTTCCCACAGTTCCCCGTGTGTCGTGTCATCTGACTCAGGTTTCCGTGACGAGCTATAACGACTAATTTCCCACCCACCCACCCCCTCTGACATTTTAATGCTTGACATGTCAATTGCTCGTGTACTAGTGCTACACCTCTTGAGGGTGGGGGATGCAGTGGTGTAGCTATATACCTCGACGCCTAGGTCGTACTCTCGATATATATATATATATATATATATATATATATATATATATATATATATATATATATATATATATATATATATATATATATATATATATGGCTCATCTTTGTGGTCCTCCCCACCTTTTCACTAAGGTCCATTTATGTGAAATTTCCCCTCACATCCGTCATGATGGCCCATCTATGTGAAGGTTTCCACTCCCCCCACCATTGTCTCGATGGTAATCTCCCCTCATTTCCCTCCACTTGGTGAATGTAAAACTAGGCTTCGAATCTTTGGAAACCTCCCTAACTACACGTCCAAGATCTTTCTACGCCGCTTTACATAGCTAGACAATTGATGTATTGTATTCAGGTATTTCCAGGTATTTATTTCACCTGCTCTGCTGACCTCATGCATAATTCATCGCGTGATCGCCTCCCTGTCGAACGGCTATGTAGCGTGACGTGCAAGCCCGCGTTGTTTTGGCTGGCTATCACCATTTTCATGTCACCACCACCATGTCACCATCAGCATGTCACCAGCTGCATGTCACCATCAGCATGTCACCATTACCATGTCACCATCTGCATGTCACCATCAGCATGTCACCATTACCATGTCACCATCTGCATGTCACCATCAGCATGTCACCATTACCATGTCACCATCTCCATGTCTATTATAGCCATGTTTGTGATGTCAGCCATTGTTGAACTTAAGTTAGCCTTGCTGTTGTCTAGACCAGATATTTTATTAGCGATTTAAAGAAAGCCGCTTGCTTTATTGACATTTAATTTAATTTATATTAGAACAGCTGAACTGAAAAGTTCACTTTTTCTTCCTTATCATCGCTGTTCATACCCAGTCTTAAAATAAACGTAGAAAGTCCGTTCTGAAAAGGAATTTCCTGCTACACGGAAATGCCACGCCCACATTGTTTTGTGACGGGCCTACCGCTGGGTATGTGGGCAGTAAATCACACGAACCTATCGCTGAACATAAACGATCGATCTCCCATGTCTGATTTAAGTGGGCGACGATTGGACCGATCAAGATTTACTGATCCGCGATCGCTGAATTCTGGGACATGAAAGCCACTTGTTTTTTTAAAAATAAGACGGTAGTTTGGATCAGACACCAGACCGGTGGGGGGGGGGGGGAAATCGGGCACCAGACCGACGGGTGGATCAGGCGCCTGAGCGGCGAGATTTTGGTGCAGCAGTAAATCTATGTCGCTTCTTGTCTACATCTTCAAACCGTACAGGAAATGTTGTGTTAGAAACTCCAGGGGCTCAGATCTATAAAAATTACATTAGGTTGTTTTAAAAATTTAAAACAAAAATTTCTGAACGTGACGCCGTTGCGTCAGGTCTCTGGCTTCAGAAGTGTCGAGTCTGCGCATGTCCGGATAAAATACTCGCACGAAACTTTCCGAGTGAGTTAATTTTTAAACATCCTCAGCTAGTGGCAAACATCTTGAAACACGGATGTTGGTTGTTACACCTTCCTTACAGACCTAACTGGCTACATCTCTGGTCGACTTGAGCGTTCGGGGCGGTGGGTAACGTAAAACATGATGTAGAAGTAAATGATATATTATGTTGAAGAAGTAAATGATGACACATGATGGAGCCGGGGATGATAACTTATGATGTCGCAGGAAATGATGACACATGATGGAGCCGGGGATGATAACTTATGATGTCGCAGGAAATGATGACACATGATGGAGCCGGGGATGATAACTTATGATGTGCTGTCCTAGCGGAACAAACGTGACAACTAAACCGGTGTAGAACAAAACAAAGAGTCGAACAAGATATTTGTTTTCATGTTGTATTCGAATAGGTCCTATTTATTTACTTCCTTTTCATATCGTATTCGATTCTTACATTTTCTTCATTGTCATACTGTATTCGAAGTTTTACTATTTAATTCAATAAGAGTTTTTTCTTTATTGTCAAAATGTGTTCGGATTATTCATTTTATTCATTGCACAGCCATTTGAACCGCCATCGTTTAATCTTGCTGTAAGACCAATTGTAAAGATCTATTAGAGCTCTCATGTACACATGATAGAAAATTGTCGGTAAAACCAAATATCTAGAGCAAACAATGACATGTTTTAGATGTCCCCGTCAGCCAGGTACTTGCTGCTGTATTTGGTTTTCTTTCCACCGTGCAGACGACAGAGTACACCTGGAGTACACCTTTCTTATCTCTGCTGACGCAGACGACCCGAGCATTAGCTGACGTCATTTGTTAGTTATTTGAAGATCGTATTGAACTGGGTCAAGCAGGCTTATGCTGAATTCTATAAGTAGATCTCGTTCGTCATACAACTGTAGACGGGAGCGGACCCAGTCATTTCATACAGCACGTCAATCGTTTTTTGATACACTCGTTCATGTGTTATGGTTTTAGTTTAACTCGTTGATCAGGGGGTAAAGAATACAAGATGGTGATGGTTTTAGGCTAGACTTGACTGTAGGCAAACATTGCCTTTTATTAAACTAGTACAGCCTAAATTGTAGGCAAACATTGACTATTATTAAACTAGCACAGCCTAAATTGTAGGCAAACATTGCCTATTATTAAACTAGCACAGCCTAAATTGTAGGCAAACATTGCCTATGTTATAGCCTTCCCAATAAGCCCATATCTGACACGATTCGCTCCATATTTTTAAACATTTGAACTACTACAGTTATGTAAGCCAGCAAATAGGTCCAGGTTGACTTGGTTTCCCCCACCCCCCTCCCCCCTGATTTTGTATTTGCGCAATTGGAACAACTGACGGGTATTTAGAGACGAACGACACCATTGTGAGCGTGAAACTACTTGAATACAACTGCATTCAGTCTACTGATTCCCACGCCTGCTAAGATTGGGAGGGAGGGGCGGATAAATTATTAGTAAATTATAGGGGAGGGGGTGGATAAATTATAAGTAAATTATAGGGGAGGGGGGGTGGATAAATTATAAGTAAAATATTGGGGGGGGGGGTGTATCCCTTCTTGGCTGAGGTCATTGTACCTGTATGTGGATGAAGTCGGATGATATAGAATCACAGTTTTCAGTGGACTCAAATTTTCGATTAATTTTAGGACAATTTTAGAGACTCAGTTAATGGAGTAGGTTGGGTCATTTTGTATTGGTAACAAGGAGGAATTGAAACATTATAAGAAAGAAATAGAAAACTAACTCAGCCAACGTCTCCGTCACACTGGTCACGTGGGGCTGGTCACGTGAGGCTAGAAGAGATTTGTTGACACTGACCTCCCACTGTCACTATTGCATAATGGTGTTAATCCAACTGGACACACGGCGAGTGTCCGTGTTAATCCCACTGGACGGCAAGTGTCCATGTTAATCTCACTGGACACACGGAAAGTGTCCGTGTTAATCCTACTGGACGGCAAGTGTCCGTGTTAATCCAACTGGACACACGGCGAGTGTCCGTGTTAATCCCACTGGACGGCAAGTGTCCATGTTAATCTCACTGGACACACGGAAAGTGTCCGTGTTAATCCTACTGGACGGCAAGTGTCCGTGTTAATCCTACTGGACACACGGCAAGTGTCCGTGTTAATCCAACTGGACACCCGGAAAGTGTCCGTGTTAATCCAACT
This sequence comes from Physella acuta, assembly GCF_028476545.2. NCBI lineage: Eukaryota > Metazoa > Mollusca > Gastropoda > Physidae > Physella > Physella acuta. The sequence goes on along the minus strand of NW_026732228.1, from coordinate 222,141 downwards.
GGACACACGGCAAGTGTCCGTCCTAATCCCACTGGACACACGGCAAGTGTCAGTGTTAATCCAAGTGGACACACGGCAAGTGTCCGTGTTAATCCCACTAGACACACGGCAAGTGTCCGTGTTAATCCCACTGGACACACGGCAAGTGTCCGTGTTAATCCCACTGGACACACGGCAAGTGTCCGTGTTAATCCCACTGGACACAGGGCAAGTGTCCGTGTTAATCCCACTAGACACACGGCAAGTGTCCGTGTTAATCCAACCGGACACACGGCAAGTGTCCGTGTTAATCCCACTGGACGGCAAGTGTCCGTGTTAATCCCACTAGACACACGGCAAGTGTCCGTGTTAATCCCACTAGACACACGGCAAGTGTCCGAGTAATCCCACTGGACACACGGCAAGTGTCCGTGTTAATCCCACTAGACACACGGCAAGTGTCCGTGTTAATCCAACTAGACACACGGCATGTGTCCGTGTTAATCCCACTAGACACACGGCAAGTGTTCTGTCTTTGTGGTCCCACTACAGGGTTACTACAAGTGATCTCAAAAGATGAGTTTAGACCCCAGGTGCTACAAGTGTGTGGACAGAGTTGCCGTATCGACAATGTATAGGCTAGACTGCTAGACGGGTGTATGGGTATAGGCTAGACGGTTGTATGGATATAGGCTAGACGGTTGTATGGATATAGGCTAGATGGTTGTATGGATATAGGCTAGACGGTTGTATGGATATAGGCTAGATGGTTGTATGGATATAGGCTAGACGGTTGTATGGATATAGGCTAGATGGTTGTATGGATATAGGCTAGACGGTTGTATGGATATGGGCTAGACGGTTGTATGGATATAGGCTAGACGGGTGTATGGGTATAGGCTAGACGGTTGTATGGATATAGGCTAGACGGTTGTATGGATATAGGCTAGATGGTTGTATGGATATAGGCTAGACGGTTGTATGGATATAGGCTAGATGGTTGTATGGATATAGGCTAGACGGTTGTATGGATATGGGCTAGACGGTTGTATGGATATAGGCTAGACGGTTGTATGGATATAGGCTAGACGGTTGTATGGATATGGGCTAGACGGTTGTATGGATATAGGCTAGACGGGTGTATGGATATAGGCTAGACGGTTGTATGGATATAGGCTAGACGGGTGTATGGATATAGGCTAGACGGTTGTATGGATATAGGCTAGACGGTTGTATGGATATAGGCTAGACGGGTGTATGGATATAGGCTAGACGGTTGTATGGATATAGGCTAGACGGTTGTATGGATATAGGCCAGTCGGGTGTATGGATATAGGCTAGACGGTTGTATGGATATAGGCCAGACGGTTGTATGGATATAGGCTAGACGGGTGTATGGATATAGGCTAGACGGTTGTATGGATATGGGCTAGACGGTTGTATGGATATGGGCTAGACAGGTGTATGGATATAGGCTAGAAGGTTGTATGGATATAGGCTAGACGGTTGTATGGATATAGGCGAGACGGGTGTATGGATATAGGATAGACAGTTGTATGGATATAGGATAGACAGTTGTATGGATATAGGCTAGACGGTTGTATGGATATAGGCGAGACGGGTGTATGGATATAGGATAGACAGTTGTATGGATATAGGATAGACAGGTGTATGGATATAGGCTAGACGGTTGTATGGATATAGGCTAGACGGTTGTATGGATATAGGCTAGACGGGTGTATGGACATAGGCTAGACGGTTGTATGGATATAGGCTAGACGGGTGTATGGATATAGGCTAGACGGTTGTATGGATATGGGCTAGAAGATTGTATGGATATCTAGACGGTTGTATGGATATAGGTTTAACAATTCTACGTGAAAGAAAATACCACAAGTGATTACACCAACCGCCCCCCCCCCCCCACACAACACACATACACTGCACCTTTATTTATTACTGAGCAATAAAATGTCCCGAAGTCTTCACATCTCAGTAAATTTGCTACCTCCCCCTCCCAACACACCCTCTATAATTTGATTTTAACTTGGTACTTTGTGTCCTACATTACATTTTTTAAAATAGATCCGCAGTTATTTAATAACTCGGAAATATGTCACGGTCTATTTCCCACAGCTAAACTAAAACATCTCATATGGGTTAGGTTACTGCAGGTATTATATAACGAAATGTATGAAATTATGAACCACCTATTACATCATAAAATTATATTAAAAAATCCATGGCTATCTACCATATTGTAGAGTATATAACATTTCTAGATGATGACACCACCAGTGTTAAGGTGTTCAATGGACGACACCATCAATGTTAAAGGTGTTTAATGAATGACACCACCAATGTTGAAGATGTTCAATGTATAACACCACCAATGTTAAAGGTGTTCAATGAATGACACCATCACTGTTTAAGGTGTTCAATGAATGATACCACCAATGTTGATCTACCAGGATTAACCTGTAGACATTCATCAGCTCCGTCAACGAGACAGCTAACTACATATGTAAATAACTTGCCTAATCGCATTATTCTCCGGTTACTTCCCTTTCTGTTGCGCGGTTTTGTCCCTGGAAAACCATCCAACTCGAGAGACGAGTCTACAGTGACCTACATAATTGGGTATTAATAGCCCACACCGTGCCAGAACACAGCGGGGTGCATCAAATGTCCACTCCAGGTTTTGTTACAGGCCAAGTGACAGGGTATTGTTGCCCCCCCCCCCCCCCCCCCCCCAGCTCTCGACTGTGTCAAATTGTTTACACTAGGCTGGAAGTTTAAAGAGTTGCCATGGCAACGATTAGGCCTGTTCCGGGTTGTTTCCTTTAAAGATCTTAATAAAATAATAGCTGGCTTGTGTTTTTTTTTAATCTCTAGTATCTTTATGTGGTTAAATTATTGGACAGTATTGACAAATTAAAAAATAAACAATTATGTTCAGGTCTACAACAGTATGTCAGACAGAAACTACACCCAAGTAGAACAGAAATAATTTAGTCCCATACATTCCTCTATACAGTATGTCAGACAGAAACTACACCCAAGTTGAACAGAAAAGAAATCATTTAGTCCCCTACATTCCTCTATATTTTTCTAACGTTATTGTCTCCCTTTTTGTATAAAGGAAAAAACACCTTGAAAAACAACAATGAATACAAGCCTATCAGCTCACACCATCCTTAATTACCCCCATCAACAATGTTGATTGTTATCAGTCTAAGTGCTGTTAGCTTGAGGCTATCTCTGTGACTTAGGGACATATTTTTGAATGACTGTGACAAAGACAGTTAAATTCAGCTATTCTATCACATCTGAAAAACCTGATCTACCTGTATATTCCATGACCCACCTGATATATTACATGACCCACCTGATCTATCTGTATATTCCATGACCCACCTGATCTATCTATATATTCCATGACGCACCTGATATATTAAATGACCCACCTAATCTACCTGTATATTCCATGACCCACTTGATATATAACATGACCCACCTGATCTACCTGTATATTACATGACCCACCTGATCTACCTGTATATTCCATGACCTACCTGATATATTCCATGACCCACCTGATCTACCTGATATATTCCATGACCCACCTGATATATTCCATGACCTACCTGATCTACCTGTATATTCCATGACTTACCTGATCTACCTGTATATTCCATGACCCACCTGATGTACCTGTATATTACATGACCCACCTGATGTACCTGTATATTACATGACCAACCTGATCAACCTGTATAAACCATGACCCACCTGTATATTCCATGACCCACCTGATCAACCTGTATAAACCATGACCCACCTGTATATTCCATGACCCACCTCATGTACCTGTATAAACCATGACCCACCTCTGTATGTACCCACAGGTGCGGCGGAGGGAGGAAAGAGTACGCTGGTCAAACAGATGAAGATCATACACCATGATGGTTTCTCTTATGAGGAGCTCATGTCATTCAGGGTAAGTTGTATCAAGTTTTACATTTTTAGGTACACACCTTCTAACTGCCATCTCCTGAATTATTGTGTCTGACTCAAAATGTTTCCCAGAAATTATTGAGGTTGTCTCCCCTTACTCGGGCAGAGATAACTCCAAAATTAAAACAACTGCTGCCTTGTAGTTAGTTCTTGGTTGGACAAAAGCTATGGAAGCAAATCCAAAAAGAAAAAGCAGGCTGAAATCAGAGTCAATGGCCTCAATGGCGCATAACCAGTTGACACATATACTTAATTGGGTTGGAGGGTCAGGGAATCCCTCCCAACACTAAAATTAAGAACGAAGTTTCCCCTTAAAGAAATGAGTTTTTCCCCCTTTGAATGATTGCGACTTTTACCCATCAATAATTGATCATGTATCCACCAATGATCAATCATGTATCCACCAATGATCCACCATGTATCCACTAATGATTGATCATGTATCCACCAATGATCCATCATGTATCCACCAATGATCCACCATGTATCTACCAATGATTGATCATGTATCCACCAATGATCCACCATGTATCCACCAATGATCCACCATGTATCCACCACTGATCCACCATGTATCACCAATGATCCACCATGTATCCACCAATGATCCACCATTGATCCACCAATGATCCACCATGTATCCACCACTGATCCACCATGTATCCACCATGTATCCACCAATGATCCACCAATGACCCACCATGTATCCACCAATGATCCACCATGTATCCACCAATAATCCACCATGTATCCACCGTCCCCAGCCTGCTGTACTGGAGAACCTGGTCAGCTCAATGAAGTTTGTGCTCAGTGGGATGGGGCTATTGAGGATCAACTTAGAGAAGGCCAACAACAAGGTACAGTTGATGTAGTAGGGGTTGGTACAGTAGGGCGTTGGTACAGTAGAGGGTTGGTACAGTAGAGGGTTGGTACAGTAGGGGGTTGGTACAGTAGGGGGTTGGTACAGTAGGGGGTTGGTACAGTAGGGGGTTGGTACAGTAGGGGGTTTGGTACAGTAGAGGGTTGGTACAGTAGAGGGTTGGTACAGTAGGGGGTTGGTACAGTAGGGGGTTGGTACAGCAGGGGGTTGGTACAGTAGAGGGTTGGTACAGTAGAGGGTTGAAACAGTAGGGGGTTGGTACAGTGGAGGGTTGGTACAGTAGGGGGTTGGTACAGTAGGGGGTTGGTACAGTAGGGGGTTGGTACAGCAGGGGGTTTGGTACAGTAGAGGGTTGGTACAGTAGAGGGTTGGTACAGTAGGGGGTTGGTACAGTAGGGGGTTGGTACAGCAGGGGGTTTGGTACAGTAGAGGGTTGGTACAGTAGAGGGTTGGTACAGTAGGGGGTTGGTACAGTAGGGGTTGGTACAGTAGAGGGTTGGTACAGTAGAGGGTTGGTACAGTAGGGGTTGGTACAGTAGGGGGTTGGTACAGTAGAGGGTTGGTACAGTAGGGGGTTTGGTACAGTAGGGGGGGTGGTAGGGGGTTGGTACAGCAGGGGGTTGGTACAGTAGGGGGTTGGTACAGTAGGGGGTTGGTACAGTAGAGGGTTGGTACAGTAGGGGGTTGGTACAGTAGGGGGTTGGTACAGTAGGGGGGGTGGTAGGGGGTTGGTACAGCAGGGGGTTGAGGATCAACTTAGAGAAGGCCAACAACAAGGTACAGTTGATATAGTAGGGGGTTGGTACAGTAGAGGGTTGGTACAGTAGGTGGTTGGTACAATAAGGGTTGGTACAGTAGGGGGTTGGTACAGTAGGGGGTTGGTACAGTTGGGGGTTGGTACAGTAGATGGTTGGTACAGCAGGGGGTTGGTACAGTAGAGGGTTGGTACAATAGAGGGTTGGTACAGTAGAGGGTTGGTACAGTAGGGGGTTGGTACATTAGGGGGTTGGTACAGTAGGGGGTTGGTACGGTAGGGGGTTGGTACAGCAGGGGGTTGGTACAGTAGAGGGTTGGTACAATAGAGGGTTAACACAGTAGAGGGTTGGTACAGTAGGGGGTTGGTACAGTAGGGGGTTGGTACAGTAGGGGGTTGGTACGGTAGGGGGTTGGTACAGCAGGGGGTTGGTACAGTAGAGGGTTGGTACAATAGAGGGTTGGTACAGTAGGGGGTTGGTACAGTAGAGTGTTGGTACAGCAGCGGGTTGGTACAGTAGGAGGTTGGTACAGTAGGGGGTTGGTACAGTACGTGGTTGGTACAGTAGGGGGTTGGTACAGTAGGGGTTGGTACAGTAAAGGGTTGGTACAGTAGGGGGTTGGTACAGTAGCTGGTTGGTACAATAGGGGGTTGGTACAGTAGGGGGTTGGTACAGTTGGTGGTTGGTACAGTAGAGGGTTGGTACAGTAGAGGGTTGGTACAGTAGAGGGTTGGTACAGTAGAGGGTTGGTACAGTAGGGGGTTGGTACAGTAGGGGGTTGGTACAGTAGGGGTTGGTACAGTAGGGGGTTGGTACAGTAGGGGGTTGGTACAGTAGGGAGATGGGGCTGTTGAGGATCAACTTAGAGAAGGCCAACAACAAGGTACAGTTGATATAGTAGGGGGTTGGTACAGTAGAGGGTTGGTACAGTAGGGGTTGGTACAGTAGAGGTTGGTACAGTAGGGGGTTGGTACAGTAGGGGGTTGGTACAGTAGGGAGATGGGGCTGTTGAGGATCAACTTAGAGAAGGCCAACAACAAGGTACAGTTGGTACAGTAGGAGGTTGATATAATTTTATTGGTTGATACAATTTAGGCGGTTGATACACACACTAGCAGGTTGATTCAAAAATTAACAGATAACATTACACCAACTGGTTGATACGTAGAAAGTCGTATACGAGGTAATCTGGCGTAAAACTCCGGTCCATTAAAATCTCAGCCATCATGTACATTGATATCTACCTCCACTCTAAAGCTGCAACTAATTCTCTGCGTCACTTACCCTGAATCACCCCCGCCCAGCCCGCTTATATATCAATGTTAGTGTACATCGTGTCACGTGGCAAGATGTTAGTGTACATCGTGCCACGTGGCAAAATGCTGCTGGTCTGTTGTACCCGCCGCTGTGTTCAGTCAGCCGGAGAGATGATCTATACATCCTAGTAGTCGCGGACCACGTTACCGGCTGTGTTCGTGGATCACGTTACCGGCTGTGTTCGTGGATCACGTCATCCATGTCGCCATGGCTGACCAAAAAGTCAAAATCTGTCAGGTACCCGCCCGACGGCAGGTAATGTAAGCGGTTTAGGGGAGGTAACCTATATGACGGTAACAGGGTGTAAGGGAGATAATTATATGACGGTAACATGGGATAAGGGATGATGTACGCAATGCTTATCTTTCAGAGCTGAAGTTTATATTAGGGCAGATGAAGTAGAGTTTACATTTTCGCCTATAACATAGAGTTGGTTATTGATCAGTGTAAGGCCCAGTTCCTTCTATTTTCCCCGATATGAGGCAGGTACACATTACAGCTGATAGAAAAAGTAGCCGCCGGTGATAATACATCTCTGTTTCTCAAACGCAAAAATTTACAGTTGAATTTTTTTTAAATAAGTAAAATCAAACAATACAACAACGAAGTGTTTGTGTACTCGTGTAGGCACACGTCACAAAATACAAGCACAATAAAATGATGTCTCAAAATGACACGAGCACACAATACAAGTAAAATAAATGAACAAAGTGTTTGTGTCCCTTCTTTAGGCGCACGTCCACACAATACAAGTAAAATAAAATAACAAAGTGTTTATCTCCCTTCTTTAGGCGCACGTCCACACAATACAAGTAAAATAAAATAACAAAGTGTTTATCTCCCTTCTTTAGGCGCACGTCCACACAATACAAGTAAAATAAAATAACAAAGTGTTTATCTCCCTTCTTTAGGCGCACGTCCACACAATACAAGTAAAATAAAATAACAAGTGTTTGTCTCCCTTCTTTAGGCGCACGTCCACACAATACAAGTAAAATAAAATAACAAGTGTTTGTCTCCCTTCTTTAGGCCCACGTCCACACCATCCTGTCGAGTCAGTGCTGCTATGACGAGGAGAGCCTGATGCTCGTCCACATCTACGAGTCCCTGAGGAATCTGTGGCGGGACCGTGGGGTCAAGGCCGCCGTGGCTCGAGGCTACGAGTACGAGCTCAACGACTCGGCCATCTAGTAAGTCACGTGATGCCCGTCTCATGTGACGTAGACTGTGTTCCATGTTAGTTCATGTGTTCAATGTTGTTTACCCAAAATAAACTGCACCGTGTCAAAAATCTTGTGCCCTAACAGTGTTAAGAAACTATTTTCTCTTTACACCATACATCGCATAAAAATGATCTATATGCTCAGAACATCATAAATATAGGCTGTAGTATATATAAGTCAGTCATTAAAAGAACTGAATTGAACTTGCTACACATGTTCGACAACTTATTTTGTTTACTAATTTAATCAATTACTTCCCTTGCATACAGCTACTTTGAAAACATGGAGAGGATTTGTTCTTTGAAGTATGTGCCGACGCCCACCGATGTTTTGAGGGCGAGGGTTCGAACCACAGGTGTCATCGAGACCTGGTTTAAGGTGGAGAGTATTATGATCAGGTACATCTAATTAATCTAATTAGGTAAATCTAATTAAAGTCAAGAGTATTATGATCAAGTAAATCTAAATAAAGTCCTGAAAATAATGATCAGGTAAATCTAATTACAGGTAGAGAATTGGTAAACGAGGTAAATTTAATTTAAATTTAATTTTTAAAAATTCTTTTTTAAAAATGATTATTATTTATATATAGTTAAACAAAATTCACTAGCTTAACTAACATAATATTTTTTTTTCTGGCCAGAATGTATGACGTTGGGGGTCAGAGGTCAGAAAGAAGGAAATGGATCCAGTGTTTTGATCACGTGAAGTGTGTTCTGTTTGTGGTGGCCATCAGCGCTTATGATATGTGTCTTATAGAGGACCCTGCTGTGGTAAGTTGGTCCAATATGTCATGTGTCATTTGTCAGGACACCCCCCGGGTGGTAGGTTGGTCCATTATGTCATGTGTCATTTGTCAGCCCCCCCCCCCCCCCCAGTGGTAGGCTGGTCCAATATGTCATGTGTCTTATAGAGGACTGCACAGTGGTAGGTTGGTCCATTATGTCATGTGTCAGGACCGCACAGTGGTAGGTTGGTCCATTATGTCATGTGTCAGGACCGCACAGTGGTAGGTTGGTCCATTATGTCATGTGTCATCTGTCAGCACCCCACAGTGGTAGGTTGGTCCATTATGTCATGTGTCATCTGTCAGGACCCCCCCCCCCCCCCCCGGGTGGTAGGTTAGTCCATTATGTCATGTGTCCATATCGAAATTAGCTGGCAACATTTAATTTATCATGTATGTCTGTGACTGCATCACCTTGTATTTCAATTCTATCATCTATAAGCCTACACGAATTTATAAAACTTATTATGTTTTTCCCCAGAACCGCCTGGAAGAAAGTTTGAAACTTTTTAGCCAAATCTGCAACAACAGATTCTTTGTGCGCAGTACCATGGTAAGTTTGACCAGACTTTTGTCTGTACCATGGTCAGTTCCACCAGACTGTACCATGGTCAGTTTCACCTGACTGTACCATGGTAAGTTTGACCAGACTGTACCATGGTCAGTTCCATCAGACTGTACCATGGTAAGTTCCACCAGACTGTACCATGGTCAGTTTAACCAGACTGTACCATGGTCAGTTTCACCAACTGCCATCACCTACCCTTCTTGGAGGTGTGTATTCTTCAAAGACAGATTTCTTGCAAGAAGCTAAACCATGTAGTTTTCAATCTTGCGGTGTTCATCAAATATTGTTTACAGTTAAAAAAATAATTTAAACAGAAGACAGACTGAGACTGTTTTGTTAACTGCAAGATGTGTTAGTTTCATGTAAACACTGTAGGTGTTGTATGTAATGTTTTAGCCATTTAGCTGTTGTGATAAAACCTCCTTTTTGTTTATTTTCAGATTTTGTTTCTTAACAAGCTAGACCTGTTTCAGGACAAAATAAAATACTCAAAAAGACATCTGCGATACTTTTTTCCTGATTTTTCAGGTTTGTGTAACTGCACATTCGAATTTAAAAAAATTAAAACTTACTGTTAACTCTTGTTTATGTTTTAACTGTTGTTTTTGTGTTGTGTTGGTACTGTTCTTTGTGTTCCTTTATAAGATTTTTTTTCCTGTTCTAAATGTTAGGTAGCTCTAAACAGTATTTTCTTGTTGTATCCCATCAACTCTCTAGTCTCCCCTTGTACACAATGTAAAAAAAATGTCAACTTTGTATGCTAATTTTGTTCTCCCCCCCCCCCCCCCCAACAGGGCCAGATAAAGATGTCGACGCAGCAGCCCGCTACATCCAGCATCTGTTCTTGATGCAAGTCTCAAGTCCCTCCAAAGTTGTCTACCCTCACTTCACCACCGCTACTGATACAACCAACATACAAGTCGTCTTCCAGGTGCTCATGGACTCCATACTAAGGGACAACTTAAAGGGCACGTCACTCTTGTAGCAGTCAGTGGTCTCAAAGGGCACGTCACTCTTGTAGCAGTTGTCTCAAAGGGCACGTCACTCTTGTAGCAGTCAGTGGTCTCAAAGGGCATGTCACTCTTGTAGCAGTCAGTGGTCTCAAAGGGCACGTCACTCTTGTAGCAGTTGTCTCAAAGGGCACGTCACTCTTGTAGCAGTCAGTGGTCTCAAAGGGCATGTCACTCTTGTAGCAGTCAGTGGTCTCAAAGGGCACGTCACTCTTGTAGCAGTTGTCTCAAAGGGCACGTCACTCTTGTAGCAGTCAGTGGTCTCAAAGGGCACGTCACTCTTGTAGCAGTCAGTGGTCTCAAAGGGCACGTCACTCTTGTAGCAGTCAGTGGTCTCAAAGGGCACGTCACTCTTGTAGCAGTTGTCTCAAAGGGCACGTCACTCTTGTAGCAGTCAGTGGTCTCAAAGGGCACGTCACTCTTGTAGCAGTCAGTGGTCTCAAAGGGCACGTCACTCTTGTAGCAGTCAGTGGTCTCAAAGGGCACGTCACTCTTGTAGCAGTCAGTGGTCTCAAAGGGCACGTTACTCTTTTAGCAGACAGTGGTCTCAAAGGGCACGTCACTCTTGTAGCAGTCAGTGGTCTCAAAGGGCACGTCACTCTTGTAGCAGTCAGTGGTCTCAAAGGGCACGTCACTCTTGTAGCAGTCAGTGGACTCAAAGGGCACGTCACTCTTGTAGCAGTCAGTGGTCTCAAAGGGCACGTCACTCTTTTAGCAGACAGTGGTCTCAAAGGGCACGTCACTCTTGCAGCAAACGGTTGCTGAGTTGAGATTGTGCCTTAATCTAAAAAGACGCCATTTCCAAAAGAAAATAGACCATTGCGTTAGCATGTTGGGATGGAAGAGTTCTGTGAGTGGTATGTTTAGACACATGGGTGTGTGGGGTTTTGGTGTGAGGGTGTGAACGTCTTTTGATCTGGACTTCTCATTCAAACAGTTGAAACACTGAATCTGGTTAGTCCAGAGTCACTGTTGGATAGCTGACTCCCAGCGTCACTGTTGGATAGCTGACTCCCAGTGTCACTGTTGTGTACCTGACTCCCAGCGTCACCGTTGTGTAGCTGACTCCCAGCGTCACTGTTGTGTACCTGACTCCCAGCGTCACTGTTGTGTACCTGACTCCCAGCGTCACTGTTGTGTAGCTGACTCCCAGCGTCACTGTTGTGTAGCTAACTGCAAAAAAAAAAAGACAATCATGTTTCTAAACCAACTCATCTTCATGTTTTGGAGCAAAGGCTGGTGATTTGAAGGCTTGTGATTGTAATAAAAGTCACTAGTCATGGACGTGGTTCACACTTCTTCAGATGGCATAGATCACGTGCTGACAATTGAACCCTAAACCTGATCTTGAACCCTAAACCTGATCTTGAACCCTAAACCTAAGCAAGTTAAGATCACAAGTGAAACCTCAGGTACCTAATGCACAAGAAAACCAAAATCTAAAACCGTTTGCTTGAAATACTTAACTTAGCTTTTAATCTAGTGTTGGTTCTTGTAAATAGTTTTATTACGTTTCTCTTTTGGTAACGGCATTTTATTTTTGGTCACAAAAATATTTTCACATCGCATTTTATGGTCACTTCGTTTTTATTATTTATTTACAACTTTTGGTAGCAAAAACATTGTATAAATGTCATTCAAATTTTCACCATGGTGTCATTTAAACCTCACACCGACGGCAGCAGAATTGTGATTCATGTACATCAACCATTTTAATAATTGTGTTTCTGTGTTTGTATAAGTTTAAATATGTGATGTAAATACGACATCAATGTAAACACTTTTCTAGCTAAATTAAAAGTCACATAAAGAGTGTAGTGAGGGGTTGTCTATAATTATCACCAGGCTACTTAATGAATGGCTACTCTGGCAAGCTTAATTACAGGTCAGTGAGTGGGTTTCAAGAAAACTTGAGTACGAGTTAGCTCAAGTTAGAGACATTTACTTATAAGACAGAAGTTTCTAAATGGCTTTAGATTAGGTATAATCTAAAATGTTTAGGACCAGTTAATTAATAATATATATTTTACGACACATTTTGTAATAAGGTCGCATATTGTGTCAATGTCTAAACGCCAGATGTCTATATCGTGTATAGACAACCCCCGAACTCAAACTGTAATAATAATTATATATTACATGTCTTGATATGTATTGCTTGCTCGTGTTTTATTTGAAAATGATCTGAATTTTATGAGATCTCAAACAAGGCATAAGTTTAGCCGAGGAAGATCTGAATTTTATGAGATCTCAAGAAAAAGTTAGAACGAATATGATCTGAATTTTATGAGATCTCAAGAAAAAGTTAGAACGAATAGGATCTGAGTTTTATGAGATTTCAAGCAAGGCAGAAGTTTAGCCAAATATGATCTGAATTTGATGAGATCTCCAACAAGCCAATGGTTTAACTGTATCTCAAACACGACAAAAGGTTTAGCTGTGTAGGATCAACCACCTATCTATCTGTATGCTATCTTTTTCTGAAGATTCCACTAACATTTCTTGTTTAAAGAAATGCATTCAAGGCACTGTTTTTATGATATTTAATTATGACAATAAAAATTAAGACATATTCAGTGTTTCATTTTTCGATCTTTCCCCCTGTGGGGGGGGGGGGGGGGTGGACACTGGTTAAAGTCAGGGGCGTAGCGAGGGGGGGGGGGCGGGGGGGTGCGGACCGCACCGGGTGACACCATTTAGGGGGGTGACACCAAGGCAAAAAATAGCAAAATATATAGAGAAAGACTTCAGGGGGGGGGGGGGGGGTGCAAATCGAAAACTTGAAAGTTTGTCCCCGGGAAGGGTAGCTACGCCTCTGGGGGGGGGGGTGACACCATTAAGTGCCGCACCGGGTGACACCCGACCTCGCTACGCCACTGGTTAAAGTATTCATTTGTTATATTAATTTTTTTTTTATAAATTACACATTTTTCTTTTCGTTCGGGGGGGGGGGGGGGCGGCACTAATAAGAGACATTAACATACAAGCACCAGTGAACAGTCCCAACTGTTTACATCATAAACACCAATATTTCTAAGCGGAGCTTTTAAGGGAAGGAACTCTGATGTATTTTTGTCCTTGTTTCTTTTTCTTTGATTATCTACCCTTAGTTTTTAAGATAGTGAAAACATAATTCACTTTTTAACTGTTGAGAATAAAATAAAAAAAAAATACTATAAAGTTGAAATGATTTCAAGGAATACAAGTCAAATGATTTTACTCATTTTCCCATCATATAACTAAGGGGCTTAATTTAAAATCAAACTATTTAAATACGGATCGAACTCATGATAAATATCACGCGGGTGTTGGGATATGGGCTATCATTTAGCTCTATATAATGGTAAATGGAGTTGTGGTGATCGAGATGTTTTTTTTTTAAGTTTATATAAGAAAAATTTCGCTACTCTATCTTGTTTAATGAATCAATTTCTCGAAGACTTGGCAGAAAATATATTGATTATTATTGAATTTGTTTTAATTAATTAGTAAAATATATTTTTGACCAGTACCTACATTAGAAATTAGAATTGTAATTAAATGCTCAAAACTACTTTATATTAAGTGGTGGATAGGTAGCTTTGTTAAATATTATAGCGGATGGAGGTCTATAAAATAGATATGTAAAAATGTATGTGGTGGTGAGAGATTTTTGTGTGATACACATTTTTCTTTTTCGTTCGGGGGTGGGGGGGGGGGGGCGGCACTAATAAGATACATTAACATACAAGCACCAGTGAACAGTCCCAACTGTTTACATCATAAACACAAATATTTCTAAGCGGAGCTTACACGACCTGTTACCGTGCCGGTATAAGGAGCCCCACGGTTCGACTGTCGCTTCTCAACGCTACCCTGTGGGGAGGGTGTGTGGTTACCACAGCAGGGAGGGTGTGTGGTTACCACAGGGAGGGTGTGTGGTTACCACAGTAGGGAGGGTGTGTGGTTACCACAGGGAGGGTGTGTGGTTACCACAGGGAGGGTGTGTGGTTACCACAGCAGGGAGGGTGTGTGGTTACCACAGCGGGGAGAGTGTGTGGTTACCACAGGGAGGGTGTGTGGTTACTACAGTAAGGGTGAGTGTGGTTACCACAGGGAGGGTGTGTGGTTACCACAGTAGGGAGGGTGTGTGGTTACCACAGGGAGGGTGTGTGGTTACCACAGCAGGGAGGGTGTGTGGTTACCACAGCGGGGAGAGTGTGTGGTTACCACAGTAGGGAGGGTGTGTGGTTACCACAGTAGGGAGGGTGTGTGGTTACCACAGCAGGGAGGGTGTGTGGTTACCACAGCAGGGAGGGTGTGTGGTTACCACAGGGAGGGTGTCTGGTTACCACAGTAGGGAGGGTGTGTGGTTACCACAGTAGGGAGGGTGTGTGGTTACCACAGGGAGGGTGTGTGGTTACCACAGCAGGGAGGGTGTGTGGTTACCACAGCGGGGAGAGTGTGTGGTTACCACAGCGGAGAGGGTGTGTGGTTACCACAGTAGGGAGGGTGTGTGGTTACCACAGTAGGGAGGGTGTGTGGTTACCACAGTAGGGAGGGTGTGTGGTTACCACAGCAGGGAGGGTGTGTGGTTACCACAGTAGGGAGGGTGTCTGGTTACCACAGCAGGGAGGGTTTGTGGTTACCACAGGGAGGGTGTGTGGTTACCACGGGGAGGGTGTGTGGTTACCACAGCAGGGAGGGTGTGTGGTTACCACAGCGGGGAGAGTGTGTGGTTACCACAGCGGAGAGGGTGTGTGGTTACCACAGTAGGGAGGGTGTGTGGTTACCACAGTAGGGAGGGTGTGTGGTTACCACAGTAGGGAGGGTGTCTGGTTACCACAGCAGGGAGGGTTTGTGGTTACCACAGGGAGGGTGTGTGGTTACCACGGGGAGGGTGTGTGGTTACCACATCAGGGAGGGTGTGTGGTTACCACAGCGGGGAGAGTGTGTGGTTACCACAGCAGGGAGGGTGTGTGGTTATCACAGCGGGGAGGGTGTGTGGTTACCACAGTAGGGAGGGTGTGTGGTTACCACAGCAGTGAGGGTGTGTGGTTACCACAGTAGGGAGGGTGTGTGGTTACCACAGTAGGGAGGGTGTCTGGTCTGGTTACCACAGCAGGGAGGGTGTGTGGTTACCACAGTAGGGAGGGTGTCTGGTCTGGTTACCACAGCAGGGAGGGTGTGTGGTTACCACAGTAGGGGTCAGTGTGGTTACCACAGTAGGGAGGGTGTGTGGTTACCACAGTAGGGAGGGTGTGTGATTACCACAGGGAGGGTGTGTGGTTACCACAGGGAGGGTGTGTGGTTACTACAGCGGGGAGGGTGTGTGGTTACCACAGCATGGAGGGTGTGTGGTTACCAGAGTAGGGAGGGTGTGTGGTTACCACAGTAGGGAGGGTGTGTGGTTACGACAACAGGGAGGGTGTGTGGTTACCACAGCGGAGAGGGTGTGTGGTTACCACAGCAGGGAGCGTGTGTGGTTACTACAGCGGTGAATGTGTGTGGTTACCACAGCGGGGAGGTTGTGTGGTTACCACAGCGGGGAGGGTGTCTGCAGTATCCGGCATTCAGTTCATACGGTGAACATTACGAGCATTTTACAGTCGAGGTGGCGTTCGTACAACGAAACCTTTATTCTACTCAAAGTACGTTTTGCTGGCTACTCCTACTAATACCCGAACCCTCGGGCAGATGATGCTAGTCAGCTGGGGACAGCCACCCATGTAGGAGCCAGAAATCAAAACCTTCAACCCGAGGCCCCGCCCAAGCATAATCCGCCCCTGACCAGTGGAGTGTGACTCGGGACCACCGCCATGTTATGTCACCAGGCACGGTTATTTTTTCAAAGAACTAAAAATAAATCCTACAGGCTAGGAGTGCGACCGAACTGGTTCGATCCGGTTTTTGTACTTCTATGTTGCCCACGCGTGGCTAGCGCCGCCACCAAAGAATTAATTAAAAACCTGTCGGAAAAAAAGATCTGATACGTCATTGACGCAGCCCCCTCTAACCTCCACTACCCCCCCCCCCCCGACCCTCCAGGTGTTTTCAAATGTGTCGCACGAGCCTGATCTTGCAGCACGTGCCGTCCCCATTCCTCTGTTACGTCACAGACTCGACACAGACGGCTCCAGACAATCGGAGAGTTTCGCCGGCAGACGGCTCCGTGTCACCTGAAACCCTTTCACTCGGGCCAATCAGTCAATACACGTGTCCAATATCCGCAGAGATCCGCCCGGGACGCGCCAGCCTATCTTGGTATTCGTTCAATTACCTGACTTTTGCCTGTCTTTTACCTGACTTTTGGAGTGGGTACTCTTGCAACATGACGTCTTCCTTACAACGTTTGGATTCAATGGGGCTTTGGACAGAGAGAGTTGTCATTGACCAACTTTCTCTTCTACACAATAGTGTGGCTTAAAATTGCCCGTCGATTTTGGCTTTATGTTAGAAGTATTGAGGTGTTTATTTAGGTGCAGGATAGGAGTATATAGGTGCAGGATAGAAGTATTTAGGTGCAGGATAGAAGCATTTAGGTGCAGGATAGAAGTATTTAGGTGCAGGATAGAAGTATTTAGGTGCAGGATAGAAGTATTTAGGTGCAGGATAGAAGTATTTAGGTGCAGGATAGAAGTATTTAGGTGCAGGATAGAAGTATTTAGGTGCAGGATAGAAGTATTTAGGTGCAGGATAGAAGTATTTAGGTGCAGGATAGAAGTATTTAGGTGCAGGATAGAAGTATTTAGGTGCAGGATAGAAGTATTTAGGTGCAGGATAGAAGTATTTAGGTGCAGGATAGAAGTATTTAGGTGCAGGATAGGAGTATTTAGGTGCAGGATAGAAGTATTTAGGTGCAGGATAGAAGTATTTAGGTGCAGGATAGAAGTATTTAGGTGCAGGATAGAAGTATTTAGGTGCAGGATAGAAGTATTTAGGTGCAGGATAGAAGTATTTAGGTGCAGGATAGAAGTATTTAGGTGCAGGATAGAAGTATTTAGGTGCAGGATAGGAGTATTTAGGTGCAGGATAGGAGTATTTAGGTGCAGGATAGAAGTATATAGGTGAAGGGTATGAGTATTTAGGTTTAGGAAAGCTGTATTTAGGTCCAGGTTGAAAAAAAAAAACCTTTTAAAATAGTGTCACAAAATTGAAGCTAGGACTTGACGGTTCGATAGTTTCCATTCCTCACAAGGACCGTGGCACCCAACCTAATTAAGCTGCCGTCATTCTGCTGATAAGAATATGTCGCGCAAGTCACGCGTCACTTGTTAGCCCAGCGAGCAAAAGGCGACCTAAAGCTTGGCCGATAAAATCTTGGATTTAATGAATGATCTCGGGTCGCTGATATCACTCGGGCTAGTCCCCTTGGTGACACGTTAGGTCTGAGTGGAGCGAACCCAGGGTATCACCGCCGTGTTGTTCAGATACTTGAAGATCTGGTGTTGTTTCAGATGGTGCAGTTAGGGGAGGGGCTGGGGTGGTATGGGGGGGGGGGTGGGGGCGACTAAACAAGGGTACAGGGGGGAGGGTAAATCACCGATTTGGGGTGAAGAGGATTGTCTGCAGCGTTTCTTTCAGACTTTTTTCTCCAGGGGTGGGGGGGGGCACTTAATACTTTCGGGGGTGGGGGACTCATCCCCCACGAAGAGATGCCTGAAAGAAACTCTGATTGTCTGGGACAGTACCCCTTGTCGTTCCCCCCTCCCCTCACACCGCTCTGCCATTACCCAACTGTTAAATCACCCCCTCCCCTTATTGGCAATATCCCCTTCTTGACAATGCCTATTTTATATTGCATAAAATAAAGCGGGGGTGATCTCCCGTGAACTTTCTCCTATATTACATTTTAAAATTAAATAAATAATTGCGCACCAAATGAACATAAACAATAAATGTATAATAGAGCTGACAATTATTGCTTTATAATGGAAATATAGGTTAATTAAAAAATAGCAAATTGAATGTCTAATTGATTAAAAGTGTATGTCACCTTGAATTATCATCGAGTCTAGGCCTACGTAAAAAGTTGAAAAATTGGATATTTCGTCCACCTACCTGAAATGGTACTCAAGATATCAGTATTTTAGATCACAGAAATAGAGTAAAGAACAACTTCCGGTTATCGGGGGTTACTCAAAAGTAAAAAGTTATTGAAATACAACATCTCATACTTATATATTAAATTTCGTCTGTATAACCGAGAGAGTAAACAAGTTATAGTGTTCACAAGGGAATAGAGTAAAAGGCCACTTCCGGTTTCCAAAAATCATTCAAATTTGATTTTAAAATGCGATTACAATGTGATACTTCTGCGTGAAATTTTGTTCACGTGAAATAAACAGTACATAAAATATTGGCTTTTGAGTAACCGGATGTAGATAAAAGTACCACCTCCGCTTATCGAAAATCGCTCAAAAATGTATACAGAATTATAAATTTGATATAATACTTATTTATGAAATTTCGTCAACATAAATGAAACACAGACCTACAGACAAAATTTTAAAACTAAGTTTTTCCTACTCATGAAGGTGTAAAACGTCATGATCTGTCAAAATATTGGTTTCCCTATACCTCGTATATAGAACAGTAAAAAAAAATTCTTAAAAATTAGCATTTTAAAATAATATTCTTTTGAATATTCACTAAAAATGAGAAAACCGTGTATTATATACTGCCACGCTTTTCTTAAGAGTTATGTTAATAGTTGTGAATTATTATATATTTAAACTTTTGAGTGATATAAATATTGGTGATGTATCGGAAAATCCCACGCCCCAACAACATCATCCAAGAAAATGTGGTACCTACGTTCTTCACATTTTAATAAGTCAAGTAAAAAATAATAAGTTAGGTATCGAGGAATAGCTGATAGCACCGACTTATACCCTATGCTGATATTTGAAGACACCTCACACAGAGGTGGGGTGACATGTCCCATGACACTACGATCGTGACGACAAAAAGTAAAACCGGTTTCAAATGTAGAGCATCTCTTTAGTTAGCTCCATGTTAGTCACGCAGTCCTTGCTTCTCTTTCAATAGTTCTCCAGTGTTATCTTGGTCTACCCAATTTGGTTTTCCTTGTAGGTTCAGTGCCAGCATGCTGATGGTTTCATCTGTTCTTCCCCGGGGCATGTCCTACCAGCTCCACCTTTTGATGCCTTTATCTATGCTGTCTGGTGTCACAGGTGGGGGGGGGGGGGGGGGGGCTGGGGATTTGTTCGGACCTTCTTATCTCGAGGGTGTGTCGTAGGTTCTGGTTTATCTCTAGTATGTGTCGTAGGTTCTGGTTTCTAAAGGAGCCTGAAGGTCTGGGGTTGATTGATTTTGTAACACTCCAGGTCTCCGAGACAAACACTTTCGTTATACTCTAACTCTATCTACCTCTGTACTCAGTACTCCACCCACGACCTCCATCTACCTCTGTACTCAGTACTCCACCCACGACCCCCATCTACCTCTGTACTCAGTACTCCACCCACGACCCCCATCTACCTCTGTACTCAGTACTCCACCCACAACCCCCATCTACCTCTGTACTCAGTACTCCACCCACAACCCCCATCTACCTCTGTACTCAGTACTCCACCCACGACCCCCATCTACCTCTGTACTCAGTACTCCACCCACGACCCCCATCTACCTCTGTACTCAGTACTCCACCCACAACCCCCATCTACCTCTGTACTCAGTACTCCACCCACGACCCCCATCTACCTCTGTACTCAGTACTCCGCCATATTCACTCTACTCAAGCTGAGAAAAAAACACACCTCTTCTGATTGGCTGGTTGCTAGTTAGCCACGCCCAATCTCATTCCAAAAGCAATCTACCTTTCAAGACTTAAATGACGTTATTCTTTCCCTTAATCCCAGTACATGGTCTCTAATCCCATCCGTCTAGAGTTACCGCCCATGTTAGGATGAACCCCTTCTACTTATGTTGGCTTAGCTAGACAAATAGTGTATTAGGTAACCGAAGCTTTGTTTTGTTGGGCTCTACGCCTACACAATGGTTGGACAGAGAATTTAATTTTTTTTAATAAGGCTGGTTGAGGGTTAAGGCTAGACGTGTTCAAGTCATGCTGTAGGGTTAAGGTTAAAGACTTGTGTTAAACCAATAATGTAGGGTTAAGGTTAAAGACTTGAGTTAAACCCATAATGTAGGGTTAAACCCATGCTGTAATGTTAAGGCTTGGTAAAGACTTGTGTTAAACCCATGCTGTAGGGTTAAGATTAAAGACTTGTGTTAAACCCATGCTTTACTGATGAAGACGCCTTTGTTAAATACATGGAATAGGGGTAAGCACCAAGAGAACCGAATTTATGAATATGTTCATTGAATGCATAGAGAGCCGAATCTCCGTTGCAATCTTTAATTTTAAATGATATATTACAATAAGAAATTTGTTAGACACCGTCCTTATTAGGTAACGCCTAGATATTAATTAAAGATAGCGCTACATGAATGGAGAATGTGATCTGTCAAAGGGCGGTCACCATTAGCTGGAGATTTTAGTTTTATTTCAAACGATGTCAGATAGATATCTGGGGAATGTTTGCTAATTAGATAGATAGGGATGGGCAGATATGTAATGTATGTTAAGAATATTATAAATATGGAATAAAAGAGGGATCAATAAGCGTCGTTAATTAGTTTAGCATAAAGTACACGCAATTTATAAATAGATCTCACTTACGAATAAATAAAAAAAAATGCATAAATAGAAATGAGCAAATAAAACAAAAAATAATCACTTAATTAATCAATAAACAAATTTATATATATATATATATATATATATATATATATATATATATATATATATATATATATATATATATATATATATATATATATGTGTCGTACTGTCGGTCATCGGTATAGGCCAGGGGTCGGCAACCTTTTGAAGCGGAAGAGCCAAAAGTTACAATTTTCAAAATTTCCCTGGTTTTAAAGAGCCACTTAAAACTTTTAATTCAAATATTTTATTTTTTTATTAAGATTATTAGTATGTGTGCAAGGAGCTGGAGAGCCGCATCTTGATATCAAAAGAGCCGCATGCGGCTCGCGAGCCGCAGGTTGCCGACCCCTGGTATAGGCACTTTGCCTTCGTATGCGGCGAAAAATTGTCTAACCTAGAACTATTCTCACTGCAAGTTTTCACATCAGACACATATCGCTGTGGCAGAATTATATTGTACAGTACTATCTCTACATTAATTATTTCTACAGTGCTAAATAGACAGCGCAGTTACATAGCATACTATGCAGAATGTACACCCATTTAGCCGCAAACAAAAACTGAAGATTTGTGTTGAACAAAACTTCAGTAAGCAAAAAGTAAATGGAAATATTTAGCGCAGAAAATCGCGCGTTGAACCAAATTACGCGATTTTCATGCTTAAAATCAGCTGAGAATATAGAGAGGTCGCATATACAAATAAATAAATGTCCATGACGGATATCAATGCTGCATGCCATGCGTCATGTCGGCCAAACAAACACCGTACGTCAGACTGACAACAGTGCCGCACCGAGTAGCATGATAGACTTGTATTGACGAAGCACCGGACTTATTATGTTTAGCGGTGACGGCTTTCTGCTTTAGAATGTAATATATTTTCTAAAGATCTATTCCCCCTTCTGCAATTAAACTCCCAAACACTGCCTGAATAGATAAAAAAAAACAGGTATCCTCTGTATTAAACATTCACTGAATTGAAAGGTATAGAAAGTCGGATCGCGTGGCTAGAAAATTCTTGCCGCATAATAAATATTTACACGGACATGAAAATCTTTTCAACGATTCTTCCGTGTGGTCAAGTTGAAGGATCGGTTAACTACAGACCGTTTAAACACAACACGAACTTTTGACAGAACCTAGCCTAAACCAAGAACACCAACTCAATAGTTTTACCTTACTTTTACATTTCAACATTCAACCACAGCCAATTTTTAACGCAAAGTTCTTTCAATGTCAGATAAATCTACACGCTATCTGCAATCGTTGTGGGACACATAAGATGTTGTAGAGATCGATCTAAAATCAATCAGCACAAAATCGCGAGCCTATTGGTGCTGAGTAATTTGCAGTTGACGCAAAAGGGATCTGATATATGGAAACAGAGAACCGACACATGGAAAAGGATAACCCACAAACGGAAAAAGAGAACCGACACACGGAACTAACATACACACTAAAATGTACGTTTTGTTAAAAGAACGCTAAGAGTCTTTATAAATTCGTTTGATCTAGTGAAACATTGAAAATATGAATGGTCCTGATCCAATTAAATAAAGGTTCGGTTAAATGATTTTTTAAATCGGGTAAATGAAACATGCAGTCGTCATCTGGTTTGATATCACGTGCTAGGATCACGACCACGTGACATTTCAATGCACCACAAGAGATGAAACACCTGCAGCACATTTACCTGTAACCCAACAGATGAAACACCTGCCTACAACATTCTCTTGTACAATTGCCCATGTGAGATCCGCCAAGCGTTTCATGGCGTGTAACATAGCACCTTCATATTTCCTTACATAACGTGTAATATACCACTTTGAACCCTCCTTACATAAAATATAACATACCACCTTAATCGCTCTCTATGTCCACGGTGACATACCCCTGCCTCCATGAGCACCAAAAACCCCACCCCCACCCCAAGACTGTGACATACCCCTGCCTCTATGAGCACCAAAAACCCCACCCTAAGACTGTGACATACCCCTGCCTCTATGAGCACAAAAAACCCCACCCCCCACCCCAAGACTGTGACATACCCCTGCCTCTATGAGCACCAAAAACCCCACCCTAAGACTGTGACATACCCCTGCCTCTATGAGCACAAAAAACCCCACCCCAACCACCAGCAACCAGACTATGTTCCTGCAAAAACTTACTCTCCTTATCCCCTACCCCCAGCTGCACCCCCCCCCCCCTGTTCAGTCGGTCTCCCAGCATTATTGTGTATGCGGGGGGGGGGGGGGGGAGAGAGAACAGCCATGCGGGACGTGGGCGTGGTCTTCCTCTGTCTGGCTCGTGCCTATCACATCTGGTTGGTCGAGCTCAGATCACGTCAGGGTCACGCCCGGGAGATCACGCCAGTAGGTCGAGGACAGGTCACGTCAGTAGGTCGAGGACAGGTCACGTTAGTAGGTCGAGGACAGGTCACGTCACCGCCAAGAAGATGTCAACGTTTGTGTCAGGATAACGTTATCCCATCAGGTGGCGGAGATATTTGTCAGTATCCCATATCGTTGTGACAGGTATCGTGTCCACATCTCAGATCGTTGTGACAAGTATCGTGACAGTATTACGCTAAATAGAACAAGGCACCGTAACGACAGCGCACGTATATGTTCACAAGTTTTTGTGTCCCAATTAAATGAACGAGTCCACTTGCTGAAGATTTCTTGAAGTGCGAAATAACAAATCTGGAAAAAAAAAACAACCCTCAACAGTCGCCGGAAAATTTAATTTGAATCGAGTTAGACCAGGTGTGTCTACGTCTGCTGAGGCGATGACAGGTAACGTCAGGATAGTCAGCTGTTGTAGGTGAGTACACACAGAACGAAACAGAGTTGATATAGAAAATATATACTTTTACCAGTGTCCACCCCAGCCATAGGAACTTTTAGTCAGCCCCCGAACGAAATAGAGTTGATATAGACATTATATTATATTTTTACCAGTGTCACCACCAGGAAATTTTGTCCGCCCCCCCCCCCCCCTTCCCACCCCCAAGAATTTCAAGTGCCCCTGGAGAAAAAAATCTGTAAGTGACACTGTTTACTAAGCAGGTGTTGAGTACGATTGTAGGAAAAAAAAGTCACAGGATAAAAAACACAGAAAAAAGTCACAGGAAAAAATGTCCCAAGAAAAAAATGTCACAAATGTGTATTTGTATGGAACTTGTTAATACTTTTATGTATTAAACATTCAGAAAGTGCAAATTAACTAACGATAAATTAAATGTTATGTTATGTGCTTATAGTAATATTTATAAGATAATTAAAAAAATATTTAGTATGAAGTTTGTAGGTTTTAATTGCGATATACATACAACATTTAATAAAATATAATAGCAAGGTTTTCATCGTGTTTTTTAAATACTAACTTAGCGTGAAATGGCATAAAGACGTAGTTAATGTGACTTGCTGTCCTCAACTCATCGCAACAATAGCTCAACCACCTTTACTGCCCACAGTTATCTTGCTCATCACATAACAAAGCATAGGATCAGAACAGAAAGCCGACACTGAACATGGTATGTCATTGACGCAAAATGTCAACAACACACAATATGGACTGACAAGGCCGACTGAGGAGAAGTCCACGGCAAAAAACATGCAAATAACACCGCGTATCTAATTTAAAAACATATCAAAAGTAGGGGATGCTGTGTAAATTATCTTATAGTAATTCTACTTATTGTTGTTTTAAACCAGGGGTCTCCAAACTACGGCCCGTGGGCCGAATGCGGCCCTCGAAGTCCTCTCATCCGGCCCGCGGAGATCTTTTTGTCCAAGAGAAATAGTTTGTTGGTGATGGCTGAGGAACTTTGCCCAGAAAAATCAAAGACTTGCCTGGAAGAAACTGGCCCCCGAACTGAAATTTGATAGTTATTGCGGCCCTCGGACTGAAAAGTTTGGAGCCCCCTGTTTTAAACCATAATGCTTTTAAAGTTTATAAGTATCTACCATAAAATTACTCTCACACATAAATAAACACTCACAATTTTACAATTCTCAACAATTAAATAAAAATATTTCTTAAATTACTTTTGTGATTTATTTCTGTGACTTTATTTCGGTGACTTTTTTTCCCAAAGAAATTTTTCCTTTGTGACATTTTTTTCTGTGACTTTTATTCCTAGCAAAAAATTGTGATTTTTTTCCCCTTTTCACCGTTGAGTACTCTGTATCCTAGCATCACCCACAACTGTGCTGGTCAGTTTTTATTGCCACGTAGACGGAGCAATGAATGTCTGGACAAGTACCCCACCCGCAATACTACGCTTCATATGCTTATCTTATTATCTAATTCATATGGTCATACGTCTATATATGTTCACTGACAGATGGTCATATGTCTATATATGTTCAGTGACAGATGGTCATATGTCTATATATGTTTAGTGACAGAAGGTCATATGTCTATATATGTTTAGTGACAGAAGGTCATATGTCTATATATGTTCACTGACAGATGGTCATATGTCTATATATGTTCACTGACTTAGTCTTCTGTCGTACCTAGTCTAAGACAGAAGTCAAGTCTGAATATCAAATAAATTTTAAAAAAAAAGCCCGATAGCCTTTCGCGCACATATCTGACACACACACAAACAGAGAAAAATACATATTCTATAGCCCTAAAAAAACAAATATTTTTTAAAAACTCTGTGTGTTTTTAAGATTTATAAATTACATTTTTATTTTTTCCCATTCGCTGACGCTCCAACATAATCCCCAAACATGTTGGCAGAAAACGTCTGAACACAGATCAAAAGATAGCGGCTCCATTCAAGTTTTAAAGCCGCAGTTGACAGAGGTCTAGGGTGAAACATTAGCTATGACCTTCCATAGGTCTAGTGTTAAACATTAACATGAACGATTGCCTAGGAAAAATGTCAAAGAAGAAACTGAATTCATATTTAATTGTCAGCAGGATTGCCAGTGTCTACCATCTGTCAGTAATCATACATCAACACATCTATCTAGACCAGGGGTCTCGAAACTACGGCCCGCGAGGCCCTTTCAATGGCCCGTTGAGATCTTTTTGTCTACGAAAAAAAAACACCGATATTTTCGTGTATCCTGCCAAGATCAGCCACCGCTTACGTGGATGTTTTGATTTTACTGAATTAGAGTGTCCATTCGAGCGATTGTCGCGTTCGGGCTAGTGTCCATTCGGGCATTTTTGTCGCATTCGGGCAAGTGTCCATTTGGGCATTTGTCGCATTCAGGCAAGTGTCCATTCGTGAAATCGGCCTTCGGTCTAACGGCATTCGGGCAAGTGTCTTTCGGGAATTTGTCGTAGACCCCTACTGACTAGTAGGCCGTCTATTCTGTCATTGCGTTATGTGTATATTTTGATGTAGATAAGTCCATACGATTCATTTTCAGTCGTAAGTATGTATCTCTATATGCACACATACACGTGTATCCGTAAGCATGTCAGTTGCTCCGTATGTATGAAATATATGATCTTCCTTGTATTAGAGTATGTATGTACCGAGCGTGGGATTGACATAATAGCGTCTTACAAATCAATCAGCGGTTAGGATAGTGAAGTGTGTCGTAGAGCATTGAATGGCAGAGTAAAATATTGTAAGACGGAAGGTTGGTAATCAGGGGTTGGTGCATGGGGGGGGGAGGTGGTATATGAAGGTTAGTATTTGGGGGTTGGTATAGGGGGGGGTAGGTATGTGGGATTTGGTACATGGGGGTTGATACATGGGGATTGGTAATGGGTTGGTACATGGGGGTTGGCACATGGGGGTTGGTACATGGGGATTGGTAATGGGATTTGGTATATGGGGTTTGGTACATGGGGGTTGATACATTTGGATTGGTAATGGGGGTTCGACATATGGAGAACTTGATACGGACTTTTGTTGTAAATATGTTAGATGTTTTAAATGTATACACAAAATTAAAATTTTATTTAAAGAAGAAAAATAAAAATAAAGGCATATTCGAATGTAGAAAAACAATTTTAATTATGCAACCGGAAAATTATTTATAGTTGTGACAAGAACGCAATACAATGACGTCACAAATGTTTAAACTAAGGAAAGAACACAAAACTAATGGCGTCATCTTCCGATTTTAGAATATAAAGAAATGAACTATTTCATTCAAATTTGATTTAGATCTACGTACGCTATGAAAAGTATATAATACAATTTTCTCGCCCTAAACTTATAAAATTTACTTTATCTATTTGGATGCTAGATCTAGAGATTCTAGATCTAGTTCTAGAGATTCTAGATCTAAATCTACGGAAAAACTAGTGTGACTCTAGATCAAGGGTTCCCAACCTTTTTTTTACTCTAGAGCACATTCTAAAATATCGGTAGGGTGGCGGGCACCACCTATATTAAATCGACAAACTCCTTCCAGAGGCGTAGCGACCCTTCCCGTCACCCAGGGACAAAACGTTCGATTTTGCACCCCCCTTCCCCCTCAAACTTTCGATTTGCACCCCCCCCCCCCTCAAACTTTCGATTTCCATCCCCTTCAACCTTTCAATAATGTTTATGAAAAAAATTCTGTCTCTGTCGAATAGTGAGAGGCGGGCACATACGAAGCGTTCAGCGGGCGCCATAGCGCCCGCGGGCACGGGGTTGGGAACCCCTGCTCTAGATAGATCTAGATATATATCTAGTCTCTATCTAGATCTAAAATCTATTTCAATAATAAATTTCTATACTAAACTATTTCAGGTCCTCATTATTTTATAGAAATCTTTGTTTAGCTATGGGATTGGCTAATTTGGGATAAAATTTAATTTGAAATAATAGGGCTAATTAGCGTAAGTTAAGTTTCTTAACTACCTCTTTTATTCTTCATGAATTCTAAGGTGCCTAAATAGCTGAGATGATAGTGTAATTGATACCACGCTAAGTCAATCTTAAATATTTTTTTCAATTTGTTTTTTTTAAATATATGAATTATAAAGTTGCATATCGCGACTTGGCGGGAGACGGGGCAGGTGAAGTAGAGTTCACCTGTTTCTTTCTTTTCAGCATAAGAAGGGATAGTGTGGTCAGACCTATGCCCAGCCGAAATAGGTGTCTTTAAAAGAAAAAAACAACATAAATACCATTGAACAGCCGGTTTTTAACGAAATCTTTTAAGTCTCTTAATTTTAAGTCTCTTAATCAGCGAGTGCATTTAATATTGTATTGTGTTGACTAATACTGTATATAAATATACATTTTCTTCAGGCATCTCTGCCTTTTCTTCCTCTTTCTCCTCCGAACGGAATTGAAAAAAAGTAATTCATAAAAAATATAGAAAAACCGGTATCCGTTACCCCAACCCCCCGCCCCTCCCAACGCACACACATCCGCACACACAGACGGACGAATGAACACAAAAAATAAATAAGGTTTGCAAAAGAGCTTACTTTAATTTTCACTTTAGCATAACAATAATGATTACTAGTATTCAATTAGTTTACTGTCTTATCACCTTAATCTTAAGATAGTTTAGTACGTTCATGTGTGTCTGGTTGAGAAGAGGTTGGAGATTTGTGGGAGTGTGTGTGGAGGGGAGGGGGAGTGTGTGTGTGGGGGGAGGGTGAGTGAGGGGGGGGGGGGTATCGTGAAAGAAAAATTATGAATTCGATGTAAAGCGTGTTTGAAATGAAACACGAGACCATTGAAAAATAGACACGATAATTGAAGCGAAACTTAGAAACGCAAATAGAAATTTCTAGATGTTTTCACAAAACAGCGGAGTGGGCTTAAGTCATCATCAGGAATTTTGATTTCGCGGCGTCGCATTACAGACCCCATCTTCGGTCAAAAGACGCGTACACATGACGCATTCACTCAAAAAAGACGTAATTCATCATGTAGTTTTGTGTGTGTGTGGGGGGGGGGGGGGGGAGGGGGTGCAGTGGCGTAGCTAGGGTTTTCGGGCCCCTATGCAAAAAAATTATCAGTGGGCCCCTTTGTCAACCGTTAGGCTACAATGGAGTTAAACGAAGGAATAAAATGTTACTTAAGATGGAGGGTTTTCAAAAATATAAATATTCTGTACATTATGTATTTTACACTTCCTGATTGTGTATTTAAACTATATTATTATGTAGGACTACACCTCCGTAGTTTTGCGTCACAAGCTGGGGGAAGATGTGCGGTCCACATTGAGTGACACCAT
The DNA here is from genome assembly GCF_028476545.2 of Physella acuta. Taxonomy (NCBI): domain Eukaryota; kingdom Metazoa; phylum Mollusca; class Gastropoda; family Physidae; genus Physella; species Physella acuta. The sequence goes on along the minus strand of NW_026732228.1, from coordinate 192,711 downwards.
GACAAAACATTGTAAAATTTGTTGTATCTAGCTGGTTTATTGTAAAAACACTATCCGTTGTGGTTATTTTAATAAACCGTGAGTGATCTCCCTTAAATTTTCTCGAATATTCTTATATAACACTACGGGGGATGGCAACTCGGGATATAGACAATATTTTAAAACCATTTTAATTACTTAAATTTTTAAAAATAGAATAGAATCTCGTAGAAAAAAGAATTGCGCTCCAAGTGAACGTCAAATAATATGTGTTTAATAGTGCAGAATTATATTAGTACTTTATAAAATCACATGCGTTTTTTGAGAAATCGGAAATAGCGTAAATTACTACTTTCTGTCAAAGGAAATTACTCAAAATTTGATAGAAGGCAGAGAATTAGATCTTTTACTTACATGTGAAATTTCATTTATCTATCTTAAATAGTACTCAAGTTATAGGCTTTTGAAAAATTGAAAGTAGAAAAAGTTCCACTTCCGGTTATCGGAAAATTTGATACAGATCTACAAATTTGATATAATACTTATATACGAATATACATCAACCTAGCTGTAACGCTACATTGTTATCGTGTTCACAGACACAGACACACACACGCACTTACACTCACACACACACACACAGACATACGGACAAGATTGCAAAACTATGTTTTTCCGACTCAGGGAGGCTTAAAACGCCGAGATTGCAAAAATCTCGATTTTTTTGCACGATTACAATACTTTTTCTATACTTCGTATATACGAGAAAGTAAAAAAGGGCTCAGTGGTTATTATGGATGTTTAATAAGATGGAATTTCAGGGAGGGCAGACAGTTAGGAGAGAGGTGTAGGTAATTTCCCAGTCAGTTGAGGTATGTAGCGATACATGTACAAATCTCACAAAAAAGTCGAAGTTCATTTATAGGCTAATTCTCTCAATGGCTTGCCCGACACTGCGACAACGCAGTTAGTATTATTATTACGCATGGGCCTTATTCGACCCCCCTCCTCCCAATACTGAATGCCACTGTACTTTTAATTATTAATTTTAATTATTTCTAGAGTACAAAAGAATTTCTATTTCTATTTTCTTTTTAAAATTATCTATATAAAACAAATTAAAAAGTTTGAATTTTTCTTTACAGAGGGAAAGGGTCTCTGTGTGGCTTGGGCCCCTATGCCTTGTTTAAGCTAGGTTTACGGTAGCTAAGCCATTGGGGGGTGGGGGGGGGGTGGGGGGTGGGGGTGTTTAGAACATTGTCAAATTTCTACGTGACGTACGCAATACGGAGAGGTAAATATCTGTCACAAGTCTGGAAATATCTGTTATAGATCTGGAAAGGTGGTCCTATATAGATATATAGACACACCGATACAACAACATACACATCTACACAGACACCCACAGGAACACACTGCCGCAACAGACACACCCATACATTCACACACCCAGACACATCCCTAAACGACACACCAGATCCAAACACAGCAGATAAAGACGTTACGTCCCCATCAGATAAAGACGTTACGTCCCCCACAGATAAAGACATTACGTCCCCCACAGATAAAGACGTTACGTCCCCCACAGATAAAGACGTTACGTCCCCCACAGATAAAGACGTTACGTCCCCCACAGATAAAGACGTTACGTCCCCCACAGATAAAGACGTTACGTCCTCAGCAGATAAATACGTTACGTCCCCCAGCAGATAAAGACATTACGTCCCCCACAGATAAAGACGTTACGTCCCCCACAGATAAAGACGTTCGTCCCCAGCAGATAAAGACATTACGTCCCCCAGCAGATAAAAACGTTACGTCCCCAGCAGATAAAGACGTTACGTCCCCCACAGATAAAGACGTTAAGTCCCCCACAGATAAATACGTTACGTCCCCCAGCAGATAAAGACATTACGTCCCCCACAGATAAAGACGTTACGTCCCCCACAGATAAAAACGTTACGTCCCCCACAGATAAAGACATTACGTCCCCCACAGATAAAGACGTTACGTCCTCAGCAGATAAAGACGTTACGTCCCCAGCAGATAAAAACGTTACGTCCCCAGCAGATAAAGACGTTCCATCCCCAGCAGATAAAGACGTTACGTCCCCCACAGATAAAGACGTTACGTCCCCAGCAGATAAAAACGTTACGTCCCCTACAGATAAAGACGTTACGTCCCCCACAGATAAAGACGTTACGTCCCCAGCAGATAAAGACTTTACGTCCCCAGCAGATAAAGACGTTACGTCCCCAGCAGATAAAGACGTTAAGTCCCCCACAGATAAAGACGTCACGTCCCCACAGATAAAGACGTTACGTCCCCTATAGATAAAGACGTAAAGTTCCCCCACAGATAAAGACGTTACGTCCCCAGCAGATAAAGACGTAAAGTTCCCCCACAGAACATACAAAAAAATCCTGATGTCCTGTCTCTACCTACACCGCTGACGCCGTTCTCGCGATATCCACGCCTGGTTCGTCCTTATGTTGTGAGGACAATAGAGAAAATAGATGTGGGAGGGGGGAGGTAAATAGAGTTGGCTCGCGAGAAATACTCGTTTGGTCTTTGAGTCTACGTCAGTCACCCTTCAACCTTGTTGGGTGGTGGGGGAGGGGAGGCGCGGATACAATGCCAACTGACGCGGGACTTCATAACGCGAGGTTCTAGTCGTTCGGGAAGTTACGACGATTTTTTTCCTTCAGTTGATTCGGTCTGAGTTGCTTGAATATTGTCATCATAGCCAGGATTGTGATGTTTACAGTCGAGCGAGTCCCAGACTAAATTAAGGATTGGGATATTCACTGCTGCGTCCTCTTGATGTTGCTGTGGATTGTACACTACAATTTGACATTCAAGCAAATTTTTATGGAATTCAATTACCTTTGACTGCTGGAACATAATTGGTTCAGTCGTTAATTAATGACGATCAGCTGTCATGTGAGACAAGGTAGGTGAACTGTTCACTTTTTTAGAGCAATATGTGATGAGTTTAGGTTAATCATATCACAATACAGTGTATACACGCCTCATTCTATTGCCGTATACTTATTGAAGCAGTAGGGCTATGTTGTATTTTTATAGTAAGGAGTTTGCCTATGGTTAAACCTAAAGTGTATGTTCTATTTAAGGGGGAAGATTGTGTTTTATTTAGTGATGAGTTTGAGTTATATATAGTGATGAGTTTGTGTTATATATAGTGATGCGTTTATGTTATATATAGTGGTGCGTTTGTTATATTTATTAATGCTTTTCTTTTATTTGGTAAAGAGTTTGTGTTATATATAGTGATACGTTTGTTATATTTAGTGTTAAAGTTTGTGCGTATTTACTGCTGCTGGGGTTGATGTTATTGTTTGGGTAAGTCATGTTTTTGTAATTATTGTCCAAAATTATTTCGATATAGTTTGTCTTGAGGTCACTGAAAAAATGAATACTAAAATTTAATTTAAAAAAGAACAATGATTTAATCAACACAACCTGACCACCCCGTGGGCATACATTATACAGGTACTCAACTCGACATTCTTGCCAACTTCTATTTTCAAGCGCATTTTGTTGGTCAACGTTAAGTAAAATACTCAGTGTAAGACGAGTTTTACAAAGATTAAATAAATACAAAAGTTAAATATACAATGTGACAATGTTTACCATAGTAATGTAAAATTAAGGGTTGTAGGTTCTTTGACCACTAGTGATTTGACTATAGGGACTTTGACAATCGGGACTTTGACAATAGGGACTTTGACAATCGGGACTTTGACAATAGGGACATTGACCATAGGGACTTTGACAATCGGGACTTTGACAATAGGGACATTGACCATAGGGACTTTGACCATCGGGACATTGACCATAGTGACTTTGAAAATAGGGACTTTGACAATCGGGACTTTGACAATCGGGACATTGACCATAGGGACTTAGACAGTAGGGACTTAGTAGGGACTTTGACAATAGGGACTTTGACAATTGGGACTGACCACAACTGCATTTGACCGCAGGCAGTTTTTATAGTAATAACAATAATAAACTGTTATTTAATTTATAGTAATAACAATAATAAACTGTTATTTAATTTATAGTAATAATAATAATAAACTGTTATTTAATTTATAGTAATAACAATAATAAACTGTTATTTAATTTATAGTAATAACAATAATAAACTGTTATTTAATTTATAGTAATAATAATAATAAACTGTTATTTAATTTATAGTAATAACAATAATAAACTGTTATTTAATTTATAGTAATAACAATAATAAACTGTTATTTAATTTATAGTAATAATAATAATAAACTGTTATTTAATTTATAGTAATAACAATAATAAACTGTTATTTAATTTATAGTAATAACAATAATAAACTGTTATTTAATTTATAGTAATAATAATAATGAACTGTTATTTAATTTATAGTAATAACAATAATAAACTGTTATTTAATTTATAGTAATAACAATAATAAACTGTTATTTAATTTATAGTAATAACAATAATAAACTGTTATTTAATTTATAGTAATAACAATAATAAACTGTTATTTAATTTATAGTAATAACAATAATAAAATGTTAGTTAATTTAAATGAATTAGGCTGTTAATGAAATTTTATTTAATTTTCCTTTGAGTTTCCGTTAATAGAAATTACCCTGTTCTAAAAATGGTCAAAGCCACAAAGGTCCATAGATTTCCACAGTGTGTGATTAATCCAGGTGTTTAGTAGCGTCCATTAATTAGCAACATAGGCTTTAGGCTCCCCCCCCCCAGTCTACAAACGTCCTTTCTTAGATAACACCTCACCATGTAGATCTCACCCAAAATAAACCTTAAAACCTTATTTGATGTAGAAGTAAAATCTTGAATATGTTTAGAATACTTTTTTTTAAATATTTGAAAAGTAGATATAAATTTGTATGGCATCCAAAGACTGAAGTAATTATATATTTTTGTGTGAGTGACACAAAAAGTTTCAAAAGTATTATTTTCAGTCGGATAGCCGTACCCAGCAAAAAGTTTCAAAAGTATTATTTTCAGTCGGATAGCCGTACCCAGCAAAAAGTTTCAAAAGTATTATTTTCAGTCGGATAGCCGTACCCAGCAAAAAGTTTCAAAAGTATTATTTTCAGTCGGATAGCCGTACCCAGCAAAAAGTTTCAAAAGTATTATTTTCAGCCGATAGCCGTACCCAGCAAAAAGTTTCAAAAGTATTATTTTCAGCCGATAGCCGTACCCAGCAAAAAAGTTTCAAAAGTATTATTTTCAGTCGGATAGCCGTACCCAGCAAAAGTTTAAAAAGTATTATTTTCAGCCGATAGCCGTACCCAGCTATAAAATAACCAGAAAAGCCGTCTCTGGCCCATCACACGATCTTACATTTCCGTCTCCTGCCTGTCTAGCCCAGACTTGAAACGTTTAGGCTAAGTACCATCATGGCCTCTGTGGGACATTTGTCGGAAATTTGAAACTGTCGGGGGGTGGGGGTGAAACTGTGGGGGATGGGGGTGAAACTGTGGGGGATGGGGGTGAAACTGTCAGGGTGGGGGGTGAAACTGTGGGGGATGGGGGTGAAACTGTCAGTGGTGGGGGTGAAACTGTGGGGGATGGGGGTGAAACTGTCAGTGGTGGGGGTGAAACTGTGGGGGATGGGGGTGAAACTGTCAGTGGTGGGGGTGAAACTGTGGGGGATGGGGGTGAAACTGTGGGGGTGGGGGTGAAACTGTCGGGGGTGGGGTGAAACTGTGGGGGTGGGGGTAAAACTGTCGGGGGTGGGGGTGGCGACACATGAAAATGCTTCCCTGTAGAGATGACAGAAACAATGATGCCGTAATTCAATGACTCACTGCGGTTGGTTTATTAAACATGAGACATGCCATTACATGTGTACAATTTGTATGCAAGTTGGATGTTTTGTCTTTGTTGTTATAGCTTTAGACATATTGATGTTTAATTCAACATTTGGACCCGATTTGGTTCAATAGAACAAACTACAAGCCAGCAGTTGTTTGATTTTGGAGTTGTCTCTCCTAGGAGATTTAATGTCAATTCAGATATTACAATTTTCCCGAACAAAAGTCAGTAGGCCAAACTGTTTTGCTAGTTGTGTACTTATATGTATGTATCACATATGTATATATGTATCACATCTGCATTCCGCTACAATCACACAATGTGCCTACCATCACACCATAGCCGTATGTCCAACATTCCATCTTCATCAGGCTAATATATAAGTCAGGTTGTCTGACCCGTGTATCTAAGTCAGGTTGTCTGACCCGTGTATCTAAGTCAGGTTGTCTGACCCGTGTATCTAAGTCCTGGTTGTCTGACCCGTGTATCTAAGTCAGGTTGTCTGACCCGTGTATCTAAGTCTGGTTGTCTGACCCGTGTATCTAAGTCAGGGTTGTCTGACCCGTGTATCTAAGTCCTGGTGTAGAGCTACATACCGGATGTGTCAATACACCCACATACCCCCCACTCTGCGCGGGTTGGTACTGGGATGTAATTACAATTCTACATATCCTTCTTAATACCCCCGCATACGACTTGCATTGGCCGATGTAATTAGATATTCAAACAAACGGTATCTTTAAGCCGGGTAAGTGTAATTCAAAATGTCTGTTTTAATTAAACTTAAAAATTGAAAATTTCAATTTTTGGAATCCGGTTATATATATATATATGTTACGGTCAAAGCCCGAAGTCGGCCAATGCTAGGATTGGCCGGCCAATCCGCGCATTGGCCAATATCGCCTCCCATAGGTCGGTCAAAGTCCGAAACTTTGCTTCATTTCGGCCTTTGGCCGGCCAATCCGCAGACTGGCCATTGTGGACCGGCCAAAGTCTGAAATAGCTCTTGATTTCGGCCTTTGGCCGGCCAGTCCCGGCCAGTCCGCGGACTGGCCATGGTGGACCGGCCAAAGTCTTAATTAGAAGATCATGAGCAGATTTTTGTTTTTTTATGCCGGTAGGATCATGAAATTAAGTCTTTATTGATTATTAATTAAAGTAAATGACAGAAACATTCAAATTTTTTATTGTACTATAGTCTCAAACAATCAATATTATCATTTGTTACAACAAGTTGAACTTTTATGGCATTTAGAATTACATAGCAGCTTGTTATTTTTACACTTGCAGCGATTTGTTGTACACTTGGTTGTGCAATTGCAGCGAGTGTAGCCTTGGCCCCCAGTCAATGATTGTGAAGATGCGATGCTTCGTAGTGATTTTTCCTCGGTGCCAAATGACGACAATAAGAGCAGTTTTTCGTGAAGAATTGAAAACTCACTTCTAGCATACAGTTGTTTTAGAACACCATGTTCCGTTCCTAATTTGTAAAAACCGCCCTCGACGCTCATGACAACTGCAATCACGCTTCGGGGATCACCGCGACCTCTGTCAACATCTGGAACACGGATGCGTACATTGTCACCCACTTCACCATCTTTAAATTTTGTATTTGATGTTTTAAGCATCTTAGCACCTTGATTTTGCAAGCCAGTATGAGCTGCTGACCTGTGTTCCATGATGTCTTGTTTGTTGTGACAAAATCTGCAGGTAATGTTCCCTCCGTACCCTTCGTCTGCTTCATTGGGTACTCCACAAATAGCATGGGCATCTTTGCCACAGGATCCACAAGATTGAGCTGCACTACAATGTTTTTCACAAACTATGCAGAATCTGTTGGCCACATTATTGTCACGCAACTGGTCTGGACGTTCCGCCACGGCAGTAGATGTGTTAGCTGAGGATGTAGTTGCATTTATGGCAACCTTCATTTCTTGTTCAATGTTCTCAAGATCTTCCTCAGTAACTATTTTATTGAGAGCCTCTCTTGGTAGATTTGAAGTGCTAAGTCCCACTTTTGCTTTGCATCCAAACAAGGCTTCGTATGGTGATTGCTGGATTCCTTGATGAAAAGAACGATTTTTCATAAATTGAATGAATTTGAGACTCTCAATCCAATGAGCTGATTCATTTGTTTGCATCCATGTCATCATCATGTTTAGAACATCTTGGTTGGCACGTTCGACTGAACCTTGGCTTTGGCTATGCCTTGGTTTTCTGTGAACTAGTTTAAGTTCAGGCCACATGTTCTTTAGTTCAGAAATAACTTGATTCACAAATTCTCTTCCATTATCTGATTGAAGCACACTTGGGGCACCAATAGTCGTGAAGATATCCAGCAGCTGGTAAGCAACTTCTTCTGCTCTTTTGGTTTCCAAAGCTCGCAACAATATGAACTTGGTTAAATGATCCTGGTAACAGAGTATAAACTTGTATTTGCCGTCTGGGTTACTTTGCATATCAATAAGATCTACTTGGCATCTTGAGTTAAATTCTTTAAATATCAAAGGTTTGGAAACAAGACCTTTCTTGGGATTAGACAATTTTGTCTGACAAGGCTTGCACAACCGAAGATACATAGTAATGATTTCTTTGGTGATATTTTTGTACTTTCTCTTGAGCTCTTTTTCCATCCTTGTGCGACCTCCATGTCCGATTTTCAAGTGAGTTTCATTGATCAAGTCGAACAACTCTTCTGAGTGCTTGTAGTACAAAATAGCACCATTGTCTTCTGTTAGTGGTACAATAAGTTTTTCTTCACCGTCAACTTCAATAACATCATATTTGTTTAGTCGACGATAGTCAACAGTTTTTTTTTGTCTGCTTTGCTTTAGACTGTTTAACGTCCTCTATAATAGCAATGTATTTGTCTTTGCTGAGAATAAAGCTATTGTTTGGTTTTTCATGCAGTACTGTAGTCAAATGATCTAAAAACATAGTTTTCATGTCAAACGTTGGTTCGATATTTGCATTTTTTTCTTTTGACAGCCATTTGCTATGTCTGTCTCATGGTCTGACGGCCCTTTTGATCCATGTCGCCTTGCATATAGAATGCTATACAAACAAGAGCTAAACAATACGTTACTCACAATGAAACCGCACCCAGAATAATTAAAACGCGATCACAACTTAGTCTAGATACAACATTGGCCAGGACATCACGGCCAATGCGCGCATTGGCCGGCCAATGTACAAAATACGCTGTCAAGTTAAGTACTTCGGACTTTGGCCAGTACGTCCCGGCCAGTGCGCGCATTGGCCGGCCAATGTACGAAATACGATTTTAGTTCTAAGTTCTTCGGGCTTTGGCCAAGAGAGCCGGCCAATCCGCGCATTGGCCGGCCAATCCGGGGTTTGGCCGCACTTCGGGCTTTGACCGTAACATATATATATATATATATATATATATATATATATATATATATATATATATATATATATATATATGTTACGGTCAAAGCCCGAAGTCGGCCAATGCTAGGATTGGCCGGCCAATCCGCGCAATGGCCAATATCGCCTCCCATAGGTCGGTCAAAGTCCGAAACTTTGCTTGATTTCGGTCTTTGGCCAGCCAATCCGCAGACTGACCATGGTGGATCGGCCAAAGTCTGAAATAGCTCTTGATTTCGGCCTTTGGCCGGCTAGTCCGCGGACTGGCCATGGTGGACCGGCCAAAGTCTTAATTAGAAGATCATCTGGCTAGGGACGACCGGCCAAAGTCCGAATAAGAAGATCATGAGTAGATTTTTTTTTAGGCCGTAAGGATCATGAAATTAAGTCTTTATTGATTATTAATTAAAGTAAATGACAGGAACATTCAAATTTTTTATTATACTATAGTCTCAATCTATCAATATTATCATTTGTTACAACAAGTTGAACTTTTATGGCATTTAGAATTACATAGCAGCTTGTTTTTTTTTCACTTGCAGCGATTTGTTGTGCACTTAGTTGTGCAATTGCAGCGAGTGTAGTCTTGGCCCCCAGTCAATGATTGTGAAGATGCGATGGTTCGTAGGGATTTTTCCTCAGTGCCAACTGACGACAATAAGAGCAGTTTTTCGTGAAGAATTGAAAAATCACGTTTAGCATACAGTTGTTTCAGAACACCATGTTCCGTTCCTAATTTGTAGAAACCGCCCTCGACGCTCATGACAACTGCAATCACGCTTCGGGGATCACCGCGACCTCTGTCAACATCTGGAACACGGATGCGTACATTGTGACCCACATCAGCATCTTAAAATTATGTATTTGATGTTTTAAGCATCTTAGCACATTGAGTTTGCAAGCCAGTATGAGCTGCTGACCAGTGTTCCATGATGTCTTGTTTGTTGTGACATAATCTGCAGGTAATGTTCCCTCCGTACCCTTCGTCTGCTTCATTGGGTGTTCCACAAATAGCATGGACATCGTTGCCACAGGATCCAAAAGAGTGAGCTGCACTACAATGTTTTTCACAAACTATACAGAATCTGTTGGCCACATTATTGTCACGCAACTGGTCTGGGCGTTCCGCCACGGCAGTAGATGTGTTAGCTGAGGATGTCGTTGCATTTATGGCAACCTCCATTTCTTGTTCAATGTTCTCAAGATCTTCCTCAGTAACTATTTTATCGAGAGCCCATATATGGAAACTAACATGGATTTACATTTTTTTGACAGCCATCTGCTATGTCTGTCTCATGGTCTGACGGCCCTTTTGATCCATGTCGCCTTGCATATAGAATGCTATACAAACAAGAGCTAAACAATAAATTACTCTAAATGAAAACGCACCCAGAATAATGAAAATGCGATCACAACTTAGTCTAGATAGAACATTGGCCAGGACATACCGGCCAGTGCGCGCATTGGCCGGCCAATGTACAAAATACGCTGTCAAGTTTAAGCGCTTCGGACTTTGGCCAGTACGTCCCGGCCAGTGCGCGCATTGGCCGGCCAATGTACAAAATACGATCTTAGTGCTAAGTTCTTCGGGCTTTGGCCAAGAGAGCCGGCCAATCCGCGCATTGGCCGGCCAATCCGGGGTTTGGCCGCACTTCGGGCTTTGACCGTAACATATATATATATATATATATATATATATATATATATATATATATATATATATATATATATGTTACGGTCAAAGCCCGAAGTCGGCCAATGCTAGGATTGGCCGGCCAATCCGCGCAATGGCCAATATCGCCTCCCATAGGTCGGTCAAAGTCCGAAACTTTGCTTGATTTCGGTCTTTGGCCAGCCAATCCGCAGACTGACCATGGTGGATCGGCCAAAGTCTGAAATAGCTCTTGATTTCGGCCTTTGGCCGGCTAGTCCGCGGACTGGCCATGGTGGACCGGCCAAAGTCTTAATTAGAAGATCATCTGGCTAGGGACGACCGGCCAAAGTCCGAATAATAAGATCATGAGTAGATTTTTTTTTAGGCCGTAAGGATCATGAAATTAAGTCTTTATTGATTATTAATTAAAGTAAATGACAGGAACATTCAAATTTTTTATTATACTATAGTCTCAATCTATCAATATTATCATTTGTTACAACAAGTTGAACTTTTATGGCATTTAGAATTACATAGCAGCTTGTTTTTTTTTCACTTGCAGCGATTTGTTGTGCACTTAGTTGTGCAATTGCAGCGAGTGTAGTCTTGGCCCCCAGTCAATGATTGTGAAGATGCGATGGTTCGTAGGGATTTTTCCTCAGTGCCAACTGACGACAATAAGAGCAGTTTTTCGTGAAGAATTGAAAAATCACGTTTAGCATACAGTTGTTTCAGAACACCATGTTCCGTTCCTAATTTGTAGAAACCGCCCTCGACGCTCATGACAACTGCAATCACGCTTCGGGGATCACCGCGACCTCTGTCAACATCTGGAACACGGATGCGTACATTGTGACCCACATCAGCATCTTAAAATTATGTATTTGATGTTTTAAGCATCTTAGCACATTGAGTTTGCAAGCCAGTATGAGCTGCTGACCAGTGTTCCATGATGTCTTGTTTGTTGTGACACAATCTGCAGGTAATGTTCCCTCCGTACCCTTCGTCTGCTTCATTGGGTGTTCCACAAATAGCATGGACATCGTTGCCACAGGATCCAAAAGAGTGAGCTGCACTACAATGTTTTTCACAAACTATACAGAATCTGTTGGCCACATTATTGTCACGCAACTGGTCTGGGCGTTCCGCCACGGCAGTAGATGTGTTAGCTGAGGATGTCGTTGCATTTATGGCAACCTCCATTTCTTGTTCAATGTTCTCAAGATCTTCCTCAGTAACTATTTTATCGAGAGCCCATATATGGAAACTAACATGGATTTACATTTTTTTGACAGCCATCTGCTATGTCTGTCTCATGGTCTGACGGCCCTTTTGATCCATGTCGCCTTGCATATAGAATGCTATACAAACAAGAGCTAAACAATAAATTACTCTAAATGAAAACGCACCCAGAATAATGAAAATGCGATCACAACTTAGTCTAGATAGAACATTGGCCAGGACATACCGGCCAGTGCGCGCATTGGCCGGCCAATGTACAAAATACGCTGTCAAGTTTAAGCGCTTCGGACTTTGGCCAGTACGTCCCGGCCAGTGCGCGCATTGGCCGGCCAATGTACAAAATACGATCTTAGTGCTAAGTTCTTCGGGCTTTGGCCAAGAGAGCCGGCCAATGCGCGGATTGGCCGGCCAATCCGCGCTTTGGCCGCACTTCGGGCTTTGACCGTAACACACACACACACATATATATATATATATATATATATATATATATATATATATATATATATATATATATATATATATATATATATATATATACATACATTCGCTAGGCTAGTAATATTGGAGTTCACTGTGTGTTATTGGTGCCTTGCTCAGCCTGTTGTTGTGAGTGATTCAATAGGAAATGTTAGCGACACGAAGTAGTTTGGGCATACATCAAACCTTTTCTCAAGATGGAAGTCGACTCAAGAAAGGTCGGACTGGAAAAATTATATGAAATGCTTATTGTATTTAAACGTAAAGATTAACTTTTTTAGCAAAACGTTTACTACTATAATATATGTTAATAAATATGTTAATTGTAGTGCATTAAAAATATGTTATAACCAGTTTTTTAAAATTGCTTCTCGGAGTGGGTGAATCGCCTCAAGGGGTAACTCTTGACAAAACCCCTGAGGTATCTTTTGACAAAACCCCTGAGGTATCTCTTGACAAAACCCCTGAGGTATCTCTTGACAAAACCCCTGAGGTATCTCTTGACAAAACCCCTGAGGTATCTTTTGACAAAACCCCTGAGGTATCTTTTGACAAAACCCCTGAGGTATCTTTTGACAAAACCCCTGAGGTATCTTTTGACAAAACCCCTGAGGTATCTTTTGACAAAACCCCTGAGGTATCTTTTGACAAAACCCCTGAGGTATCTTTTGACAAAACCCCTGAGGTAACTCTTGACAAAACCTCTGAGGTAACTCTTGACAAAATACCTTCCATTCAAGACGAGAAACTGGGAGCAGCAAGAATCAACTAATTTTTATACCGCCACTTAAAATTTTGTAAAGATTTTTTTTTGTTTTTTCATGAAAATAGATTTCTGTAAACATCGTCTGTACTTGTTCATTTTTTTAAATTATGGGAGTTATGTTACTGAAAACCAGTGGCGTAGCTAGGATTTTTTGGCCCCTTTCCAAAACTATCGGTGGGCCCCTTTTGTCGGCCGTCAGGCTATAGTGGAGTAAATCGAACAAATTTAACTGCAACTTAATAGGGAGGATTTTATATAATATAAATATTCTTTATGCCTACATTTTATACGTCCTTATTGTGTATTTATACGATATTATTATGTAGTTTTGTAAAAATGTTAGTCTTACAGTTAATTTGTTTTTTAAGTAAACAAACAGAGTAGCGTCATAAGGCGATGCCAGAGGTGCGGTCCGCATCGGATGTCAACATTTACTGTTTAACTAAGTTGTATCCAGCCAAAATAATAAAAGATTAGTGTGACAAGTGTGACACCCTACCGAAAAAGCTAAATTGTTGGGGACGATGGGGGTGACACCTTTAGTAAACACGTAGTGTAACACCCGACTTTGTAACGCCACTAACCAAATAGAATTGTTTTTTTAATTGTTCATGATTTATTTAGATCTGTGGTTTTTTTCATGCTTTTAATTTTGTAAAATGTTTAATAAGTTCTATTGAGATTTACTTTAGCTGTGTCAGTACGTTCGATTGTTAATCTTAGGATGGACAAGCTACTGACCCAATGGGCATATCTACAAATAATGAGATTTAGAATTCCATCATAAACATCAAAATCTCCTACCCGATCAACGTAGAATGTTAAAGAATGCTTATACTAACTAGCGTACCCGTCCGCGTTGCAAAATAATTGGTAACAAAATAATTTGTAAGGGTTTCAGCAACGCGTTATCAATTGTGTATTTTTAGTCGTGTGACCTTGTTTTCTAAAACTGAGATAGTTAAAATGTAAACAACAACACTGCTATTTTTTCGGATCTTTGTTGCGGGGGCGCGGGTTGGTCCACACTATCGCTCAGACGCCCTTGGGCGTGCTGTGTAAAAGCATTGAGTGTAAGTTAATCATCTTCCTTTATAGTGAGGTTAAACAACTTTCGGCGACCACCTAGGTGTTAAAGTATTCGCGGGAGAGACTGGTTACACCACCGTAGGTAGCCAGATGCAACCTCTGGTTCTGTTTAGTCGTCGAATGTAGAGGCCCACCTTGTCCCTATTGTAGAATACTCGTGTGATTGGTGTCGGTAGCCGTCCCTGTTGCAGTTTGACCGCTGTATCAAGACTCTGCAGGACGCCCAATCAACGGACTTCGTGCACTCAGATATCCGCTGGGTAACTCGGGCGCCCAACAGTTACTACTGCTGATGCGCTGGAGGACACCCCTTGTTTTATTTAGTAATCGATTTTAGTATCCCGACGTATCTCTTGTGTATGGCACTCATTAAAACAAATATAGTCGCCGTAGTACTCATGAGGGAACCCATAGCGAACCGGGTTACACGACCGCCGAGGTGCCGCCAGCAATTTACCACTGAATTAAGAAGTAATTACCCGCTGCGCCAGACACCCAATCAACGGACCCCACATGCTTGGAAACTCTGGGTTGCAAACTGTGCCGCCTTACTGCCGGGGCGACGCCCTCAGAAATAAAATAAAAATTTATTGGCAGAATCCTTCCTAAAAGTCCGAGTTTCTTTCAAGCACATTTATCGAAAAAATATCTGGGAAAAACACTTCCTTTGGAATATTCTCAACGACTTCCCAAAGATCCTTGGCGATTGGATGAAAACCAAAAACTTATAGTGTTAGTAGCGCCATATTGATTAAAGATTAATTAGATCAACAAACGAATAAGTCATTAAGGTAAAGAACAACATTGACAAATGTTGGACTTAGCTGGTTGTGAAAACACTGTCTAGGTTTTTATTTTTAAATGTCTCAGTTGTTACCATGGATGTTTAGCAGGATTGAATTTCGTGGAGGGCAGACAGTTGGGCGGTGCAGGTCTGTGGGGTGGGGAATTGTCATTGTTTAACGTTTTTCAAGATTTATACATTCAATAATGCCAGCACTAGAAGAAAATAATTCAATAATAAAATAGTAGACATTTCAACGTGAGTGCGAACGTTGCTGAAATTATGTTCGGAATAATTCACATGTAAGCAACTGTGGGATTAAGATGGATAATAATATTTTTTATGTCGTCAAAGGCATTAATATATATATATATATATATATATATATATATATATATATATATATATATATATATATATATATATATATATATATATATATATATATATATATATATATATATATATATATATATATATATATATATATATAAATCTACCTTTCAACTCTATAAATCACATCTAATGCCACCAACACATACATTAACTACTCGGATCATAGCTTGAGTCTTACATGAAACATTTTCAAATTATCCAGAGGTTTTCTGAGTAGCAGTTTTTCTTGTGTCCAGAGGCGTCACAAGGGTGTGCAGGGGGGTGCGAACGATACCATTTAGGGAGCTGACACCAAAATGAAAAAAAAATGCTTTTCTTTCAAACTTTCAAAGAATAATTTATTTTAGCCATTTTCATTAATAACATACTATAGAGAAATGTACTATTATCAAACTAAGATTATAAGCGGGAAAGGGGGTGACACCAAGAGACAAATTGTTCATTTTACAGAAATAACAAAGCTTTTTTGTTTGAGTATTGGCAACATTTGAAATGGAGGGGGATGGGGTTGTTGAGGGTGACACCAACGCGAACTTATTCTTATTTTACGATGCCTATATAAATGTAAGTGACCGAATTAGTGTACATTTTAACTGATGATGCAAGTGGAGAACAAATTCTTATTACACTCTTTCTTTACATGCTGAACTTTGCATGTCGTGGCCACAATGAATCTTCATTCAGCAAAGGGAACCGTCTTGCCAAATACGACCCAGTGATAAAAGAACACTTAGAATAAACAAAAAAATTCGTGCACGCTAAAACATCTGTGTTTCACACCAAGCAGATAAATGCGTGTATTCTGTAGGCTACTTGCTAATCATGTCAGACACATAATTGTCACAGAGACTAAGGCTGCTAAATATTTTAGAATAATGTTTGACAGTACACACGACTGACAACACACCCGACTGACAACACACCCGACTGACAGCATACCTGACAACACACCCGACTGACAACACACCCGACTGTCAACACACCCGACTGTCAACACACCCGACTGACAACACACCCGACTGACAACACACCCGACTGACAGCACACTTGACAACACACCGAGAAAATGTCGGAAGTAACCAAATATGTTAAACTTCACAGCGGCAAACTTGAAGTAAAAGAAGTGTTTTTGAAAAATATTTTCCTTTGAAGGGAAAAATCGCTATGGACCTCAGCTAAGCTATTTTCAAAAGTCTGGAAAAAGATGGTCTTGACTTTATATTTTGTGGAGCCCAAGGCTACGACAATGCTGACACAAAATATCTCAGAAAAATATCTCAAAGCAAAATATCTCAGAAAAATATCTCAAAGCAAAATATCTCAGAAAAATATCTCAAAGCAAAATATCTCAGAAAAATATCTCAAAGCAAAATATCTCATAAAAATATCTCAAAGCAAAATATCTCAGAAAAATATCTCAAAGCAAAATATCTCAGACAATATATCTCACAGCAAAATATGTTAGACAAAATATCTCAGACAAAATATCTTAGACAAAATATCTCAAAGCAAAATATCTTAGACAAAATATCTCAAAGCAAAATATCTTAGACAAAATATCTCAGACAATATATCTCAAAGCAAAATATCTCAGACAATATATCTCAAAGCAAAATATCTCAGACAAAATATCTCACAGCAAAATATCTCAGACAAAATATCTCACAGCAAAATATCTTAGACAAAATATCTCAAAGCAAAATATGTCAGACAAAATATCTCACAGCAAAATATCTTAGACAAAATATCTCAAAGCAAAATATCTTAGACAAAATATCTCAGACAATATATCTCAAAGCAAAATATCTTAGACAAAATATCTCACAGCAAAATATCTTAGACAAAATATCTCAGACAATATATATCAAAGCAAAATATCTCAGACAATATATATCAAAGCAAAATATCTCAGACAAAATATCTCAGACAATATATATCAAAGCAAATATATCTCAGACAATATATATCAAAGCAAAATATCTCAGACAAAATATCTCAGACAATATATATCAAAGCAAAATATCTTAGACAAAATATCTCACAGCAAAATATCTTAGACAAAATATCTCAAAGCAAAATATCTCACAGCAAAATATCTCAAAGCAAAATATCTCACAGCAAAATATCTCAAAGCAACGTATCTTAGACAAAATATCTTAGACAAAATATCTCAGGAAAAATATCTTAGGCAAAATATCTCACAGCAAAATATCTCACAGCAAAATATCTCAGGCAAAATATCTTAGGCAACATATCTCACAGCAAAATATCTCAGGTAAAATATCTCACAGCAAAATATCTCACAGCAAAATATCTCACAACAAAATATCTCACAGCAAAATATCTCACAGCAAAATATCTCACAGCAAAATATCTCATGCAAAATATCTCAAAGCAAAATATCTCAGATGAAAAATCTCAGGCAAAATATCTCACAGCAACATATCTTAGACAAAATATCTTAGACAAAATATCTTATGCAAAATATCTTAGGCAAAATATCTCACAGCAAAATATTTCAGACAAAATATCTCACAGTAAAATATCTTAGGCAAAATATCTCAAAGCAAAATATCTCAGACAAAATATCTCAAAGCAAAATATCTCAGACAAAATATCTCACAGCAAAATATCTTAGACAAAATATCTCAAAGCAAAATATCTTAGACAAAATATCTCAGACAATATATCTCAAAGCAAAATATCTTAGACAAAATATCTCACAGCAAAATATCTTAGACAAAATATCTCAGACAATATATATCAAAGCAAAATATCTCAGACAATATATATCAAAGCAAAATATCTCAGACAAAATATCTCAGACAATATATATCAAAGCAAAATATCTCAGACAAAATATCTCAGACAATATATATCAAAGCAAAATATCTCAGACAAAATATCTCAGACAATATATATCAAAGCAAAATATCTTAGACAAAATATCGCACAGCAAAATATCTTAGACAAAATATCTCAAAGCAAAATATCTCACAGCAAAATATCTCAAAGCAAAATATCTCACAGCAAAATATCTCACAGCAAAATATCTCAGGCAAAATATCTTAGGCAGCATATCTCACAGCAAAATATCTCAGGTAAAATATCTCACAGCAAAATATCTCACAGCAAAATATCTCACAGCAAAATATCTCACAGCAAAATATCTCACAGCAAAATATCTCACAGCAAAATATCTCACAGCAAAATATCTCACAGCAAAATATCTCATGCAAAATATCTCAAAGCAAAATATCTCAGATGAAAAATATCAGGCAAAATATCTCACAGCAACATATCTTAGACAAAATATCTTAGACAAAATATCTTATGCAAAATATCTTAGGCAAAATATCTCACAGCAAAATATTTCAGACAAAATATCTCACAGTAAAATATCTTAGGCAAGATATCTCAAAGCAAAATATCTCAGACAAAATATCTCAAAGCAAAATATCTCAGACAAAATATCTCAAAGCAAAATATCTCAGACAAAATATCTCAAAGCAAAATATCTCAGACAAAATATCTCACAGCAAAATATCTTAGACAAAATATCTCAAAGCAAAATATCTCAGACAAAATATCTCACAGCAAAATATCTCAGACAAAATATCTCACAGCAAAATATCTTAGACAAAATATCTCAAAGCAAAATATCCTAGGCAAGATATCCCAAAACAAAATATCTCAGACAGTATCTTATAGCAAAATATTTATAGAATTGACGTTGATTTAAGCCGATTTAATAATTTTTAAATTGATTGTCTTATGGTTTTTATTTACATTTTTATATGATAATTGTGAGATATACTAAAATGAATAGGTTCAGCTTAACAAAGCTTCAAACTATTAGTTAAACTTAAATAGCATGTGATTTGAAATCATTAAAAATACAAAGTTACTCTTTTCATATGAAATATACAAGACAAACAAAAGTTGGCTATATCATTTTGTCGGTTAAAAAGTCCGTAATGTAAAACCAGTGTTTTTAGTGCATCATGAACACAAACGTACGGTAATGTTGCTTTTGCTGGCGTTTGTCTAGCGTAAGTCTGGCATCTTAAAAATGTTGATGTCTATCTGCGATGGAACGAAAGATGACATAGCTGGGTTATGACATCTAATGCTGTTATGCTTGCATGCACACTGGGAATAACTTTGTCCGCAATGACACAGTCATTTAAAAAAGCATTTGTCACGTGATCACCAGAGTGTGACCGAAAAAGTACGATTGACTGAAGATGTTATCTGTACTGTCCACGGAGAGCGGATGTCCTCTCCGTTAGGGCCTGTCTCCGTCATCAAAGCTTGGGACCACCTTACTACGTGTTTTCATAGCCCTTCCATAAAGTTTTCCTAGCCCTTCCATACAGTGTTTTCATAGCTCTTCCATAAAGTTTTCCTAGCCCTTCCATAAAGTTTTCCTAGCCCTTCCATACAGTGTTTTCATAGCTCTTCCATAAAGTTTTCCTAGCCCTTCCATAAAGTTTTCCTAGCCCTTCCATACAGTGTTTTCATAGCTCTTCCATAAAGTTTTCCTAGCCCTTCCATAAAGTGTTTTCATAGCTCTTCCATAAAGCTTTCCTAGCCCTTCCATAAAGTGTTTTCATAGCCCTTCCATAAAGTTTTCCTAGCCCTTCCATAAAGTTTTCATAGCCCTT
Source organism: Physella acuta (assembly GCF_028476545.2). NCBI lineage: Eukaryota > Metazoa > Mollusca > Gastropoda > Physidae > Physella > Physella acuta. The sequence goes on along the minus strand of NW_026732228.1, from coordinate 172,405 downwards.
CCATAAAGTGTTTTCATAGCTCTTCCATACAGTGTTTTCATAGCTCTTCCATAAAGTGTTTTCATAGCTCTTCCATAAAGTGTTTTCATAGCTCTTCCATAAAGTGTTTTCATAGTCCTTCCATAGTGTGTTTTCATAGGCCTTCCATACAGTGTTTTCCTAGCCCTTCCAAAGTGTTTTCATAGCTCTTCCATAAAGTTTTCATAGCCCTTCCATACAGTGTTTTCATAGCTCTTCCATAAATTGTTTTCATAGGCCTTCCATAAAGTGTTTTCATAGCTCTTTCATAAAGTTTTCCTAGCCCTTCCATAAAGTATTTTCATAACTCTTCCATAAAGTTTTCCTAGCCCTTCCATAAAGTGTTTTCATAGCTCTTCCATAAAGCTTTCCTAGCCCTTCGATTAAGTGTTTTCATAGCTCTTCCATAAAGTTTTCCTAGCCCTTCCATAAAATTTTGCCAGCCCTTCCATAAAGTGTTTTCATAGCTCTTCCATAAAGTTTTCCTAGCCCTTCCATAAAGTGTTTTCATAGCTCTTCCATACAGTGTTTTCATAGCTCTTCCATAAAGTGTTTTCATAGCTCTTCCATAAAGTGTTTTCATAGTCCTTCCATAGTGTGTTTTCATAGGCCTTCCATAAAATGTTTTCATAGTCCTTCCATAAAGTGTTTTCATAGCCCTTCCATAAATTGTTTTCATAGGCCTTCCATAAAGTGTTTTCAAAGCTCTTTCATACAGTTTTCCTAGCCCTTCCATAAAGTATTTTCATAACTCTTCCATAAAGTTTTCCTAGCCCTTCCATAAAGTGTTTTCATAGGCCTTCCATAAAGTTTTCCTAGCCCTTCCATAAAGTGTTTTCATAGCTCTTCCATAAAGTTTTCCTAGCCCTTCGATTAAGTGTTTTCATAGCTCTTCCATAAAGTTTTCCTAGCCCTTCCATAAAATTTTGCCAGCCCTTCCATAAAGTGTTTTCATAGCTCTTCCATAAAGTGTTTTCATAGCCCTTCCATAAAGATTTCCTAGCCCTTCCATAAAGTGTTTTCATAGCCCTTCCATAAAGTGTTTTCATAGCCCTTCCATAAAGATTTCCTAGCCCTTCCATAAAGTGTTTTCATAGCTCTTCCATAAAGTGTTTTCATAGCCCTTCCATAAAGTGTTTTCATAGCTCTTCCATACAGTGTTTTCATAGCCCCTCCAAAGAGTTTTTATAGCCCTTCCATAAAGTGTTTTCTTAGCCCTTCCATGAATTTTTTGTCATATCCCTTCCATAAAGTGTTTTCTTAGCCCTTCCATGAAGTGTTTTCATAGCCCTTCCATTAAGTTATTTCATAGCCCTTCCATAAAATGTTTTCATAACCCTTCAATCCATAGATGAGATTCCCTTTTTTTCTAGTTTCAGTTTGGCTGTAGCTGTTGTTAGATTGTGTACAGTATGGCTGTAGCTTTTGTTAGATGGCTGCTGTTGGTCCATAATCTAAATACATATGTATAAACTAAAGTATTTCAAAGATACGACTTAATATTTTTTCTAAATAAATTTTCCTATGTTAAATATTAATCAGATTCGTCAGCTACCTTTGTTGCCGACCTACGTGTCTCCCCGACGCTTACAACAGCACAATAAAATGAAATAACTGCACGACCGCAGATAATGAACGCCGTGTGTCACTAGTTGGGCCTTCACTCGTTGTTAAGATGGTTCCCGGGTGTAGGAAATATTTCATTACATTTTTAATAGTGGGATCTTTTCAAAGGGGCTTGAGTATGGCTTTTACAGAATATAATGATGTCTTGTGACTCGTGGGGAACAGGGGCTGTCACAGTTAGAACAGGGGCTGTCACAGTTAGAACAGGGGCTGTCACAGTTAGAACAGGGGCTGTCACAGTTAGAACAGGGGCTGTCACAGTTAGAACAGGAGCTGTCACAGTTAGAACAGGGTCTGTCACAGTTAGAACAGGGGCTGTCACAGTTAGAACAGGGGCTGTCACAGTTAGAACAGGGACTGTCACAGTTAGAACAGGAGCTGTCACAGTTAGAACAGGGGCTGTCACAGTTAGAACAGGGGCTGTCACAGTTAGAACAGGGGCTGTCACAGTTAGAACAGGAGCTGTCACAGTTAGAACAGGGTCTGTCACAGTTAGAACAGGGGCTGTCACAGTTAGAACAGGGGCTGTCACAGTTAGAACAGGGACTGTCACAGTTAGAACAGGAGCTGTCACAGTTAGAATAGGGACTGTCATAGTTAGAACAGGGGCTGTCACATAGGTGAAAAGTCCTTATAATACTGTACTGCAAATAGTGCAATATAAATTTATAAAATTCTTACGATTTATAATAGAAAACAGCGTAAAGTACCAGTGGCGGAACTAGAAAAAAAGGGCCAACCCGCAAATTTTTTTTAGCCCCCCCCCCCATATATATATATATATATATATATATATATATATATATATATATATATATATATATATATATATATATATATATAAAATCACAAAATACGAACATAGGATACTCATTGCTGGCCTGTCCGGGATTTGTAAAAGCATCAATTAAAAAAATTTCAACATCATGTCATGTGTGTAGAAATCTAAGTACTTTAGTGTGTTTTGTGAAAATTAGTTTTAATTAATTTCTGATAGAAGCCCTCTTAACAACTAGTTGGTCAAATTCATATAAAACATGAAAGCTTTGTATAAGTAATGGTGTCCCGTGTTATGTTTACTTTATTTTTTTTTATTTATATTATTAATTTTTAAAAATATTATTGATTTAATACATTTCCTTTTTATACAATATTATTCTTTTGTAATAACTTATAAAAAAATAATAATTAAGAGAAATAATAGCTTTTTAATTTGTTTAGTACAAATCTATTAAAAGGAGCTTATGATCACCCCTATTTGACTATTTATTTAAAAAAGGGAAATAAGTCATGGAAGTGGTTTGAACATTTGCTTACCCTTGATAAGTTTAATTGTAGGAGAAAGACTCGGCTTTCACGGTGGTTTAAAAACAAAGGAAAAAAGAATATACAAGAGCCTGGGGTGGTATCTATAAAATAAAGATAATCCAACCGCAGCTACGGTAATTGTTTACAAAACAACCATCAAGGGAAAAATGAAAGAAAATTTACTTTTTTTTTTAACTATAAAAAAATTATTATGGTCGGCTCTGGGCCCCTTAAAGGATTGCCCCCCCCCCCCCCCCCCGCATTGCGGGGTCTGGTGGCACTGTAGTTCCGCCCCTGTAAAGTACCACTTCCGGTCACCGGAGATGACTTAAATTTTTTAAATTTCAGTCTACCTAACTGAAACGCTACTCACGTTATCGGTATTTTAGAAACCAGAAATAAAGTATCGTTTTCGAATACCGGAGTTTACTCAATGGACTTTAGTAGTGTCTTACATTTATAGATACTTTTTGCTATTTATTTTCGGCGATAAAGAACGAATAGCACTTGATTGGCGACATATGTTCTCTGTCTATTTAGTTGACACATTCCATAAATGTTTGTTCCATTTATTTGTTCTCTTATTTTTGTTTACTGTGTGTCTTTGCGATCTTACCGTTTGAAAAATCTAGATTGGATGAGTATTTAACTTCCCTGAATGTTTGAAGGTGGTTTAAGTCCCCTGTTCACAAAACTTTATTCTGGTGAGGAGGTGGGGAAGTGTCTGTTAAGCCATGGATCTTTCAACTTCGTGTTGCAAGTTAAGAATGTCGTCTCATGTTGCCTAATGACTGTTGTCATGAGCTTATAAAACAATTACGGTTGAACATTTTTATCTTTGCGTGTGAAGGTTGTAGAAAAGAATTTGACGAAAGTTGAACAATGGCTTGTCTGGGGTTCCGTCACCTCTCAGGGACGTTACATACATAAGTGGTAGAAACTTAGTTAGGTTTAGACACTAAGTTAGGTTTAGAAACTTAGTTAGGTTTAGAAACTTAGTTAGGTTTAGAAACTTAGTTAGGTTTAGAAACTTAGCTAGGTTTAGAAACTTAGTTAGGTTTAGAAACTTAGTTAGGTTTAGAAACTTAGTTAGGTTTAGAAACTTAGTTAGGTTTAGAAACTTAGTTAGGTTTAGAAACTTAGTTTTTTGATTAGCTTGTTTGGTGGGGAGAAGGGTAGTTTTGGGTGGGGTGTGTGGGTAAGTAGAGTGCCGTTTTGGGTGGGATGGAAAGTGTGGTTAAGTAAAGTGCCATGTTGTGTGGGTGTGTGGGATAAAGTGCCGTGTTGTGTGGGTGTGTGGGATAAAGTGCCGTGTTGTGTGGGTGTGTGGGATAAAGTGCCGTGTTGTGTGTGTGTGTGGGATAAAGTGCCATGTTGTGTGGGTGTGTGGGATAAAGTGCCGTGTTGTGTGTGTGTGTGGGATAAAGTGCCATGTTGTGTGGGTGTGTGGGATAAAGTGCCATGTTGTGTGGGTGTGTGGGATAAAGTGCCATGTTGTGTGTGTGTGTGGGATAAAGTGCCATGTTGTGTGTGTGTGTGGGATAAAGTGCCATGTTGTGTGTGTGTGTGGGATAAAGTGCCGTGTTGTGTGGGTGTGTGGGATAAAGTGCCATGTTGTGTGGGTGTGTGGGATAAAGTGCCATGTTGTGTGTGTGTGTGGGATAAAGTGCCATGTTGTGTGTGTGTGTGGGATAAAGTGCCATGTTGTGTGGGTGTGTGGGATAAAGTTCCATGTTGTGTGGGTGTGTGGGATAAAGTGCCATGTTGTGTGTGTGTGTGGGATAAAGTGCCATGTTGTGTGGGTGTGTGGGATAAAGTGCCATGTTGTGTGGGTGTGTGGGATAAAGTGCCATGTTGTGTGGGTGTGTGGGATAAAGTGCCATGTTGTGTGGGTGTGTGGGATAAAGTGCCATGTTGTGTGTGTGTGGGATAAAGTGCCATGTTGTGTGTGTGTGGGATAAAGTGCCGTGTTGTGTGGGTGTGTGGGATAAAGTGCCATGTTGTGTGTGTGTGTGGGATAAAGTGCCATGTTGTGTGGGTGTGTGGGATAAAGTGTCATGTTGTGTGTGTGTGTGGGATAAAGTGCCATGTTGTGTGTGTGTGTGGGATAAAGTGCCATGTTGTGTGTGTGTGTGGGATAAAGTGCCATGTTGTGTGTGTGTGTGGGATAAAGTGCCATGTTGTGTGTGTGTGTGGGATAAAGTGCCATGTTGTGTGTGTGTGTGGGATAAAGTGCCATGTTGTGTGTGTGTGGGATAAAGTGCCATGTTGTGTGGGTGTGTGGGATAAAGTGCCATGTTGTGTGTGTGTGTGGGATAAAGTGCCATGTTGTGTGTGTGTGTGGGATAAAGTGCCATGTTGTGTGTGTGTGTGGGATAAAGTGCCATGTTGTGTGTGTGTGTGGGATAAAGTGCCATGTTGTGTGTGTGTGTGGGATAAAGTGCCATGTTGTGTGGGTGTGTGGGATAAAGTGCCGTGTTGTGTGGGTGTGTGGGATAAAGTGCCGTGTTGTGTGGGTGTGTGGGATAAAGTTCCATGTTGTGTGGGTGTGTGGGATAAAGTGCCATGTTGTGTGGGTGTGTGGGATAAAGTGCCATGTTGTGTGTGTGTGTGGGATAAAGTGCCATGTTGTGTGTGTGTGGGATAAAGTTCCATGTTGTGTGGGTGTGTGGGATAAAGTGCCATGTTGTGTGTGTGTGTGGGATAAAGTGCCATGTTGTGTGTGTGTGTGGGATAAAGTGCCATGTTGTGTGGGTGTGTGGGATAAAGTGCCATGTTGTGTGTGTGTGTGGGATAAAGTGCCATGTTGTGTGGGTGTGTGGGATAAAGTTCCATGTTGTGTGGGTGTGTGGGAAAAAGTGCCATGTTGTGTGTGTGTGTGGGATAAAGTGCCATGTTGTGTGTGTGTGTGGGATAAAGTGCCATGTTGTGTGGGTGTGGGATAAAGTGCCATGTTGTGTGTGTGTGTGGGATAAAGTGCCATATTGTGTGTGTGTGGGATAAAGTGCCATGTTGTGTGTGTGTGTGGGATAAAGTGCCATGTTGTGTGGGTGTGTGGGATAAAGTGCCATGTTGTGTGTGTGTGTGGGATAAAGTGCCATGTTGTGTGTGTGTGTGGGATAAAGTGCCATGTTGTGTGGGTGTGGGATAAAGTGCCATGTTGTGTGTGTGTGTGGGATAAAGTGCCATATTGTGTGTGTGTGGGATAAAGTGCCATGTTGTGTGTGTGTGTGGGATAAAGTGCCATGTTGTGTGGGTGTGTGGGATAAAGTGCCATGTTGTGTGTGTGTGTGGGATAAAGTGCCATGTTGTGTGTGTGTGTGGGATAAAGTGCCATGTTGTGTGGGTGTGGGATAAAGTGCCATGTTGTGTGTGTGTGTGGGATAAAGTGCCATGTTGTGTGTGTGTGTGGGATAAAGTGCCATGTTGTGTGGGTGTGTGGGATAAAGTGCCGTGTTGTTTGGGTGTGTGGGATAAAGTGCCATGTTGTGTGTGTGTGTGGGATAAAGTGCCATGTTGTGTGGGTGTGTGGGATAAAGTGCCATGTTGTGTGTGTGTGTGGGATAAAGTGCCATGTTGTGTATTAAAACATATTTTTTCCAGACAACTAAAAGAAATAATCCCCAAAACGCTCACCCAACAAATGTTCACTGAACTAGACAAATTAAGATTACTTTGTTACGAGTAAGAATTACGTAATTGATTCGGTTGAATATTAAATATGCTTTCGGTTAGTTTCCAATGTCTGTTTTTGTGTCTTTCCTAATAAATCATGTCATTGTTTTTACCCACTTCTGATGCAGCGATTTCCATTATTTTACGTACCCGAAGACGACACAATAATATCTAATTTTTAATCAAATTAGATATTAATTTAGTCATTAAAAATACATTAAAACATTACTAAACTCGAAAATAAAAGGAGTAAAAACAAGATTAAGGTCTAGCGCTGAACAGCTGAGAACTATTCTCACGCTTCAGTCAACGACGAATTTTAAGGACCGAAATTTGTCGTTTGAAGTTTTGATCGCCAACTGCTGTGGGGATTTAAAGATTTTTTAGTCCTAAAGTACTAAGTGCTTTAAAAAATTCAAGATCGATTTTAAATTTTAAATTTTAAATGTTTTATTATTCATGATTACTAAAATATAGTAAACAACACAAACAGATGCAGTTTTAAATGTATTGAGATAATAAATTGAAACAAACTTACTTTCTTTAGTAAAATCATTGGTGCCTCGTGAAATTCATTAAGTATTTTAGCGACCAATGGTTCTACGAAGGAAAGCAATTTCGGGTTTATTTTCATATTTTTAGTACATTTAAAAGCAATTTAAAGTGATAATAAAACGATATGTTAGATACTGAAACGCCGACAACTGCGATCAAACAATCATCTGTGTCGCCAGTTTAAAAAAAAAATCTTTTTTATCTCTCGATCACCGACACTAGGTGAACAGTTCCGCCTTGCCGGGTATTCTAACATAGTAGATACGGAGATGGACGGAGATAGACGGAGATGGACGGAGATAGACGAGCTAGACACACCCTGTCAGACAGTACAGGGCGGATTTAGTTTCAGATTTCCGGGGAGATTGTTGGAAATCTTCCGGTGTCCGTTTAAATGTGTTGAAAAGATCCGTAATGTTAGTCTCATCTAGCGGCGTCGCTAGGTCGGGTGTCACCCAGTGCGGCACCTCATGGTGTCGCCCCCTCCCCCAAACATAGTTGCTAAAGATGACACACCGCTCTGATTTAGCCAAAGCCCATTATTTTAATCCAATCCACCAATAATTCAAGCGCGAAAAGCACCCATCATATAGCAAATTATTAGATATGATGTCAACTTATGTCCCTTATGGTGTTATTTATACAGCTGGTATCACCCCCCCCCCCAGCCGTAACCCAATATGAAGACATTCCCGCCCCGCCTAGAGATGTGCAGGCTAGGGGAAGTACCTTTGTTTTTTCTTGAACCTCTCACTGCAGTCATCAGTACCAAACATACGGATGACGTCATAACAGTGTCACTCTTTGCGGTCCGCAGCCCCCCCCCCCCCCCCCCGCCTCACGACGCCACTGGTCTCACACGTTTGGGTTGTATTTTTTCAATGATAATAAAACTTTGAAAAATGACACAAAAGATACATACAATATTTTTCACTAAACCGGGAGTGATCTCCCCTTAACTTTCTCGGGGGATGGCAACTGGGGGATATAGACAATATTTTAAATCCATCATTTATCACTTAATCTTTTTAAAATAGAATAGAATCTAGTAGAAAAAAGAATTGCACACCAAGTGAACGCCAAATAAAATGTGCATAATAGTGTGGAATATTATTAGTACTTTATAAATTCACATGGGTTTTTTGAGAAATCGGAAGAATCGTAAATTACTACTTCCGGTCAACGAAAATCACTCAAAATTCGACAGAAGGCAGGTAATTAGATGTTTTACTTACATGTGAAATTTTATTTATCTAGCTGAAACAGTACTCAAGTTATAGGCTTTTGAAAAATTGAAAGTAGAATAAGTTCCACTTTCGGTTATCGGAATTCGCTGAAAAGATGTTAAAGAACTACATATTCGATATAATACTTATATATAAAATTTCATCAACCTATCTATAACGGTACTCAAGTTATCGTGTTTACAGTCACACACAGTGGCGTAGCGAGGTCGGGTGTCACCCGGTGCGGCACTTAATGGTGTCACCCCCCCAGAGGCATAGAGACCCTTCCCAGGGACAAACTTTCAAATTTTTCGATTTGCACCCCCCCCGCTCAAACTTTCGATTTGCACCCCTCCTCAAGTTTTCAATTTGCACCCCCCCCCCCCTCAAACTTTCGATCTGCACCCTCCTCGAGTTTTTCTCTATATATTTTGCTATTTTTTGCCTTGGTGTCACCCCCTTAAATGGTGTCACCCGGTGCGGTCCGCACCCCCCCCCCCCTCTTCGCATACCGATAAACTTTCAAAACTATGTGTTTCCGACTCAGGGAGGTATAAAACGTCGAGATCTGTGAAAAATCTCGAATTTTTTTTTTGCACGATTACAATACTTCCACTATACTTCTTATACGAGAAAGTTAAAAAAAAGTTCTCTAAATGGTAACCAGGATATGACAAGGCATTATTACAACCATCTACCTTTAGGGGATGACATTATAATAAGGATATAACAAGCAAATTAAAACTTTGACATCATACTCCGGTCATGGCTAGTGTTCGTACAAGAAGCGAAAAAGCCATGTTTGTTGGGAAATTTGAAAATGAAAATGAAAACCTTTATACTTTCTCGATACGTTGTATGGAGGAAATAATGTAATCGTGCAAAAACAAACAAACAACGAAATTGATATTTTGACAAAACTCGACGTTTCACACCCCACTGAATTTTCTTTCAAATTTTGAGTGATTTTCGGTTACTGGAACTTGTACTTTATGCTTTCCGATTTCCTAAAAAACGAATACCAATTTATTTTTACTTTATTCCTCTGTTTATCGTCCTTAATGGCCGGAAACCTACGAGCAAAATTTCGAACACTTCTACCGAACCTATTTATTTCAAGTAGGTCATGACTCGAAGACAATGTATTATGACACAAAATGTTACTTAATTAGTTGATCAATTAACTATTTGAAAACTAATCAAGGTTTTCTTTTTTAAGTACTAATGTTCCACATTACTATACTTATATTGTTTGCTGTTCATTTGGTGCGCAATTAAAAGTTTTAAGTTTGAAAATTTAAGTAGCCTATTTAAAAATTGATTTTTAAAGAACGTCTATATCCCGATTGCACTTGAGTTCCATCCTCATTAGTGTTATCTATGAATATTCGAGAAACTTTAGGGGAGGCCACTCCCGCTTTATTGCTTTCTCGTATACGAAGTATTGTAATCGTAATAAAAACAACGTAATCGAAATATTGAAAAATCTCGACGTTTCACGCTACTAAATTAATTAATTCTTCTTCTCTACACAGCCTATTATATTATTAAAATAATAAAAAAATACAAGAAAAACAAAACAAAAAATTGAGTGTACATGCTCTTTGCCATACATATTTGTCATATTAGATTAAAAATAAATCAGTCTTTGTCATTATGAATTTAAAATAATTTCTTGGTAATTTATAATTCGAAGCAATTTTTTTGTCATTTTAAATTAGAAATATTTTTTTGTCGTTTTAAACTATAATTTAATTTTGTAATTTGTAATTACAAATCAATTTTTGTCGTTTTAAATAACAACTGAATTTTGATCTTTATAAATTACCTCCGCTAACATGAAACTTTTTTCCATAGATACTAGACATCAGTTATCAGGAATTATATCCAGAACTAAGATCATCTTCAAATTTTGAAGTACGATTTCAAGACGATGGCTATCGGTGATGTGAAAATCTCTAGCGCTTTAATCGCTGCACTCTTTTTGTCTTTAAGTCTTGGATACGTACACTGTCAAGGTAAGCGTAAGCACTTTATTTGTCGGCGTTAGGCCCCACCCTCTAATAGATTTGGCTCTCCCCCACCTTGCCCTCACATTCTGGCCACACTGCACAAACGCTACAACGTGCACGCCCTGGACAAACCCCCGTCTCAACAACTGTGATCCAAGAAATATAGCGCCTGCTTTGTTTACACTGGAATAACGCAGCTGTAGAAAACAAGCTCACGTTTTTTAATATATAGGATTGTAGTACCACGTACACCCCCCTGGCTCGGTTTCATCATCGAATGTCGTGTGCCACCCTGTCAATATTGTAGGGTGCTCTTTAAAACGATCGAATGAAAGGTGTAGTAGTGCATATATATATATATATATATATATATATATATATATATATATATATATATATATATATATATATATATATCACTTGTTCATTAACTTCAGCTGATTGCACCATGCTTGTTCACAAAAGTCAAGGAATACAAGTACCAGATTATGCAAATTTAGAAATCGGCTACAACACTCAGGTATGTTTTGTGCGGATGTAATTACTTCAATCAATTCGCGTTGGATAGTATAGTTTGTGATTGAACCCGATAATCACAAGTTTAAATCACGGTCTTTGAAGGTCATTGAAACAGAAGGACTCTACTTCGGCTGGCCCAATCGTATTGGACACGAAAGAAAAAAGATATAATGAAGTTCTTAACGAGATTTGCTTCGTTTAATAAAACAAATATATAAAAGGTTTATAATAAATAGTGTTAGGGGTCAGTTGTAGGCAGGGCCAGCGCTACCTATAAGACGAACTAGGCGGTCGCCTTGGGCGCTGTCCATACCGGGGTGCCAAAATGGGCTGGAAAAACAAGTTTGAGGGGGGGGGGGGTGCAAATCGAAAGTTTGTCCCCGGGCGCCGGGAAGGGTCGCTACGCCTCTGATAATACGGGGGCACGAAAAGAATTGCGGGGGGGGGGGGAGAGGGCGCTTTTAATAAGTTTTGCCTAGGGCGCTAAATAACCTGGCGCCGGCACTGGGTGTAGGATAGATTAGAATAGGTTAGAATATTCCAGAACGTAGTGGAGGGTTGTGTGTGTGAGTTGAGTTAACCCCAGGGTGTTTAGGTATTGTTATCCCAAGGTCGAGTGCGGGTATAAAAGCTGGAGTGACAGATTGTGGAATGGCTTGATTGTAGCGGCATTGGTCGAGGGCTACAGTGTGATGGTGAACATGAGAAGTTAAAAAAGGATTGAACTATCCCTTGACTCGTTGAATAACAGATCGTAACAATGAGATTTTAATGCACTGTAAATGCTACAAAATAGTAAAACATATTTGCTTTCTTTAATAAAAGCACTGTTCGCTCATAACATTCTTAACTCATTTTAGCTCTAAAATAATCTTGTTATAGTGGATGTAAGTAAATGATCTGATATGCAGCAGTGAATGGGTTCATATATTAAACACTCCCCGCTATGAGTTCTTTGAATTAGTACCGTATTTTCGTGTTTTTGTTTAATTGTGTTTCCGTTTGATATGCATACTAGCCGTCGGTACCCGTTACACGTGAATTATAGGCCTATATATTTTTAATGTTACAAGTTATTGAGAAGAATATTTTATAAAATAGTTATTGGTCAAAACACAATGTGCTTTACTACACGTTGAACAATATTACTGACCATGCAAAGAAATAACTAAATAGCTAAAAATCCGACACATTTAAAATAATATAGACTACTAATACCTATTAGAAAAAATAAAACCAAATCATATACATTGTTAGTCAACACAAAACCATATGAAATACACTCACTGACTTAAATGATTGCGTTAAAAACCCGGCTTTTCAATGGTATTTATGTTGTTTTTTAAAGTAATTTGTATTAGTTTTGGCGGAGGAAATTGTATCAATTTAAAAAATTGCATCTCGATAAGTAGATCTATAGATCTAAATAAAATTTTAATGAAATAGTTTGTTTTCTCATATTCTAAAATTGGCAGATGACGCCATTGGTTTTGTGTACTTTCCGTACTTCAAACATATAACATATGACGTCATTGATTTCGGCGTTTTTGTAACAATTATAAACGCTTTTCCGGTTGCATAATAAAAAGTGTGTTTCTATTTTCGAATACGCCTTTATTTTTATTTTCCTTCTTTAAATAAAATTTAGTTTATACTTTTAAAACATCTACCATATTATTTTCAACAAAAGTCTGTATCAAGTTGTCCATATATCGCTGAGGATACTGATTTCATATCATGTGAAAATATTTTGCAGACAGAGAGAGAGAGAGAGAGAAAAAGAGAGAGAGAGAGAAGTGCGCGCATGGGCTTTTATATATTTGGGTATAAGACTGTGGTGTAAAATATTGGGTCGGTTTGTTTACCGCAAGATGTCGCACACATATTACTGTTGTAAAGTATTGCACTGTGTAGATAGCGTATTAAACGTATTAAACATTTGAAGTTGTTCAATAATGTTAACTTTACTATAGTAGCATCTATCCACCACAAGGAAATCTTTCCTCTATCGACGAAAATGAATATTTTACAGGATGATTGTTTCGAGTTCTGCAGGACTAAGAGCGACTGTCTTATGGCAGGATTTGCTGACGAAGAATGCCACTGGGACTCTGTGCTACATGTCTTAGACAACGACCCAACTTACCTTTCGGCAACCAAAACATGCCCTAGTAGTAAGTGCTAGCTGCTACCTTTGATTGTATGAGATGCAGATAGACATACAGTGTTATAAGAAATATTGTTATTTTATTAGCATTTGAGATGCACATACATGTTTATGTGGTCAAGTAAAAGTATAAAATACATACTGTTGGAAATTTCTGTTTATGTGGTGTGTTTGTGTGTGAGGTTGAGTGTGTATCTGTCGTTGTGTGTACGTGGGAGAGAGGTCAAGATAGATTAAAAGAGTTATATGAAACACACATGAAATATCCTTGTTGGTGTGGCCGAAATTGGTATGTAAATATGTGTGTTTTTGCTATGTGTGTGTGTGGTATGTATGTATATCTCAAAGTTCCCGTCCCCCAACCCCACCTACCACACCCGTCCCCCAACCTCAACTACCACACCCGTCCCCCAACCCCACCTACCACGCCCGTCCCCCCCCAGCTTCCACACCCGTCCCCCAACCCCACCTACCACACCCGTCTCCCCACCTACCACACCCGTCCCCCAACCCCACCTACCACACCCGTCCCCCAACCCCACCTTCCACACCCGTCCCTCAACCCCACCTACCACCCCAACCCCACCTACCACACCCGTCCCCAACCCCACCTACCACACCCGTCCCCAACCCCACCTACCACACCCGTCCCCCAACCCCACCTACCACACCCGTCCCCAACCCCACCTACCACACCCGTCCCCCAACCCCACCTACCACACCCGTCCCCCCCAGCTTCCACACCCGTCCCCCAACCCCACCTACCACACCCGTCCCCCCAGCTTCCACACCCGTCCCCAACCCCACCTACCACACCCGTCTCCCCACCTACCACACGTGTCCCCCAACCCCACCTACCACACCCGTCCCCCCCCAGCTTCCACACCCGTCCCCCAACCCCACCTACCACACCCGTCCCCCCAGCTTCCACACCCGTCCCCAACCCCACCTACCACACCCGTCTCCCCACCTACCACACGTGTCCCCCAACCCCACCTACCAAACCCGTCCCCCAACCCCACCTACCACACCCGTCCCCCAACCCCACCTTCCACACCCGTCCCCCAACCCCACCTACCACCCCCAACCCCACCTACCACCCCCAACCCCACCTACCAAACCCGTCCCCCAACCCCACCTACCACACCCGTCCCCCAACCCCACCTACCACCCCCAACCCCACCTACCACACCCGTCCCCCAACCCCACCTACCACACCCGTCCCCCAACCCCACCTACCACACCCGTCCCCCAACCCCACCTACCACCCCCAACCCCACCTACCACACCCGTCCCCCAACCCCACCTACCACACCCGTCCTCCAACCCCACCTACCACACCCGTCCCTCAACCCCACCTACCACCCCAACCCCACCTACCACACCCGTCCCCAACCCCACCTACCACACCCGTCCCCAACCCCACCTACCACACCCGTCCCCCAACCCCACCTACCACACCCGTCCCCCAACCCCACCTACCACACCCGTCCCCCAACCCCACCTACCACCCCCAACCCCACCTACCACACCCGTCCCCCAACCTCACCTACCATACCCGTCCCTCAACCCCACCTACCACCCCCCACCCCACCTACCACACCCGTCCCCAACCCCACCTACCACACCCGTCCCCCAACCCCACCTACCACACCCGTCCCCCAACCCCACCTACCACACCCGTCCCCCAACCCCACCTACCACACCCGTCCCCCAACCCCACCTACCACCCCCAACCCCACCTACCACACCCGTCCCCCAACCCCACCTACCACCCCCAACCCCACCTACCACACCCGTCCCCCAACCCCACCTACCACACCCGTCCCCCAACCCCACCTACCACCCCCAACCCCACCTACCACACCCGTCCCCCAACCCCACCTACCACACCCGTCCCCCAACCCCACCTACCACCCCCAACCCCACCTACCACACCCGTCCCCCAACCCCACCTACCACACCCGTCCTCCAACCCCACCTACCACACCCGTCCCCCAACCCCACCTACCACCCCCAACCCCACCTACCACACCCGTCCCCCAACCCCACCTACCACACCCGTCCCCCAACCCCACCTACCACACCCGTCCTCCAACACCACCTACCACACCCGTCCCCCAACCCCACCTACCACCCCCAACCCCACCTACCACACCCGTCCCCCAACCCCACCTACCACACCCGTCCCCCAACCCCACCTACCACACCCGTCCCCCAACCCCACCTACCACCCCCAACCCCACCTACCACACCCGTCCCCCAACCCCACCTACCACCCCCAACCCCACCTACCACACCCGTCCCCCAACCCCACCTACCACCCCCAACCCCACCTACCACCCCCAACCCCACCTACCACACCCGTCCCCCAACCCCACCTACCACCCCCAACCCCACCTACCACACCCGTCCCCCAACCCCACCTACCACACCCGTCCTCCAACCCCACCTACCACACCCGTCCCCCAACCCCACCTACCACCCCCAACCCCACCTACCACACCCGTCCCCCAACCCCACCTACCACACCCGTCCCCCAACCCCACCTACCACCCCCAACCCCACCTACCACCCCCAACCCCACCTACCACACCCGTCCCCCAACCCCACCTACCACACCCGTCCCCCAACCCCACCTACCACCCCCAACCCCACATACCACCCCCAACCCCACCTACCACACCCGTCCCCCAACCCCACCTACCACCCCCAACCCCACCTACCACACCCGTCTCCCCACCTACCACACCCGTCTCCCCACCTACCACACCCGTCCCCCAACCCCACCTACCACCCCCAACCCCACCTACCACACCCGTCCCCCAACCCCACCTACCACCCCCAACCCCACCTACCACACCCGTCTCCCCACCTACCACACCCGTCTCCCCACCTACCACACCCGTCTCCCCACCTGCCACACCCGTCCCCCAACCCCACCTACCACACCCGTCTCCCCAACCCCACCTACCACACCCGTCCCCCCACCTACCACACCCGTCCCCCCACCTACCACACCCGTCCCCCCACCTACCACACCAGGTCATGGTTTCCACCAAGTCTCCCTCCACATCACCCACATGGATTGCTTACACTGTAATTTATTGCTTTCTTTGTAACAACAGCAACGTCGACAACATCTACAACCACAACAACGCCGACCACCACATCAACCACAACAACGCCGACCACCACATCAACCACAACAACGCCGACCACAACATCAACCACCACAACGACGACCACAACGACGACCACATCAACCACCCCTACCACCACCAACGAGATGACCAGTGCCAGTTCAACAAAAGGTGACTTAAATTTTAAAAAAAACTTCTTAGTTTTTCTAGTTCATATTTTCATCTTAATTTAGCTAGATCTGGAATAGTTTGCATTTCAAGTTTGTCACATATTCATCTAATCTTATCCTGATTAGTTTTTATTTTACATCTGATAGGTAGCTAGAATAGTTTACATGTCACATCTAATATGCCGTAGGTAGCTAGAATAGTTTACATGTCACATCTAATATGTCATAGGTAGCTAGAATAGTTTACATCTGACATATAATAGGTCATAGGTAGCTAGAATAGTTTACATCTGACATATAATATGTCATAGGTAGCTAGAATAGTTTTAATGTTATGTTTGACTGTCGAATGATTCGTGTTATCCTTCCTATAGTAGTGGTAAAACTTCGCCAAATCCCACCCGCACCTCTGTCACCCTAACACAGGTTTAGGTGTGAATCGTAGGTTGCTTTGTATGACAATAACCATTTTTCTAACAAGTGCTTTGCATAATTAATTTTGATTTCCTTCATTTCTAAGCTTCAGCAGAGCAAGACTATTTTTTTTAAATATTACAGAATAAATTCTACTTAAATGCTGATAATCTCTAGTTAATTAGTATCGTAAGTCACAATGAGAAACGGTTTTCAAGCATTAAATCACACTTTTAAAAATATATATGTGAAATATATTCTTGATCAAAATATTATATTTAAATAAAAACACCCCCCCCCCCCAAAAAAAAAAAAACAACAAAAAAACAAAAACAACAGTCTTTTTACTAGAATTCACACGTACTTGAACTTAACACTAACAAACTTTAAAATGGACTGAAAACTAAGGAAAACATCCCCTATTTTATAGTTATATACCCTTTTCGTAATAATAACGGAATTCTTTAAATTAGTTTTAAAGACTAATTTAACATCTACAATAAAAATAAAAGAAATATTATTTTTTTGCATGGCAACTACGTGCTAATTTGAAAACAGATCGCTTCATTATT